>NW_028277033.1:3695000-4295000 GCF_059951505.1 Python bivittatus
AACAAAGAAAAGAGAGACACTAATAACAATCTGATTTGACATTCTTCAAGGTGGCATTTTTTCCTTAATAAGAGCTTTCCTTTACTGTTCTGCTGTTTAAAAAAAAGTGAAAAGTAAGATCAGAAGTTGCAATAAAGCTGAGTTTAAGCAACTACCAAAAAAAAAAAAAACCACTCATGAACTAGCTGAAGGCCTAACAAATCCAGCATTTTTATTTGGTTTGAACTGATATAAATGTTTTGAAAGTTCCCAGGATACAATTGTGGAGTTCTTAAACAGATATTAAAACTGTTTCTGATTCAGTAACCACTGATACATTTTATCTCTATGAATTTTCCCAATCCCATTTAAAGCCATCCAAAGTTCCAAGCATTTCAAGGAAATCCCATAGTTTAACTTTGCACTTGATAAGAGAACTTAATTCTTTTGTCTTTCCTGGGTCTTCCCATTTGAGATGATGCCAATAAATGCATTTACCGCAACTCCTAACTTCTCCTCAACTCCTCAACATTTGGACTTATTTTCCTATTTTAGGAGATTTTGAGGGTCAAGATCTAGCCCATCCCTTGAAGCCTCGCAAATCCTTCCAAAAGATAAAAAGTTCAGCCCTTCCCATTACAGTGATGTCAGGACATCACCAATCACACTCTCTGCAAGGAAGGTCCCCACATTGTCTTGCCAGCACATAGGATACATAGTACGATTGTGTAATAATTCAAAAATAGTTCAGAATTAGGTGCTTCAGAGACTGAACTCAGCACTCTCTGCAATTCTTGCAGGCAGCTGCATCTGTTCCTGGGAGCTTACATCTGCTCTGACATGATTGCAGGAATACCCAGGATTCAATCATGTTTTCCCCTTAAAATCTAGAGCACTGCATAGCCCAAGTGAAAATGACATTTTATTTCAAGGATGTCACTGTAAGTTTGACATGATGAAACAATGAACAAACAAAATGGACAAATAAGATTAATAACAATGAATACAAATGGGGTTGAACAAGAAAGGGGGGCTTTTTAATGGAACCATCAATTTTAGATTATTGTCTGCAACCACATATCTCTTTTCCCCTTGTCCATCTAGAATAATCTCCTTTCCATCCTGGTGCTTTCCCACTTATCTTTCCTAAACGGAATGACTATTAAGAAATCAGAGGAACATGGTGCAAAGATTAGTAGTCAATTTCAGTTACTTTTTGAGTGTGTAATTTTTTTCAACCTCATTCAGTGTGCTATTCTCAAAATGAATATCAAATTAAGTGCAACTGTATGTTGTACATCAGTATATGCCTTTTTGCCTTATATAGAAGGCTACAGAACATCATTTAAATCACAACCAGTAATTCCAGTACACAACAGTGTGTCATTCATCCATTATGTATCAGCTAATTAATCTTTATTACAGCCTTAGAGCCAGAAAATGTTGATCCCAAAACACATTTTGTATGTTTGTATTCACATGTACTCACATCTCAAATGTCAACCCCCCCCCCCCCCAAAAAAATGAAGTGCAATTCAGGCAGGTGGAAACATTTATTTGTACTATAAATTTCAACAAGGATACTAATTCCCTGCTAAAATCTGTCCCTCTGAAGTCAGCACAGTCTGAAGCTATTTTATATTACTTTAAGGATATAATACATGTAATATTATGGGCTTCTAAAGGGTGGAGCATTCAGTTACAAATGGGACTACAGATGCAGTTACTAACCATATTAAGATAAGCTGTAATCATAAACCAACAAAACATGACCTTTATTTATATTACAGGACCAGAAAAGGCATTATGTTCAGATTATGGTATCTTTTATCAGAATAATATTATTATTGCCCAACCATTACGGTCATCACCAGCCACTGTTCACCACAAAAGAAAATCTGAGATAATTTCAGTATCCTGCATATCTCTATAGATGGGATAATACCAGGGAACAACATCAGCTGAAATTCAGACTGCAGGGTATTGCCAGGACTAAATTATATATTAGGGCACATAGCATGGTATGATAATCCCCATATTAGCCATAATATATTAATTAGTTTCAGTAGTTACACATATAAACACATTTCAGTTTTCATAGATTATTCCTCCACTTTACACTTGTCTATATTGTGATTTTTTGAAATGAACAGAACTGCAGGAACATCTTTCTCCTCCTCTGATATTTGAACTGTGGCAAAAACAAGTACAAAATAACTTTCCCAAGATCTTTGAAATTATACTTGGAAAAAGTGGTATTTTAACGTATCTTGCATTATACAAAGGCAATAAATACAAAGCTTTGAGCTGAAGTAGATGAATGGAGCCCAATAAAATCTCATAATTGCTTTAGCGGAAAGTGGGAGAGGAACAGGAAATGTATTAAAATACTTACTTTGACGAATCTATGAAGTATATTACAAGAGCACCAATACTAAGAGCAAAGACTAAAACAACCTGCAAAAGTAAAAAAAAAATGCAATCACTTTCCATTGTAGAGTCAAAGCATTTATCATTCAAACAAGCAAAGGAACAGGCAGAGACATGAAATTTGGTAGTGCCATTTTAATGGTCTTCTGCTTCACAGGAGCGAACACTGCACGCAAGGCTTGACAGAGCTAAGAATATGTTTAAAAGATATGCAGCCTGACATATCCCAAAGCATGCCAGTGCACGAGACAGAAAATACAAGTTATGCCCAGTGCTGCTAATATAATAATAAACCTGATAATTGGCCATTTGCTGGCCTGTAATATTGTTGCAAATCCACCAGTTAAGGTAGTTTGCCTCCCCCTGTATGATCAATATTAATCACATTAATTAGATACAGACACCTCTCATGAGAACATTCATAAGTTTCCAGAGAGCATTGCTAGGAAATCGGAGATTGTGATATTGGAGGGACGTACTCTCTGTGATAGCCTTATATGTATACATTTTCCACAAATACCTCCCAAAGCCCCTCACTATTCAAAGCTAGGCATTTTTGTGAACATTTTTATTACATTAGCCACTGGACAGAGCGTGGTAGAATTGGGTGGGTTAGAGATAACAGCCTCATGAGGTCAGTATCCAAAAGGAAAGATTTTATCTCTGGATAATCTTCTCAGTGATTCTTTATGATATTCCAGGTTTTCTTTTAAGCTAAGTAATTTATTCTAATACCACAGCAGTCTTAATCATGCAGAGCAATTTTGTCCTGAAAATAAAATGGGCAGAAATAAACTATTTCTACTTTTTAAAAATAGTTCTGACTCCCTAGAGAGAGAAACTGACAGTTGCAGGTTGATTGTTGTTTGAGATGTTTCTTTTTTATCTAGAACATCAAGAGAAATTTTTATAATGATGCATTCATTGTAAATATAGTTATTCTTCCTGACTGATTTTATTAAAAAAGAAGCCCAAGTATTATCAACCTTAATACCTCTGTATCCACTCTAGATAAGTACAAAAAGCACACTAATTCTATCCATTCCAGAAAACATTGTAGGTAAATCTATAGAAACTGATTTGTTTTAAAATATTGGTGATAATATAAGGATATAAGAAACATACTTCAAAAGCATTACATAGAGCTTTACAATAATTAACACACCATAAGCAGAGCGCCTCTGTTATTTGTACAAGTGAGTTAAGAGAAGCATGGGTTGTTAATGCAACATACTTGTAAGAAGCAGAATAATCCTTTGCTAAGGCCTAACTGGGTTTACACATATCTAAGCTTGTATGGGTAGAAGTGGGGGTGGGGTGAAATGATATACTAATGAGTAACCAGTAACAGATCATTAAGACCCCGATTTCAAATGATGGGAAAGAAAATTCAGTCTGTTAGATCAAAATAAGAATAACCTTTCTGAAAAGGTTACCGATAGATAGATAGATAGATAGATAGATAGATAGATAGATAGATAGATAGATAGATAGATAGATAGATGATCATCAAAAGTATCTCATGAAGAATTTGGTTTATAAGCCCATAGGCGTAACTGGTAGAAAACCTGCTTTTTGGAAAGGGCTCAAAGAAATAAAGCAAAGCTTTAGTGCCAATCCCCTATTTCTCAGAATAAATATTTTAGGAAGAAATAGGATTGAAAAAAGATCAAACAGTGTTGCTTGTAGAAAGTGGATGCAATGGGCTGTTTTTCAGGCATCTCTTTATGGCCCATTTAACTCAAAGACATCAGAATGAAAGTTGACAGCTGAACACATCTCTTCCACCCATTTCCTGCTACCTTCCTATGACTAAGAAGAACAAACAGTCTGAATGGATGAAAATCAATTATTATACAAACAAACTTACTCTCATTCCATTCATTTTTGGGTTAAGCAATGTCATGTAGAGTCAGAAAGGAGTAAGAAATAGCATGGCAAACCAATTAAAGGCATGGGATAAGAAAAAGAAGGGAAAAAAGCTAGTTTATCCAACCCCATCCAGTACATCTCTCCATACTTTTCTATCCTTGCTTCCATCCACTGCTTAGGCATTGCTTTCGGTCATCTAAATTTCTGACTTTCTTTCTTTCTAGAATCTCATCAACTCCATCCAGCCATGACTTTCTCTTGACCCATTCGCTCTTCCTTCATGCATTTGTTTTGCAATCTGTATGTGAAAAAGAACATCTCAAAGTACTTAGTATACTCACTTTTGTTTACTAGCCACATTTGTTCCAGATGCATTCATTCATGGCCCTGCCTGTTCCAGTTTTACAACATACTCTTCTAAGGATCCCATTCCTGCTGCATTCAACTTACTTTTATCTTTCTCCTGACATACCAACTCTCACTGCCAACACAAAGTGGGCCAACACATGCTCTTATAGCTATGTTCGCCTCTTTCATCAAAAATTCATTCCTCACAATAGACTTCATACTACCCACTACCTTTTTACCAACATTTGTGTATCTTAAAAACTACCTGTCCATTCTCTCATTCTCAGTAAACATTCTACCGAAGTGTAGAAATCAAAACCTCTGGTCTTCTGCCATTTATGTATAACTTGCAATCATTTCTTCCAGTTTTCCTATCAAAAGCAATGACCTTAGTCTTTAATATATTAATTTTCAGATCCACTCCTTGTAGCATCATACAGTCTAACACTTGCTGCAAATAAATGGAGTTCTCAACAAAAACATAACATCACCTCCATACAAATATACATATACAATCACATCCTCAATTAACACATTTCTAATGCCGCCATACACATTATTTATATATTTATCCCTCAATACATTACACATTTAAGGAGATAACACTTGATTCTTAACTCTCTCCTATGTGTGGAACCATTCATGAAGTATTCTGTCTAATCTTACAATGGCTTGCTTTCCATCATTTATCACTATTCTCACATTTAGCAACCTAACTACATAACTGTGCAAAATTCTTCATAAAATACAGTTTGTGTTGGTTGAAAATTGTGAATTTTTACAACAAACTATAGTTTGACAAATTCCTTTAACACTTGAATTCTATGAACTCTATGCCACCACCTCGGCCATTCTTAGGAGTGGCTAACTTTTCAAACAGTTAGAAACACTCTATGGGGATCAAAATTTCTACTTTACATACTAAATCTATTAATTGATTTGATATGATTGGTTAGATAAAACAGCTACTTGAGATAATTATTCTGATATATATATTTTCTCTTGTTTAATTAATCAGACTCCCTGTACTACTTTTTCTTTTACGTTATTCTAGTTTTTGTTTCTGTATTTAAGATTTTGCTAATTGGGTGTCTTGTGATTGGCTATACCCCTGTGGCAACCATTTTGAGACAGTAACTATAATATGGTTTGAAAAAAAACCCCAATATTTCACCTGATAAACACATTGAAGAACTCTGCATACCAAGAAATAAAAGAAAGTTTTTTTCCCCCCTCAAACTGTAAATGAAGTTCATTCAATCAGTCAGTCAACCAAGGACAGTCTAGATGGTAACATGTAACTAGTAAAGAAGGCCCCCAACAGAGAAATCTACTCAATAAATCCCTTTCAGGAGTGGGGGAATAAATAATCACAATCTTATCTCTTTCAATCATTTTCTTTTGCATTCCAATTTGGGACTGAATGTAGGGTTCCCCTTTATAATTGCATAAAATGGAAAATGGAAATGAAAGGAAGCAGTCTCTGTGTATGAATAGAGTTTAGCATCAGCAATGGCTGATGGAAGAAAAAAAGAAGGGAGATCTGCTTCTCTCCAGCAAAACACAGTCAGCTCTCTTTTTCAGTCCAGTAATGACTGTTAGCATGGCAGTGACCTCCAGAGAGTTTTGCAAGTGGCATTATTGTGTATTGGTATCTAGGGCAATATATAAAATCTGCCTTGCAATAAAGATGAGATAAATCAGATAAACAAAAGTAACTGTTGTTCTTGTTCTTTTTTCTTTTCTTTTTTTGTGTGTGAATGTGTGACTTCGAGTCAACCTTGACTCCTAGCCACCATCTGGACAAGTCCCTGCAGTTTTCTTGGCAAGAATTTTTCTGAAGTGCCTTCTTCTCTCATTCTCAGTAAACATTCTGCCAAAATGTAGAAATTAATCTACGTCCTCTGGTTTTCTGCCATTTATGTATAACTAGCAATCATTTATTCCAGTTTATTCCACTTTATTCCTTGACTTCTTCCTGGGGCTGAAAGGAAGTGAGGTCCAAAGGTCCAAAGACATCCAGCTGGTTTTGCCCTAAGGTGGTCTAAGGTGGTTTGTGCCTAAGCTGGTTAAGTCCAAAGCCATCCAAACAAATATTAAGAAGAGACAGTGACATATTAGTGGATAGCCTTCAATGAGAGGCCAAGTAGGAATTGTATATAATGGTCAACTTTAGTCCTTTTGAGCCAAGAAGGAACCTGTCTCTTGACAGGTGTACAGGGGAGGCTGAGGAAACCACATAACCCTGCAAAAAGCATTTTATCTCCATGTGTGATCTCTATTTCTCTGCTCCCATGTTTCTAGTCCTCCCAACTTTCATCTGGTGTTGCCTCTATGCCTTTGGAATCTCTCGGGTTAAGTTTTTCCATTGCAATTCTTGGTAGCAAGCTGTAAGGCCCAGCTCAAGAACAATGATGAAACAACCCAGTCAAGTACAGTTCCTTTATTTGCTTATACCTTTTAGACAGAATCTTGCCAAACTAAATCTATACTACTACAAGAAGTGGATATACTCTGGGAGATTCTAGGGAGTGGCTGTCCTGAATCTTTTACTCTTCTCACGCTCCCCCTGCAGACTGTGTTGCCTCTTATCTCCTTTCCCCTCCTGGAACACCCCCCCACCTGATAGCCTGAATCTCCCACATCACTCTCCTCCTCGTAGATACATTCCATCACACAAGCCCTTAATTTTACTTTCCAAATAAATGTCCTTAAAGGATTGTGGCCAATAAATGTTGGAATAATTTGTCATCTTATTGCAAGAAGGGTCAAGAAATAAAACACAAAGTTTTGGGGGAAAGAACCACAAAGAAGTTCAAGTTCTGTCACTCAAGTTTTTATCATAGCATATCTGAAGGCAGGAAAAACATTTTTTGGGAAACACTGGAACTCTGTTGAAGTAGAGGAAAGTTTGGTAGACTTCGTATTATTTTTCTTTCATATAAGAAATAAGAAATAAAAACTTTGTTCCGGAACTTCTAGAATCACCGTATCAGCTGAGTTGGTGTGATTTATGAAGACACTCATAAAATCCAAATAGACACCAGATTTAGCTGTCTTCATATGCAGATCTGTATCCTCATTAGATCCTTTTCATTCCAGTTTTATCCCCCACTTGAATAATGTTTTAGTAATCATTTTAATGGGGCAGCCTGTTCTTAGAAAATCTGGAGCAGCTTTTCTATCCAAAGGAAACTGCCAAGTAAAATAGAAGACTAGGCATTCAGTCTAGCAGAAAGTGTTTTGTCTTTGGCTGATTGTGATGAATTCCAGCAGGCCAAATGCTGAGATCAATTCAGCCGATATTTAATACTATCTATGACTGGTAGCACATTCAAGCTTTGGCACTGAGAAAGGAGAGCAGTTTGAGGGAGGAAGCCACATGGTGAGCTACCAAGAAGACGACAAAGACTACCCTATCCAAAATTGAGAGGAAGAGTTGTGGAAGGGGAGGAGCTCCTGATAAAGAAATAAAAGAGATGGAAATCCCCCCTTCTGTCAGAAGCTGGGGGTAGAAATAACTTTGAAGGGGGCACCTCTCTGGCTTCAGGTGAGGAAAAAAATGCAAATCTTCCCTGAGACCCTCAGGTCAGGCAGAGAGTGGGATAAAGAGGTCTGAAAGGAGAGTGGGAGATTTTGTCAGCTCCAAACAAGGAAATGGAAATGGAAAGAGGGAGAGATGCAGATTTGCAGAGGGAGGGGAAGGAGAAAATAGGGAAGGAGCTAATATAATGGATTGAAACTGATGAAGCAGGACACTGCCATTCTCAGAAGGAAGAGAGAGAACCTCTTCACAAATACAGAGTAGTTTCTCAGTATTTTTCTCAAGGCTCAGAAGAGAGAAGCCAAACTTCTCTTGATATAGGGTTTTAGTCTTCTGTGCTGTAGTAGGAAGACCTTATGGGTGTATATGACTACTATCCCATCTGCAGTAAAACAATGTATCTGGCTGTGTCATGTCTGCGAAGCGTCTGCTGAAAACAAGTTTGGGAACGCAGGCCCAAATGAGAAGAGAATCTCCATGCATGCCAGGCCTGGTGTGAAATCTGAAACAGCGTGTATTTAAATCACCCGGATCCTATATATGCTTCTTAAAAGTCCTTTGAATTTGTTATATCTCATCCACAAGGTTGATGGATGCAACAGTCAGGGAAGACTTTGATTTTTTAAAATTGTCTTACCGTCTCAATTATAGGAGCTGGCAACTAATAAAACAGCTAGCCAAATTAAGGTAGTGACATCTGCTGTATTCTAAAATCCATTTATTATAACAGCATGACCTAAGGACTAAATTAGCTTAGAGAAAGACTTGTATTACACCTGATATAAACATTCTGGATTAAGGTTTTTAAGTAGTTCATCCTCCAGGTTTATCCTCCACCGCCAAAGCTGTGTGCAGGGGAGGGTCAAAAGAAGGTTTTAAGAAACTTGTCACTTTTAAACCCTAGCCAACCAATATTTCCAACAGTTTCGACGCTTTCAGAAAATGATGAGGATAGTTTGATCAATCAAATAAGGTGATTAAGCCTATTTTTCATCATGCATTTATTTCTGGGCTCTAGTTTTCTTATTCCAAGAAGCAACAGCTGTGCTGAAATCCATTATGACTGAGAACCAAAAATATATGACTACAGGATCAGTCAGTAGAGAAGACGGCTTCTCTCCTGATGTCATCCTCTTTTGTGCTGTAGGGATGATGTTTCACTGTTGTCATGATGTAACATGAAAAGAGGATAGCATGGACTGTAACAACGACAGAAATAATGCCTTTCTCAAAATCTTTCACTGCTTCTCAAGCAACACCCTCCACAGATCCTCACACTGGCTTTCTGCCTCTTTCTGCACCCTGCAGAACTCTTCTGCTAATTTCTGAAGCTTTCTGCAAGCCTAAACTCTATCTTCCATTATATGCACTTGTCCTTGGAATTTATACTCTATCTTTCCAAAAAAAAAAAATGTCCCCAAAGATAGAGGCTAGCAATGGTGCAATAGAAGCAAAGCAACATTAATATCACTGAGACAGCAGAAAGATCAGTTAAATATAATGCACATGGAAGTAACTGGCAAAGGAAAACAAGCTGGATTCAAAAGTCTGGGAGAACAGGAAGGCCTTTGGCATGGAAACAAAGAAAGAATCAGGTGAGTCTCCCTGGGGAAAATACTTCAAAATCAGCGAATTACAACCATCAGGGCAATGATGCAATACAACTGATAATTTTGTTTCTTTACTTGCTTTCTGATTTTTGAAACTTCCTAGTTCACAAGAAAAATGCCCCATCTGTTAGTGGGATTGTGCATTTGAATTTAATTAAAGTGGTAATAAAATCTGGCAACGAAAGGAAGCTTTTGCAATGCAGGTCTTCATTTACAAAATAAATGTTTCTGGAATAGTTTGTTCCTGCTACTGATATATTTCTGTCAGATGTTGAATTCCAAATCATCTAGAAATTAAAGGAAGACATGTCTCTACTTAATGTTGATGATAAATATATCTAAATTATGAGTATCTAAATTATACCAATATAATAATCGTGGCTTCTTCCAGAGGTTTTTGAGATTTGTAGTTTATTTCCAGATGTAGGCAGTAACAGGCACCTCAGAAAATTTAATAAGAATTGGCTACCATCGCTTTTCTGTTGAAAAGGCAACTTCCAAATCACTCTGTCACTTTGGGGGCCAATATCAACAGGCTTGCTAATATGTTTCAGGATCATTCGCTGTGTGTTAAAGATGTATATGCTGTATCTCCAGTTCTTGGAACTTGGAACAAGACATCAGGGCTAAGAATTTTTCAGAGTTCTGTCTGGCTAAAACAATTATCATGGGAAGGAGAAATCTGTATCTGATTCATAGCAATGGGTGGTTGATATGTGTTATTTGTTAACATTTGAATTATGGGTATTTTTTGTTTGTTTGTTTTCATAACAGGGTAAGGAAGATCTGAGCAATTTCTCCTGGTATTTTATTTTTATTTTTTTCCTTGTTTTATTATTATCATAATTCTTAATTTGAAAGTTATATTGCATTGTTAATAATGTTACACGTACCTAATATTCTTTGTTTATTGGCTTAGTAAATACACACACTCCCCAACCTACCCACCTACACATACCATATACATATACATGAACATGTACAACATAGACAGTCCTGACATTTTGGAGTCCAACTTTCACATGCCCTAGCCAGCATAATCAAAGGCAAAGAATTATTACCACTACAGTTCAAAGCATTTAGATTGTCTTCTCTTGACCCACAGAGTTCTCCAGCCTTCCTTATAGTTCTACTATGGCCAGCATTTTCCAAGAAGGGAAAATCACTGTTCTCATTAGTTTAAGTGTATCAGTAGGGTGAATGACTTGAGTACAGACCAGATTCCAGCTGGTTAACAAAGGGGCCAGCTCAAAGCGTTTGGCTGCTGAGAAGAAGAATAGTAATTGACTAGGCACAGAACAGCTATATCTTGTAAGAAAGGGAAATGGACAAGGACCCAAGTGGAAAAGCTGAGAGACGTAACCTCCACTGTCTTTCTGGAACTACTACATAACTGTAGGGTTTAAGTGGTAGCAAACCAGTTTTTCAGGGAGCAAACATTCCCCCCCAGAAGAAAAGCCAGATTGATAATACTTATTTAATCTGTCTTGCATGCAAATACACTCCTACACATCACCAAGCTTGACTCCTAGTGACTACATGGACATGGACAGAGCCATGTCATTGTCTGGCCACCAGAGGAAAGCATTCAGTTCTTCTGGGACATCTTCTCAACTTCCCAGGCCAGTCTACAGGCTTGGGGTTTCCTGATAGTCTCCCGTCTCAGTACTGACCAGATCTAACCCTGCTTAGTTTTTCTACATTAGTTGTTTATATGCTATAAAGCGCAAATGTTTTATCAAAGCAGAAAAAACAAGAGTAATCTTAAGTAATATTTGACATGGCATATCTTTTCCACCCCGATCCAAACTCACAAATGTGCATTTGGTGGCCAGCATTAAACTTACTATGGAAAACTAGGGAATGGGATACTTTTTTCTTGTACAGGAAACTCTGTAAATGACTATTGCAAATATTCAACGTTAGTTTGGATAATAAGAATATATCGGCTGACATGTTTTACACAAAGATGGGTAAATGTGAGTAACCGATCACTGAAGTCACCCACACAAAAATTTCACCACTGATATATTCATGAAAAAAAGTTATAAATAACACAGTTGAGAGTATGAGAATTGAAACAGAGTAAGCATTAAACTTACTATGGAAAACTAGGGAATGGGATACTTTTTTCTTGTACAGGAAACTCTGTAAATGACTATTGCAAATATTCAACGTTAGTTTGGATAATAAGAATATATCAGCTGACATGTTTTACACAAAGATGGGTAAATGTGAGTAACCGATCACTGAAGTCACCCACACAAAAATTTCACCACTGATATATTCATGAAAAAAAGTTATAAATAACACAGTTGAGAGTATGAGAATTGAAACTTCATAACATGCAGATTTTTTTGACACCCTGTGTGTCTCCCTTTACAGACAAGTGTCTTATATTTGGAGCTCAAAGTTGCCTGTAAAGATAGAAAATCTTAAGAAGGAAGAGCAGAAACCCTGAAGTTGTGCATTCGTGCCATTTACGAATCAACTGAACCAGAACTGTGCTTTCTGATACGGCATGATATCCTGCATTTCTAGCAATTGTATCTACATTTCAAAATATAAATTTAAAACAGCACATTTTTATGCAAGCTTGTATCTTCTTTTGTTCTACCTGTCTTTCTTGTTAAGGCTTGCACATCCTTCTTCTTAGCAAATTAAGAAATTAATTCCCTAATATTCCATATTTATGCATTGAAAGTATATACTTCCAAAGTTTGTACTGACTCCAGGCAGTTTACAGCATACTAACACACATTTGATAAAACAATAAACAGTAAAATACAAGGTGCTAACTCCAAATTACTGATATCCACCATTATGTTCTAAATGCCCTATGGGAGAGTTAAATCTTCAAGGCTTTCCTGAAAGATGCCATGGCAGATGTTTTCTGGATCTCTGGTGGGATGCTACTTTGTAAGGCAAGGCTTACCATGGAAAAAGACTACCTTGGGGCTCTTCTCTCTTTTCTCACTCACCTGAATGGGGAATTCTAAACATCTCCACTTGGGACAACCATACAAGATGGGCTAGAAGCAATCTGAAGGTACCTGACTACCTAGCAATGTAGGACTTTAAAGGTTAAGACCAGCAGCTGGAATGTCACCCCAAATCCTATCTGAAGTCAGTGTAGTGCCCATGACACTCAAGTGATGTAATGTATGTGTGAATGACCTTGGGAGACAGGAGGGACAGCCACAGACTGGACTGTGTAAAAGGTATCTCAGCCCACAGAAGGAGAGAGGGTGTAGGACCCTTCCTAGTTTCCCAGAGTGTGAAAGGAAAGGAGGGGAGAAATACTTTCAGTCTTGCAAGATTGATGTTAGCCCTCCAAGGTAGTCCAGACAAGAAGCACAACCAGGAGTGCTAGCTTTATCTGTATTCTACGGTTACCTTAACAGAATCTTGCAAGACCGGAAGTATTTCTCCCCTCCTTTCCTGAGATACCTTTTACACGCCACTTGTCCCGTTTGTGGCTTTCTCTCTTGTCTCCCAAAGTCATTCACACATCCCGTTGCAAGTACATGGCTACAGTGCCACTCCTCCACTAGCATATGGGCTGGTTTCCATGGGGCCTTCAGAGGCAGCCCCACATACAGCACATTGCTGTTCTGATGGTGCTGAGGTCATAAGTAAGGAAGACTATGTACTTGTGGCGCCCCAGCTACTAAAGATACTGCACACATCCTGTTTGGTGGCAGATTATATTCAGTAGAGAGGACTGACCATTTAGATTTATATTTAAAAAATAAAAAATACTGCAGCGGCCAGCAGAAACTTTCCTATTTTTTACAGGGCAAGAACCTCCGTATCACCAGTAAGACTGCACTCTTTATATCAAAGGCAGTTATAAAGAGGGGAGATTATTTAGATCAGATTGGTGTTGACTGCAGGGGTGATGGCTTGACACGAACTTGTATTACAGTTTTAGTTATATTTATATTTTTATTAATTCTTACTTGTATGTTTACAATGGCATTTATTTTATCTTATTCCCTTTATACCTGATACGGTCAATAGACTAAATCAATAAAGTTGAAATGAACTGAACTGAACTGCTGAGGTCATAAGTTATCATCAGCAGGAGGCGGTAGATAGACATATGGGTGGGTGGGTGGGTGGGTGGGTGGGTGGATGGATGGATGGATGGATGGAGGCAGCATGAAGGAATCAGGCTTAAAACACTTCAGTGGCTAGAAGATGAATGCTTGCCAACACATGCTGAAAACCATTAACCTACAGACTGAATGTAAAGTTTTTAAAAAGGCTGAAAAGACCTGTGAAATATATTTTTGACAATATAAATTTCAAGTTGTTTTATTTTCAAAAAGAATCAATGCCTTTATTTCTTGGCAAATATCCTATAAAGCAGAAACATTTTTTCTCCATTCTGTAACAGATGTTCTGCTCCCCCCACTCCAAAACCCTTCCATACTATAATTTGTTTTGCTAGGTGATATGGGAAGGGCTTAACATTTTATGGGGAGGAAATGCAGCTGCTGGAAACCTGATTGCTGCATATTGTTATGCTGTGACCTCTATAAAGCACGTTCTGAGATATAAAGAAACAAAATCACTAGGAAAGAAAAATGTTCCTCTGCTAGTTTCTCTTTTTTAAAAAAAGAAATTAACTTAATGAAACGAATAAAAACAAAAATGTGCAAAGGAAAAAAAAACTAGAAAACAGTATTGTTAGATTACTTACAGAAAAGGAGATTAAATATAAAGTCATAACTATGAGATATGAAAAATCTCTCTCTTTCTTGTATGGGTTTTGACATCTGTGCATATGCTAACATTTCATGTTCTGGTTCAGAATAAAAATGTGTTGCACAGTCTGATGAGGGACTGTTAAAGATCCTGGGGAAATTCATGAAATTACCTGAAAGAAACGGACAATTCTGATCTTATTTCCCCTGCCCAACAAAACTCAAACTTGCTCCATCATGATATGATGAACTTGCATAACAGGAAATGGAAGTTGAATAGCCAACTCCATCCTCCGACCTATGTGCATACAGTATATTCAATATATACAATCTCTCCATACACAAAGTCAAGAATGTGAGGTCAGAAAAAGCATTGTTTGCTTTTTCCACGGCCTATTACTGTACATGTGGAGCTTCACTGCAGAGACCGTATTAGTTATAATATACATACAGTATATGCAAGCTGGAAGGAGAGCTTATAATTCATTTCCTAAGCCTACTGAGGATTTAACATCTTTCAGTTCTGTTAATATTATGGGAAGAATTAACTATGTTCTTAATATTATCCTGCAGAGATCAGTAGAACTCTCCAGAGCTTATCTTTTCTCTATACTGACTAGGTCATCCTACTATGTCCTTCAAAAAGGGGAAGAAAAATGTATAATTTAGGACTGAGGTGGTAAGTCTGAGGATGAGAGGTTGGATGTGATCCTGGGTCTCATTTCACTTTCAGGGACATAGAAAGACCTGGTTAAGAGCAGCAGTGGTGCAGTGTTCAAGCCACATTGTTTCTTCCCTTCACCTGACTTTGACTATGGGTCAGTGGCTCATAGGGCAAAAAAAAAAAAAAAAAAAGGTTGCCCACTTTGGTCTAGGGGCAGGATAAATGGCATACACAACCCCTTTGTCCAGTTGTCAAAACTGTTAAAAGGCATTGTGGGCTATTTTTGCTGATACCCCAATGAAAGAGAAAAACAACTTAAAGTCCAGATTTTCTAAGTCTGAGCTTCAGATACAGTTTATTTAAAATTTCTAGATTCTCTTAATTATATACAGGCTTTACTAAATTCAGACTCTTATGAATAAACTGGATTATTCTGGCCAGGTAAGCACCATGTACTAACCAAATCCTAGAAGGCTGCAGAATACAGGCAGATGGATAACTGCTTTTGAAGGCCTTTTCTTTGCAGGGATTCACTTGCGAAAGTGGATGTCAGCTACTTTTTAACCCAGTTAGAGAATACATTTAAACCTAAAGACAATACAGAGTTTGGATGAACCTGTGCAACTCATAGATTTCTCCATTTGCCTACTAAAAATATTTAATTTCTCATAAAGTTTAGACATTCAAATCTCATAAAGTTTAGACATTCAAATAGTCAAACGAAAGCTTTCCAGTTTGACCAGGCATGGCCACTTGCTACTTTCCCATTGTATTAAGGGGAATTTCTAAGACAACCTTTCAGTGGTGCAGTATTTTTGTGCTACACATCACCTGCTGAGCTAATTTCTCTTTAATTCTATTCAGTGTTGGGATGACAGAAAGCAAGCACTCCTGCAGGAGGATACCGGGTGGTTGCCAAACCTTTCCTTAGTTAGATGCCTCCTTTGGACAGGTCTCTTTTTTAGGTCAGCAAAATTAAGAATAGCCACTGATTTTTTTTTTTCCCCAGAGTGAATGGTCAGGGTTTTACTTCATTCATTTCCTTTAATTTTAACAGAGAATAAAAGCTCTGCAAAATTATTATGCTGTTTAGTTAGTTGGAACTGAACATGAAATCAAGGTCAATGCTGACATGGCATTTTCCTCTATGTGCAGACGCAAACACTAATGTTTAATTTATACACCTGCTAGGCCCATGTAAATATCTGTTTCTGAAATTCAGTTTGAAGGCAATTTCTTGATTTGGCAATTTGAATCAATGTTCATACTCATTCTCCAAACTGATTGAAAGCACTAAATCAAATCAAATGCCTCTAAATGGATTCAGATAGATTTGAACCCAATTTGAGAATCTGATGGCCTTTTGCACATCTGCAGAACTTTTTCCAGATTAGGAAGTACAAATAAAACAGATTTTTCATCAATACAAATTAAGTCAAACCAATCTGAAAATCTGAATCAAACTGATTCATAAGTCAGATAACCCCCCTGTCAACTACATCAACTAGTCAATTCTTTGAACAAAGTTCCCAAGGTGCAAACCATCTGTGTTCAAAAGAACTGCAGTTGGAAGTTGTTTCTTGACATTATTTCTGGGTTGACAGTACCCAGTCTTGTGGTCCTGTAATGATGAACCTGTACATAGAAATTAGCTCCTTGGGCATTGTAAGGCCCACAATTAAAAAAAAAAAAAAAAAAGACAATAAATTAACAGAAAATCAGTTGCAACCCTCTTCTTTTTACCAGGCATTTAATCTCAGTCTCCTGTAGGATACTACACAATAGGTAAAAGGGAATATGGATTCCTCATCATTATGCACAGTCTTCAAGGCTGAAAAAAAATTGGTCATCCCCACTCTGGAAGAAATCAGCAAGAGTGTTAAAAGCATTGAAGACTGACAATACGGATGGAATTGTTCTTAAAGGAATTCCTATTAGAATCTTGCATAAGGGAAAAGAGTATTCTTTTTTGACTGAGAGATTAAAACAGAAAAAGATTCCATTTTGATGGGCCAAATTGGAAGGTGCGATTTTTACTTTTAAACAGCAGAGGTTTTGATAGAATTCTGTCCAGAAAGCGAGGGAATTTCTAGAAAAAATTAAAGAGGAATTGGAGGAGGTTCAAATGGAGGTGTCAGATGAGACTACATAAAAACTTCAGCAGGTACAACAGGAAACTGAAAGGGATGATACTGAACTAGGTGCTACAAGTACCAATTTTTTCTAATTTTTTGGCTTGATTATGGATTACAAATGCTTAACGTGGAATATAAATGGAGCAAATGCTCCTCAAAAGAGAAAAAAATCATTATTTGAAAAAAATTAAAACAAGGCATCATTTGCCTACAAGAGACATATATTAGAAAAAAGGACATTAAATATTTGATTTATAAAAAGATTGGGTGAAGAATTTATTTCAGCAGCAACTAAAAAAAGAAATGGAGTTGTTTTGTATATAAATCCCCAATTAAAACCAGAACTTGTATTGACTGATGACCATGGCAGATTTGTAGGAGTGGAAGTTAATTTGCATGGGACTTTGATACTGAGAATTTATGTCCCAAATGAAGATAAAATACTGTTCTATAAAGGAGACTATAGGCTTCTCTTATGAAAATTGGTGTTTGATGGGGGATTGGAATGAAGTGGTCTCCCCAAAACTGGATAGAACTTCTGAGAAAAATATTAAAATTACTCAATTACCAGAATATTTTTTTTAATTTGATGGACAATTTAGGGTTAGTTGATACATGGAGACAGAAAATGGCAATTCAAGCTGCTTTTCTGAAAGGCATAGATTCTTTTCAAGAACAGACATAATTTGGATTTCAAAGAATTTGTCTACTAAGGTTTCTAAAGTAGAGATATTACCAAAGATTTTTTTGGATCATAATCCTCTGAGTTTGGTTTATAAAAGGAAATCTAGTTCTTTTGTGATGGAGACTAAATGAAATGTTGCTACAGAAGGAAGCAATACTGGAGGATCATAAAAAGAAATTAAAAGAATTTTTTGAAAATAATTTAGATAAAGGTACTGATTTAAGAATGGTTTGGGATGCAAGTAAAGCTTTCGTTAGAGGTTATTTTATACAATATAATAGTGAACTCAAACAGAAGAGTCAAGAGAAAATACAAGCTAATTTGGATGAGATAAAGAGAAAAGAAGATGAACTAAAGAAATTTCTAGAGAAGATAAGTGTTTTTCAAGAAATTAAGCTTTTATAACAACAGTTATCTATGTTAACAGTAAGAGAAATGGAAATAAAAATGAACTATGTAAAGCAAAAAAAAAAATAAAAATTTGCAAACAAACCAGGGAAGTGGCTAGCATATAAATTACAAAAAGAAAAGGAAAATAAAATGATTTGAAATTACAAGAGGAAGATACTGTATTAATGAATAACATGGCTATACAAAAAGCATTTCATCAATATTATTCTAACTTGTATAAAGGAAGTGATATCTTTCTGGAGAAAATAGATGAATATCTAAAGAAACAAAATTGGCAGAGGACTGCAGAGGAACAGAGACAGATTATGAATGGGCCTATAACAATAAGGGAAGTTTCTGAAGCTATAAAAAAGATTAAACCAGGAAAGGTGCCTGGACCAGATGGTTTATCAAATCAAATCAAATCTTTATTACAGCCAAAGACCAGCATAAGGAGGGTGAGGTACAGTCAATTAAAAGGCACAGAAAATACATCAGAATCTAAAACATAATAATAATTATAAAAAGCTAAAAGATATAAAACAGAAACCATATATCTAAAAGGAATCCCAAAGGAGGGGTAGGAGCATTAGATGGGTGTAGGGGAGCATAAAGGTTAGTATATAGCAGACTATATCTATCAAAGCACTCTAGTATGATGAACGTGATGCTCATTAAGACTAGTTTATGGCACAGGTCATCATCTGACAAATTGTAATCGCTGCTGCGCAGAACCTGGCAACACAATATGTTGTAGCAGGGTTGGTATCTGAAAGCAGGGGGTGGGGGGATAGAATTGTCCTGTAGACTCTGGGTCTTTATGCAGTAATGGTGAGATAAGGCTAGTAGGAATCTTTCTGTAATACTTAGACTTTACTGTAAAATGTAATAATACTGGAGACATTGCTATAATACTGGAGAAGCACATGCTCTGTTATTTCTTTGTGTCCAGAGTCACAGGGGCATTGTCTCTCTGGGTAAGGAATCTTCCTGTACTGGCCTTCAAGGACAGCTGAGAGGAGGGCATGACATTGTGCCAGAGTGAAAGCCCTCCGGTGGTTAGACGCCTTGAGTTTAGTTAAGTATGTCATACGGGAGGCAGAGTACCTGTTGGATTCACTGACAATGAAGGTTGGGAACCTGGCTAGATCCATTTGGCACTCTGTGTCTGCTACATGTTGTTTAATGAGTGCTTTGGCCTGATCTTATCCCATGCTGAGCAGGAGACCTGGAGAGAAGCCCAAGGATGAGATTTTAGTTGCTACTGTCTGTTTCCATGCGGACTAAAAATCATCCCTCATAGTTAATGGGGCAAGGCCAAGGGGAAAAAAGGATAATCTGAGCCAATAGTTGAGTATGGTCACCCACACTCTAGCCTCCACTTTCATGAGGCCTGTCTCTAGTTGCAGGGTGGCATTAGAGACACATTTTGGGACTTGAAGGGCCAATCGTAGAAATTTGGATTGTATAAGTTCTAATGGTGCAAAATTGGAGAAGGGGCCCAGCTGGGCACCATAAAGAAGTTGTGCTATTGGCTTGGCTACAGATAATTTGAGTACTGCAGGAACATAGTGGCCACCTCTTGTTTTGAGGACTTTAAGGATGGCAGATGAACTCCTCTGTGCATTTTCAGCAATATAATCCTCATGGGCTTTCCCTTTGCTGGCAGAATGAAGGACTACTTCCAGGTATTTGAAACAGGAGACCTGCTCAGTCTTGTGGCCATCTATGCTCCAGGAGTGGCTCTTGGACCTTTTGGCAAATGCCATGATTTTAGTTTTCTGGTAATTAAGTTCTAATTGGTCTTCTTTGCAGTATTGTGTTAGTGCTCTCAGTGCTCTTTCAAGAACACCTATTGCTGCATCGTCTGCATAGAGTAGAACAGAGATGTGTCTTCTAACAAGTTCTGGGGATTGTTCAGGAGATGGCCCACCATGGACTTGATACAGAAATTGAATATGGGTGGGGCCAATATGCAGCCTTGCTTGACTCCTTTCTAAATTCCAATGGAGTGATGGCCCTGGGGGTTACATCTTACTTTGAGTGAGGTCCCTTCATGAAGCATCTATGTGTCTCTTAATTGCTGCCTTGTCTGAATACCAAACTTCCAAGAATTCTCTTGCATTTTTGGATTTAGCTTAGTCTAAAAATGCTGACAGTTTCCCAGTTAAAACTATGGTTCAGTCTGTCCATGTGTTGTGATGTGATAACATAGAGATAAACAGCATCTACATACTATTCAAAAAAGACAAAAGAGCAGAAGATCATCTCACCAGCAATCATCACCCAGATAAGCAAAGGTTACCAACAGGCACACAATCAAGCAGCAAACATATGCTAATCAAGGAACTACCAGAGGAGCAAAACAAAACCCCCACCAGCACTGGCAAGGCAGGCCACAGCATATAAACAGAGAGCAAACCCCATCCCATTTTAGCACTGAAGATGTTACCTAGCCGAGTAATGAAATGTTTGCAAGAAAAGAACCAAGCTCAGAGAACCCCAAGGACTCCACAGTTCAACCCTGAGCTACACATATTCGCCTCTATTGGCATTAGCAGGTTTCAAGATTGACAATCAGAAGATGATGTTACCAAAGAATATGAAAATAGAAGATCAAACAGAATTGATGAATAAAATGGGTTTTAAGATTGAGAAGAAGGTAAAATATCTGAGTATCATTATGACAAATATGAACTGAATGTTATTTCAAAATAACTATGTTAAGACATGGGATGAAGTTTAAAAGACATTAAGATGGGAGAAACTACAATTGTCATTGCTGGGGAGAATTTCTGTGATAAAAATGAATGTCTTGCCTAGAATGATGTTTTTGTTTCAGACGATAGCTGTTTTGACAACTGATGCACCATTTAAATAGTGGCAGAAGGATATATCTAAATTTGTGTGGCAGGGGAAAAAAAGCCATGAGTTAAATATAAGGTGTTACAAGATACAAAGGAAAGTGGAAGATCGGGTCTACCTGATTTGAAATTGTATTTTGCAGCTTGCTGTTTGGTTCAGATGAAAGAGTGGGTGTTGCTGACAAATAAAAGGCTTTTGGAGTTAGAAGGACATGACCTGAGATTTGGGTGGCATAGATATCTATGGTACGACAAAGTCAAGGTTAATGTGAATTTTAAAAAACATTATGCTAGACGTGCCGTATTGAAAATATGGAATAGATAACAAACCCAGGTTGTGCCCAAAAACACCTTTGTGGCTCTCAGCACAAGAACCATTTTATAGATGAGAAATAATAGGCAAACATAAATGGCTAACTTATCGTACGATACTAGAATTTTGTCAAGGGGAATACAAAATAAAATCAAGAGAAGAACTGGTGGCAGAGGGATATAATTGCCAATGGTTTTCTTATATTTACAGTTATCAGAAAGATTTAAAGTAGGTAAAAGAATTTATGGTTTTGAACATTGTAAGACTGAGTTTGAAATAGAATTGTGTACAAATGATAAACATGTAATTGCTAAAATGTATGAACTTTTACTGAAACCTGAAACAGAAGAACTGTGAAAGAATGCATGACAAAGTGAGCTAAAATTTTGGTTATAATATACAGATGGAACAATGGGAAAATATGTGGTTGGAAGGATTGAAATTTACATTGTTATAATCTTAAAAATAATTTTTATAAAATGATGTACCATTGGTATATTTCACCAGAGAAATTGTCTAGAATGTATAAAGGCACTTCAAATTTATGTTGGAAATGTGAACAAGAAGGAACATTTTATCATGCTTGGTGGATGTGTAAAAAAGCTAGAAAATCTTAGATTCAAACTCATGCACTTATTCAGAGGATTTTAAAAATTAATATACAATTGAGACCAAAGGTCTTTCTTTTGGGATTGATGGACTAACAGTTGGAAAAAAGTCATGGAACTTTGTTTTTGTATATGGTAACTGCACAAGATTATTGTATACACAAAGATGGAAAGATGCATCATTATCCACAATGGAGAAATGGTTGGTGAAGAAGATGGAACTTGCTGAGATGGCCAAATTGACTTCTTCGATCAGGGAGAAGACAATATCTATGTTTATTGCTGACTGGAACGTCCTTAAGGACTTTTTGTATAAAACAGAAAAAAATGAACTTATAATTTATGGTTCTGATAATTAGACAGGATAGATTATAGAAAAAAAAGTCATGATGTAGAGAAAGAGGTAAAACAGAAAAAAATCAACTTATGATTTATGGTTTTGATGATTAGACAGGATAGATTATAGAAAGAAGAGTGTTATATTGTAACCACAGAGTAAGAGGTAAATTTATAATTGTACTTATAATTGCTGTAAAGAAGATCGGAAGCTACTTCTTTGTATTTTTTTTTCTTTTCTATTTTTCTTTTACTCTTTTTCCTTGCACTTTTAGCTTTCTTTCTGATTTCTTTTCTTTTCTTCTTCTTACTTTATATTAGTTTGTATTAGTTTTAAGCTTCCTTTTTAAAACTTTTAATAAAATTATATATGTAAGAGAGTGTTAAAAGCGCTAGGTCAATAGGGTGGCCAGATGCAGAACACAGAGTGAAGCTTCCAACTAGTTCTCTTGGGCAGAGGATAAAATCACTCCAGACCAACACCAGTAGAATTTGCTCTCTTATCTTAATTGTAGGAAAGCCAAACAGGTCTCTGGAGCATTACCAGCTTGTCTTTCCAGGGTTGTCCTTCCAACTCCTAGTTTTATTTCTCACCATTTTGGGGGCTTTTTTCCCCCCCTGTGACATTGGAATCATCACAACATGTTCAAATTCATGATTACATGTTTCTGAACAGCAGCACATATTTCATGTTCCCCATGTAGCTTGCATTGTCTACTTAGCAGGCACACATATTTGTACATTTCACCATCACATTCCTTGAGAGAAAAGAATACAAATAAAAGCCACTGTTGTAAAAGTTTTGTGAATAGTTCCCATGTTTGTAAATTCAGTAGCTTAGTCACAAAATATGAGGACAAATGCTAACTGGGAATCAGGGCTCTTCTCAATGATATTTCATATGAATTCTTACATTTCAGTCATTTCATAAATTACACAAGAAACATGGCATGTTGTTCCTGAATATTAAAAAATGCAAGATTTTAAACAAATAAATGCTAGCTCTTGAAAGATAATCGGTTCATAGAATATAAGCGTCTGAACATTAACCAGGACAGAAACAAATTATCCAAATGAAAGCTATATGTAGCACACATTTTTACTTCTTGTAAAATTACTGCAGTTAAATAACACTTTTAAATGATCAATGTGTTTCATATTCATATTGCCAGCAAACCTAACAGTAATTCTCTAAATGAAGGCCAGTAATATTACCTTCTATATTGGAGATTAGTATTGGGGCAATCTAAACCAGAGAATTCCTGGTTCTTGGATGTTTTACTTAATTGCTATATTCTCCTAGTTCTGTGTTTTAAGAGATGACCGAAAGTCATCCAGATTATAAATAGAATAAGTTTTGCTGGTACAAATGAACCGATTCCTGGGCAAATGGCTTTGATGGATCTCCACATGCACAAGTCATGCCCTGCAATTGACAGAGAAGAAAATATTTTCTGTGCTTTTGTCCATCACAAATCTGTCAAAATGGGAAGGAACCCAATGTGGACACAGAGCTCTGAATACATTTAGGATGTTACAAAGATTGCATTGTTCATTGACATTATTTTCCATTGTATGGCAGACCTGAAGAAGGAAAGGCCTGGGCTATTTTAGGATTCTGCTATTTAATCTTCAATCCCTTGTGTTGGTCAGCAGCATTTTTATCACCAATTTAGATTAAATATAATTGATTACTTATTAAAATATATGCCCCCCTCAAAAAAAAAAAAGACTTAAATTTTCCCATCAAAAAGAATGAACATTCCAGTTAGGTGTCTTTATATGACTGTGAATATTCCTAACTTTTATTACAAGATTAGTGGAAATGTTAGGAACACAACCATACTTTCATACAAGTGTACATGTTCTAGTAACTCCTTCCCAACCTTCATATGGCATATGAACTTCTTATGCAAGTTGGTGATCTACAGTTTTTATAACCCACATCCCTCAAATGGTCAGATGGATTCAAAGACTCTGACTAGGTTAGACTAAGGGTTCTTGTTCAGAGGAAAAATAACTGGTGCCAGAATCTTGCCATCCTTCTTTGGAGCTGAAGGATAAAGCCACCTCTCCAGAAGCTTTAATGACAAACAGCCCAATCGGCTAGAAATGAGTCATCCACTAGGTCAATTGACTTTAAATGGCTCTGAAGCAACTATTCTTTTGTTCTGGAAGGAAAGAATGTCAACCTGCAAGGAACATTTGCCACTATCCATGGTCCTGAATGCTGCTGTCATTTGTATATGGCTTGTAACTTCATTCAACCTCAACTGGATGTTGCCAGTTTACCACTTTGACCCTGCTGGTTTTGATTTCCCTGTCTAGGTCTGGGGTGGGCAATGTCAACCATTCCCCCTGTGAACTTCAGGTAACTTTAAAAAACAGCAGGGGGACTCTTACCCAAATTCTCCTGCTGCAAAATTACAGCAAAATTTTTGAACTAAGTGGAACAATTGTCTGAGCCAGCATAAGCCAGATTCCTAACTATCTGAATCTACCATAAGGCCTTTTCCCCTTATTTTTGCTGATGGAAATAAAATTTAACCAGAAGATTCTATGCATATTCCTTGATGACATATAATACTTGATCCTTAGCATGATATCATTTTGGTGGCCCTGCATACGAGGCTCCTTATTTTCCAATATGTAGTTTACGTTTTCTTCAGAATGACATTTGCATTTTAAATAAAGAAATGAAGTCCTAAAGATGCATTACATGGAGTGAGCAAAGACAATTGTTAAAAAGTATGCAAAATGCTGAAACTTTAAGGGAAAACTAACCCTTGTATATATTATATCTTAACTTTCTCTGTACATAGGACATTCTGCTGGTTTTGAGATGGCTGGTCATCAGGGAATGAAGCAATATGCTACCGAAGATTTACTTCCTTTGGAAATAATGGAATTTATTTGCCTATAAAAATCCTGAACTTCAATCTCACCTCCAAAATACTTTCTGTGGGGAGGGTCAACTGATTCCAAGTCTGAAATCCTTTGGGTAAATTTCTTGACCTGGCCCTACAAACTCAGGGTTGTAGTTGCCATTTTAATGCTTTGTCTTCTTATTTACAGCTACTGTTCATATCATCATCATCATCATCATCATCATCATCATCATCATCATCATCCACTGCTTTAGACCTTATTTTCTTAATTCTGAAGTGCAGACATTTCCTAAATTCCATTCAGCATTTGTCAATTAACATGTGTGCCAATGTCACAAATCTGAGTCTGGCAAATCTCAGTATCTGCATCAGGTCCTGTTCATTGGTGCAAATCAAAAAGGATAAGCACTGTTGAAGTTAATTGTGACTCCTGGTGACTTAATAGACACAACTATGTAGCTTTCTTGACAGTAGCTTGCCCTTAGCTTCTTCCAGGATTTACTTACTTTTTTACTTCCCACTCTAACCTATAGATAGTATTTCCTGAAGAAGAGAACAAGGCCCTTGCAGGTTTGTTTACTTCACAAAGGATTTGTGCATAAGATTTTAGCCTATGGAGCTTTTTTTTTTTATCTTCATCTTTCTATGGCACTAAAAAAACTACTGACTGCCACACAATTGTGCAAAGGTCTAGTTATATATTTAATTCAGAAAAAGCAACAATCATAACATCCATTAAGCAGCATGTAATGCATTATGGTTCACAGATTTCAGAGTCTCTCAAAACATCTGTGGCTGGAGACCAAACAAGACTCTCTGTTTTAACCATTTGTTAGATGTGTCAACTAGAGATATGTTATCTTACCTCCCCCCCCAACACACACACACACACACACACACACAATTAGCAGAAAAGGAAAGGCTTTGCTGCCTTCCTTTGATGCTTGATTGGTTCATCAACTTTTGAAGAAAAAGACAGGGATTGTTTGCCTAATCAGCCATTTTTCTGCCTTTCAAGAGAGATGTGCAGTCTTTGCAGAAGGAAATGTAAATTTACAGCTGCAAGTTGAGCTCCACTGAGGGTTCCCCCCCCCCCTGTTATTTGAATAAGAATCAGTGGACTTGAAACCTGAAATAAAAACTGCCTTGTCATTAACTGAAGCCAATACATCTCCAGGACGTGCTAAGTGGGACTTAGAGGACTGTTCAAAATATGCTGTCCTTTTTCATAAGCATGTTGATGGTTTACCTATTAAAGAGGAGAAAAACCGGAAGTGAGAAATCTATGGATAAGGCTGGGCAGGTATCTTGTTCTTTTCTTTCAGCTTTATCTCTTATCTGACCTTGACTACTATTTACAGCTCCAATTTCAAAATAATATTTGGGAATGTCCCATGTTCCCATTTCTAAATCCTTTTTCTCTAAGATACAATGAACTCCTAGTATTTTCTTCTCTCCAACTCATAATAATTACTTTGCCTGGTACCTTTCTGTGATAACCTTCCACCTTACCTCCTTTTCACATACAACTACATGCTGAAAGAGACTCTTCTCTATGATGGATAAAATTATAATTGTTATAGAACAGTTATGTCTCTGTTACATAATCACATTTAACATCTGCTATCTGTACAGGCAATTATGAGAAAGAGGAGAAGACAAACAAAGCCTGTCATTTTGTAGTTCTGCAATCAAGAAATAACTAACTTTGCCTCTCCCAACAAACGTCTGCCAAAACTTGGGCAGAGCAAAACAATGCACTGTGGGATACTTTGGTTCAATTCCAATAGGTGTTTCAGGACATGGGGCACATTTGACACATCTCTCAGCAACTGCTCAGAGCAGGTTAATCTTTGCCTGGAATCATGCAGCCATTGGAGAGGGCAACCAAACTTGGACAACCAAGCTTGGGGAAAAAATATGGCTGATTTACAGAGTTGCACTCAGGTGCCATGTTTGCCCTTCTACATGATCAAAAGGACCTTCCCTAAATTATTTCCTGTGCACTTTTTGAAACCATTGCTTGCTCTAGCATATGAAAATCAATCAATCAATCAATCAATCAATCAATCAATCAATCAATTTATATGCTGCCTGATTCCCAGTGAGTCTGGAAAGGAAAAAAAACACCAAAAAGGAAAAACAAAAATAAACAGAATAAAATGACTAAGGACAAAAATATTATGCATTTACAACAACATTTAACATTGACGATCAAGAACAAGATTGATAAATCTTTCCATACATTGATACAGCCAATTCCTAAGAAGAGAGCAAGTGCATAACATTAGTCCAAGACTTTAAATCCAGGATAGTTTTGTCTGTCCATCATAAAAGAGGGTTGGGGAGTTTTGTTTTTTGTTTTTTTTGCTATGCCCAATGCTTAATAAATCCATAGTTCTTCATAGAATGATAGATTCTAAATTGTTGGCATTCAATTCACATATTTAAACTATATTATTTCTCCCAGAACTATTGTAATAAACATACTGATATTGAGCCAAAATAGGACAAAATGGGGAAAACCTATACTTTACAGGCATCTCTTCCATCATTTTATATTCAAAAGCAATGAGACTGACAAACAATCCTTTAAAAATATTCTCTGAGGTGTCCAATTAATATATTTTTTAAAAAAATATTTGATTAATCTCATCAAAATATCATAGGGAAAGTCCTTAATATTCTTTTTTTATAAGAACTTTATTAAGTTATAAAAAACAAACAGATAAAAGCAAACAAGAACTAATAATCAAAAAGAGAAGTAGAAAAGAAGAGAGTTAGAAATAAAGAAGGAATACAAAATTGATAAAAATTAAAGAAAAGGGAAAAAAGGAAAAATTACAAAAAGAATGACTTCCGACTTCTTATACAGAAGATATAGATAAATCATATAGTGACCTCTTACACTTAGACTACATCTTAACATACATATTTTGTATAAAGTATTATTTGAACTAATCAAATCCATAAATCATAATTTCTTTTTTTCCTGTCTCCTGCAAAAAGTCCAAAAGGGGCTTCCAATTGGCATTAAAGTTAGTTAATGTTTTTTCTCTAAGCAAAGCTGTCAATTTTGCTATCTCAGCTAACTCCATCATCTTCACCATCCATTCTTCCATTGTGGGTAATGTCAAGTCTTTCCACCTTTGAGCATATAAAAGTCTAGCTCCAGTTATCATACATAAAAACAAAGGTCCATGAGCTTTTTCCAATTGTTTGTCCATCAGTCCCAAAAGGAAAGTCTGTGGTTTTAACTGTATATTAACCTTCAAGATCTTCTGAATTAATATATGAATTTGGGTCCAAATTTTTTTAGCCTTATTACATTTCCACCAAAGATGATAAAAAGCCCCTTCTTGTTGTTCACATTTCCAACATATCCTTAATATTCTTCAAGAAACTTAGCCACTGATTTATTAACATAGGCTATTCCAACTCCTTATTCCAAGGTTATTACAATAACTATTACCCAACTTAATGATATCTACTTAGACAAAGATTTATTCAATCAATAATTAGAACAATAAGAAAAAAATTGAACAGCAAATTTACACTACAACACTATAACTTAATAAAACCAATTTAAAACCATGCATAGCATTCTAATAACACAGCACATAACATAACTCACCCTGGATATCATGCTTGTTTTTCATTATCCCAGATCTAGTTCTGTAGCAATTTGTGCACTAATAGCTGTGACACAAAATTTAGGTACATTATATGGCTTGTTATCCGATAAAAGGAAGATAAAATAAAATTGACCCAACCATCCTGGCATCCGTTCCAACAAGGGGGAAATAAAAGTTTGATGGCTACCTTGACAATACGAATAGTACAACAAAACCCGCTGGGTGATATTGAAGCTGAATCACAGGAGAAAGGAATTTTGGCTGAAAACAGGAGGAGATACAATTATAGTTGAATATTTACTCATTTCCCATCTTGGGTACTCTATGTACTCCTTGATATAACGTGAAACTAAATTCATTCTCTTGTCCAATATCAAACAATCTAGTGTTAACAATGTGAAAGGTTTGTTTATATTTTATGGAATAGCAACTGGTCAGGAGAGAGGCCAAGGGAGACAAGTTTTTTTTAAGTACTGATAGATACCAAGTACACTAATTCCATAAAAATTAGAGGAATCAATTCTGTTGGGAAAAAAGGGGCATTCAGCCAATAATTAAATATGCCTTTGCCTCTGCTATCAATCATCCTATTCTAGCCTTAATGATGCATTTGATACACATTTAGGTACCTGGAAATTGATTGTAGGAATTACTCTGAACTGTTTCTAGAAGTTTATAATTACGGAATGCACCTAACTGTGCACCATAAAGTATTTGGGCTATTATCTTTGCCTCGAAGAACTTCAATATTGCAGAGGTACATTCTTTGCCTGGTGCACAAAGGAAACTCCACATTGATACTGAGCTCCTTAGTGCTTTTGATTTGCCTCATCTCGAAGAGTTTCCCAAGAATCAGTACCAGGTGGACCTTTTCCATTTCTTTCCCTGAAACAGTCCCCTTAAGTTTTTTAGGCTTTTTAACAAAAACCAATACTTTAGTTTTCGATAGTTAATTACCAACTGTTGTTCTTTACATTGGTCAACCAAGATTCTAAAAGTTCGTCTAAGGCAAACTGAGGTTTATGAAATAACAGCTATATCATTGGCATATAAGAGAACAAATATACTAGTACCAACAATCTGGGGCAGGTGTAAATTGGAGTCAGTCAAATTAGCTGTTAGGAGTTTAGGTACAAGTTAAATAATGTGAGGCCAGAAATACAACCCTGTCTAACTTTCTTTTGAACAGATATTGGGTCAGTTAACATATCATGTAACTCTGATAGTAAAATTTTCATACAGGTATATACATATACATTATATACACATATAAGTAAAAGCAAATGTCTGTCTATGCTAGTATTTTTCCATTTCCTCTACCAGATTGCTCTTGAAATGGGATCAAATGCCAATTTAAAACATACAAAGGCCATATATAATGAGGTCTTTGCTTCATGGTTATATTTCTCAAGTAGCTGTCAGAAAACCAGTGTTAATCAGTGTTAGAGCACCTAGAAGGAAAACCTGCTTGTTCATGACTCAACAGATACTTCCTTTATCCAGTCCTGCAATGTCCAGTCTAGATGGTGTTCATACAGCTTACTAATAATGCTTAAAGGGCTAATAGGTCTCTAGTTAGCCAGATCTGCTCTGTTCCCCTTGTCAAATATGGGGATAATTATGGCCTCACTCCAATCTTGGGGATATGTCCTGTTTGCTTTGAATTAGACGCTAGCGTACGAACTGGTGGGCAGACTATTAAAGATTTTAAAGATTGTTAAGTAAGCAACCACTACAAGCTTCTCCAATATTAGTGAAAAGTCCCATGACTCCACTGGATCACAAGAAGGCAGTCAGAAAGAACAACAAAGTTTCTGCACAAAGGTACATAGCATATGTTGGTTCTAAATGGGAAATAGCTCAGTTTCTGGAATTACTGTAACCCCATCCCTTTCTTCTCAATAAATCTTAATAAAGAAAGTCAGTGAATATTGTGACTGGCAAGAACCACTTTCAGTTTTAGGCAGCTACAAAGTGCCTGATGAGCCAAACTATGCAAAAAAATGTTTTCAAATGAATATATTGCCATTCTGGAATTTTAGACAATCCAAATCCCCTTTTTAGTAGCTCTAATGGTTTAAAAACATGATTAGGAATTAGCTGATCTAAAGACTTAATACCTCTATTAGCCCATAAATTCAAATCTCTCTCTCCTTTTATCTCCCTCTGTCTCTCTCTAGAATTTTCAGACTGGGATTATATTCCAAGATGTAACTTCATCACAGGAATAACGGTCAACATTATATTTCTGTCCCAGAATTTTCCAAATATGGCTTACAGCCTTTAATACTAGAAATGTAACAGCATGTTGCCTCAAAAAAGTACCATGTCCCTTCTGCCACATCATGATTTCTTAATTGCACCCCCAATGGTTTTTAGCCTGGATCACTTGGATTACATAAATAGAATTTAGAATGTATCCCCAATGATAAAGCTGAAAGACAGAGAAGTTAAACCCACCATCATCATATGGTAACCATAATTTATTTTTCAAAAAATGGAGAATCTGCATTCCTACATACTCCAAAGGTCCATATTTTTTTCATGAATTCCCACTGCCAAACCTATTGCAGCTTTGTTAAGAGATGCTGAGATCTAAGAACAGCTGCCCAGTGTAGTCAGTCTTAGTGAAGTAGCCTTAGTCTCTGAATTAACTCTGTTCCTGCCCAGATTGGCCATGAGATCTTTGAAAGGAGGAGCAGAAGAGGACTACCTGTTTCAGCTGAATCTTACTGGGCTTTCTGAATTGGGATACATCCTTTAGTCCAGATTCCAGTCTGCTTTTAAACCTGCATCCCTTGTTTATTCTTAAATTGGGATTCACCACAGAAGTTTAGTGAGTACCATATTCCAGCCCTGAAGAGTTCTTTATGTCCAAGAAGGTATTTTGATCATCCTGGTCATTTGACACTTGAAGGGACCAATGTTGCTAGCAATTCATCTCCATACCAAGACTCCCAGTTGAAATTCTTAAAAGTCTTTGCAATACTGCAGGGTACAGACAGCCCTAATACCTAAAAATAATAATTTCTCTTCCAACTAACATATTGTTCACTGTCTTAGACCATGTTAAGACAGTTATGGCAGTTACTGAATTGGAGCTTCATTGGTGTATTGTCCTGCAGTAGAGTCCAGGGGCTAATCCTTGGCACTGGTGCTAATACTTAACTCCAATACCGCCTACAGTATCTTTTAGCAAAATAAATGAAATTGCAAAGATTTCATAGAAGAAAGTTACTATGTCTTTCATATATCAAAACTGAGTGGGAACTAAATTAACTAACAGCTATGGAGGAAAAACTGCATTTTATTCAAATAATACTCCTAAAAGATAAAACCTTTGGCAATGATCTTGCTAAGTGTAAAGTCTTGCCACACTGAGATCAGTGAGAGATCAAACGTATCTTGAAATATTTCCACTGGCCCAGACGATCTTAAAAGTTCTTAGCTTTGGTAGGGAACATACACCTCTCACAGATTTTAATGCTGCTCAAACGGTATTGTCAGTGCATTTCACTATTTAATTACTTAAGCTACATCAGTTGTTATGTATCTTGTCTATCTGTTAGTTCACTAAAAGATGGGTGGAGCAGGTGATTATTTTTTAGGGTTTTGCGGGTCTTTGGATTCTAAGGGGAAAAGGCTCTTCAGGGTGCGCAGGATACTCAATACCTGTTGGCAACTCTTTAAACCAACTGCCTTTTTGCCTTTACGCACTGATCCTCCACTGCAGCAGCACAATCCCATGAAAAGATACTACATGGGTGCCCGTGGATACTCTGAAGCACCTCTTCCCTTTGAAACGAAACACTGCATAGCCCTAATGACTTTTCCAGTGTCAGACTTCAGTGAGTATCAGTAAAATTAGAAACTTCACCGACTCAGCATGGCTATTTAAGATGATTTATTGCTTTATTAAAGGAAGTCACAGAAATCCACGCATCTAGGCCTTTTTCTCCTACCTTTTCAAATCAATAGGCCCTTGGATATTCATTTCCTAGCTTTGAGGGTTGGAGACATCTGTTTGTTTGTTTATCAAACTTATCCCCGCCCATCTCCCCCCAATGGGGGACTCTGGGAGGCTTACAGCATATTAAAACAATAAATAAATATACAGTTAAAATTTATAAAAACACATTTACACTGTTCCACATAAGAGCTCTGTCTGGCCTAAAGAAGATTGGTTCGCACCTTGTCAGGTTCCCCCCTTACATACAGTGACACACAGGTCTCCCTCTGTCAATTTACACCTTTCTAAAAGAGATCTCGGCAAGGAGGCCATTCCAAGCCTAGTGACATAGAGTCCTTGCATAATATCTACAAATCTGATTTTTTTTTTTAAATCCTCTTTAGCCAGACTTTGAGAAGAAGGAGGGTTTTGTTTTGTTTTAATGTGGGGTTTATGATTTTTTCTTTGGGGGCATGTGGTCTATGCAGGGAATACATACCACCTCATACAGTTCCAACAGTGGCTTTTGACCCTTAAGAAACTTTTTAAAGTGCAATATCATTTTATTTCCCCCTTAAATGAAAGCCTGTTTCCAAAGCCTGCCAGCAACGGATAGCATAAAGAAAACAACTCTTTTGCTGTCTCTCTCATTTAGAGCTTTTAAACCAAAATACAGCTGCTTGTATGACCAACAATATTCAGCCAGCCAGAAGTGTCTTCCTCCCAAAGGGCAGGAAGGTTTATTCATCAGCTAAATAAAGATATGAAAGTCCCACCTTTTCTTCTTGAGTGAGTTTTCCATCTGCAAAGGGGCTCATTACAATTTGCTTTCTACAATATTTGGTCCATGGTTTGCAAACACAAAGGAGAAAGTATCTGGGTGAGAAGTATATAGAGGGAAGGAAGGGGAAAACAATAGAGGCTGTTTGCTTGGTGTCTTGTGCCATAGAAAGAACCCAAGAGCCAGTACATTAGCACCTTGTCCTTATTGTTGTAAAATGCAGGGAAGTGTTAGAGGACAGTAAGGCAGTTGATAAATAGCATACAACATCAAGCATTTATTGGTTGCTGCCTTGTGGTGCACTCAAGCTTTCAATATAGTGACTAATTCACCATCAGAATCTTAGATACTCAGCATTGGGCTAGGATGGGGGTTGGGCTGTAAGGATGTTTGATCTGGCACCTGGTGGGGAAGGGTATGATTTTAACTATGTTTTATGGATTGTTTTGTGAGTCACCTAGCATCGCTGTATGAGAGAGGCAGCCATATAAGTCCAGTAAGTAAGTAAGTAAATAAAATCTACACTTTCAAATCCTTTTTATATAAATACCACTTTTAAGCATGAATGGTTGATATGGATATCAAGTCTTTTTAGGGGCAACCCAAGAACTGTGGAATTCCCTTCCATGTAAATGATGATTTCTTCAGCAGGGTTGACGATTTATTTGACAATGCATTCATATATTCATTAACAGGAAAGAAAGCAACTTGCAGAGAAGGTTTTTCTTCTCTCAACTGGCCATGTTTTATTGTGTTCCTGACACTTGTTGGTAACTAACTTTTTGTTTATTGCATTGTTCTGGGAGCTTATCCAAAAATGACAGAGAGCAACAACAATTCGAAAAGATGGCAGCTAATTCAAAAGGATCGTGGTGATAGTGTACTAGTTACCTGTATCCTCTGGAAGTAAAGAACTAAAGTTAGAAGTGGGTGGGATTGGAGCCAGAGGGAGCTGATTCTGAAAAAATAATTGTGTCTTCTGATTAAGCTAAGGTCCACGTAAAGCTGGGGTCTCCAACCATGGAATACTCTGTCCGGCAACTTTGATGAAATGTACATTCTTGACTTCAGTATCACTGTCCTTGACGGAGATCTATTTTAACTTATCACTGTCCCAGATGTGTCTATATTTCCAAACACTACACTCAAGGCTTTCTTTCAAGTTCTAAAAAATGTAAATGACTTCCATGCTGTTGGCTTTCAAACACTTTAATGCTACAGACTTTGAGCAGTCTGTAACATGAAAAATCTTCCAATCACCCTTGGACAGGATGAACATCTGCCACAGTAGAAAATGTTGCTGTTCCAATTTAAGGGAATGAGAAGAAAGCCCATTTCATAACTATAATGATTTAATTTAGCAAAGAACCTAAAGGGTAATTATACCCTTTGGGCTTAAAAAAAAGTTGTCTTTATATGTCAAGTTAATAAACCAAAATTATACTGAATTTCAGTATTGTTGTTGGAATGGAAAAAATTCAGAAACAACATTTTTCAATCTAAATATTAGCATTCTAGAATGTGGTAGCCAATTTCTAAAACAAAACTTCCAAAATTTCCTTTTTGAACTAAATATTCCTCTATGAACAGTATATTCCTTTAGAAAAAGCCATAGCCTGTTCTCTTTTTAAAACAGACCATTAAATTTAAAATCCTATAATAGGTCGATTCATAAAGGTACCTAGCTAGTGGCCTCAACAAATATTGTAAAAACTCTACTTTGGTTTACTGGACAGTAGCCCTCAAAAGCTTTTACTGTCATACTGGTTTAATTAACTGACATTTTTAAACAACAAACTACAGTGACTCTGAAGCAGATGTTAAACCAGTTTTCACCTGCCAGATTAAGTAGACCCATATCCTTCTTGGTTCCTGTTAGATAGCAACATCAATCCTAAATGTGGAAGAGAATGTCATGAGCCAACGCAGTACGTTATGATGTGAGCCAGTGGAAGAAGAAGGTGTTATTTCTGTAGCTCCCAAAGCAAGTGGGGTTACCACTGGAAAATAAGAACTATGGGAAACAACAATTTCAGCAGTTTGAATTACATTTAATTATGTACAGTAGCTTGTCCATTATCCAGAAGATTTTACAGCAAACTACAACTGATCAGCTGGCCTAGCAAACCAAAATGAAGCAGGAAATTGCTTATCAATTTCTACTAATCCAATGATTTCTTCATTGTTATCACAGTCTTCAAACAACCAAAATGATGGGTATATGCATGGACATCACCAGTATCCAGAAACCCAAGTGACTATATTATTGGTACAAGGAGATTGAAGAGATTGTTATAATAGCAAACATGTAGCCAGAAGCTGACTGTGGAACAGATCATGAACCGCTCATGTGTAAGTTCCAAGTAGCTTTGTGTTGATCATGTGAAACTGTGGAATGGGCTTAGAAAAATGGGAATCCCAAAACATCTCATTGTCCTCATGAGGATCTTATATACGGGTCAGGAAGCCACAGTATAGACAGAACACGGTGAAACAGACTGGCTCCCAGTTGGCAAAAGAATAAGACAAGGCTGTATACTCTCTGCTTATTTATTCAACCAATATGCAGAATATATATTGATGGAAGCTTGACTGAAAGAATATCAACGTGGTTTTAAAATTGGAGGAAGAGATGCCAATAACCTGTACTATGCTGATGGCCCTACTCTGATAGCTGAAAATGTAAATGGTTTGCAAACTGTAGTAATGAAAGAGCACAGTAAAACTAGGAATAACTATAAAGACATCAATTAGCCTTAAAACTGACAATGAGGATATTAAAGTGGTAGGCAGCTTCTGCCTTTTAGGATTGACTGTCAACAGTAAAATAACCAGAAGTCAAGAAATACATCACAGTCTAGCTCTTAGTAAAGTAGCAATGAAGGCCTTGGAAATGACATTCAGACACTCTATGGAAGTGAAATTTGGACTTTGAAGAAGCAAAAAAGAAAGGATATCGATATTTTTGAACCTTGGTGTTGGAGAAGACTTCTGAGAATACCATGGATAGCCAAGAAAACAGATTTTTTTACCTCCTAAGGAAGAAATGGTGGACTGAAGATGGCTCCGAAAAATGGAGCCAACAACTGTGGAGCAATGAAGAGTTGGCGAGTAGACTGACTCTCTGATAATTACCCTTCGAACAAGGAGAGGACATAAGATCACCCGCAAGTGTTCCAGACAGCTGCTCCCTGTGAGGAGATCACAAGATGAGGGAATAGCCATCTTGCTCAAACTGCCCTTGAAACAACATTAAGTTCACATATTTCCTTTTCTAATCACTTTCAGAAATTGTTTGTTAACTGCTTTTCAGCTATTAGAAACTTTTGTATTGACACAGTTTGACATCAGCAGGTGAGTTTCCTTCAATCATTAGTAAAAGAAAGTTTTAACTACAAGTTTAATATAAATATAAAATTGCAAACTGTAGTAATAAATAAAAGGGTGATTAAAACTTTAATTTCACAAAATTACAAATGGACTAAGGGTCCAGATAAATTTGAAATAAGACTTTGGAATTAATTATAAAGAATCCTTCCCATGGGCAAATGCTTTTGTTTTGAATTCTCTTTAAAAAATAAAAAAGATGATAGGATGAGACTTTGAAGGTTGGACACTAGAGGGAACTAGACAGAACTAAAGATTACAATTAAAGGAGAAGAACACATAAACCCAACTTACAATTACAGAATGAAGCAAAATATTCTAACATTGGACATATTGAGGGATATTTTTGAACAATGGACTCAGAAGTTAATTTTAATAGTGTCAACAGAGACATCTGCCTCTGTGAAGAGACTGTGTCTGAAAGATATTATGGAAGAGGAACACGTTCTACCTGACAAGATCAAAACTGAGTTGAAAATGGGTTTCAGTTTTGACAGGCTACAAGAATGACATGGAAAAAGATGTTACACTGGACACACAAAAGAAACTGGCTGATGTCTTAATAATTAAAAGGGATATACAACTAACAAACCAAGAGAATGACCTGGATAATTTTCCTATAATGGATTTACATCAGACGCTTATTAAAGCTTTGAAGAATCTTGTGAGAAGGGACAAAGAAAAAAATGAAAAGAAATCAAATTCTACAACATTATTTGAATGAACTAAAGATTAAGATTGTTAGAAGTAAAAGAAGGGAATGTGGAGTTGGTTTATTTGATCAAGGTTAAAATAAATATGTTGTTACCTCTGGTAACACTTAATGGACTTTTGCTGACACCAGGACTGAAAAGATGATGCTTTATGGATTTGTTTATAGATAAGAGATGGAATATGGGAAGAAGAGATCATTTGTTGTATTTTAAGAGAAGGTGATAAGTTACTAAAATTGTTTATACTTCTTGTGCTGAAGGGGGAAGTTATTTCTTCATATATTTCTTTTCTTTTTCTTTACTATATTCTTATTTTTCTTTTCTATTTCTTTCTGTTTTTTTCCTTTGTTCTTTCTTTTCTGCACCTTCCACTCTTTCTTTTTCTCAGTTTGCATTCTTTTTTACTGTTGTAATTATAACGTTTAATAAAATTACTATTAAAAAAAAGAGAAGAAAACAAGTGATGAAAAAAACCCACACACAAATCAACCCAGAGTTCTGACTCGAGGCACAAATGGCCAAGTTCAAATTATCCTACTTTGGACACATTATGTCAAGATCTAGCTCTCTGGAAAAGTAGAAAGAAAGAGAAGAAGAAGACAACCAGAACCAAGGCAGATGGATTCAATTACAGCAGCGATGGAAGAACTGAAGGACCAGGTTGGGGGCAGTTCCTCCTGGAAAAATTCTATTTATATAGTTGCTAAGAGTCAATACCGACTTGATGGCACATAATAATTGATTAAATCAGTATGGTACAACATTGAACCAAGTAAAATAAGTAATTTAAAACACATGGTAATAACTGTAATACTTCGAACTTTTAAAAGTGGCATGACTGGAATGAAATTCAATAAAATGCTGTGCTTTCTTCATTTGAGCCCATAGCAAAACAGGAATCTCATCCCAAGACTTTGAGGACTCCTGTTGGCCCACCACCCAGAACTGACAGCTTCTGCCATGCAAAGGCTTGGAGGGTGACGCTTATGCAGCAATCCCTCATAGCTTGGTATTTAACTGATTTCAGTAACATACCAGCGTCCATCCCTTAAAAACCAGCAAAGACAGATGCTTCTTACCTCTGCAAATACAGTGTCTTTGGATTCAGCCAGTATGCTTAGTATCAGTCAGTATGTGAACCCAGCCACTGTAAGGATATGGGAAACCAAATACTGGGTGACTGAATCCATGAAGTCAAGCAATTATGGGTAGCATCAATTAATAACTAAACTGAGAAGCAGCAAAAAGCAGCAAAGTAATAAGGTGATTTTATTAGTTCCATATCTCAGCCTCCTTCAAGATGGTTTTTTTTTAAAAAAATCTGCTGCAGCAAACATTATACAGTTTATTCTAACACACACAAGAGTTTTGTGTTTTGGCTTACTTCCATCACAGCTGAAAGTGCAGACTTCCACGAGACAGACTATATTTTTATCTATATTTCTGATTCCGAACAAACCAGATTATTACCTCGACATCGAATGCCTTCCAACGTTATGCCAATCAAGGAGCTTAATTATAGGAGCAGTCTACTGACTCGATTAAAAAAACATGGCCACATATGGCTAAAAGAGCATTCTGAATGCTTGGGAATATGGCTTCTTAATTAGTTTCTAAATGTCACTCTTACAGCAGAAAACTGCACCATAGCAGAAAAGAAGCCCTTCTAACAATGGGCTTTTATCACTCCAGCTACCATATTTTCTGGTTATTAAATAGTCTGCTGTCACAATTAGCAGTCATGATCCCGCTCTTTCTGTGGAAGCTCCTTCTGGAAGATCTCAAGGGCTGGTATCACCATACAGCAAGTCCTTTCTGTACTGACAGGTCTTCCAAAATAGAACTCTTAGGACATTTTTGCCCAAGCAAATATGAGTACTATCTCATATTGGGCCACTGAAGAAAAACACAACTTCTACCTGCTCAGAACTTTTATGCTCCAAATTAGGATCTCGATCTAGCCTTTCTTGCCCTCCCATACCATCACATGACACTGGGGAGGGGCAGGGAAGGGAGGGAAGATCAACTGTGACATGATGTCATCATGGAAATGACATGAGTTACGTAACTGTGTAATTTGTATCACTTGCATGATGACATGCATGATGCCATTGTGCTTCTTCTGGATGCCTAAGGACGGAAAAGAGTCTCCAATCCAACCCACATTGTCAAAGTAAAGTCAAAGTCAAACCCACATTGACAAAGTGTCCAATCCAACCCACATTGTCAAAGTAATTGTCCAATCCAACCCACATTGTCAAAGGAGTCTCCAATCCAACCCACACTGTTATGCTGTGGACTCAGGTGCACTCATATTCAGTGGCCCAATATGAGTTAGATGGTACCCATATTTGCTTGCTTTCCGCCCTAACTCACTAATGTGATGCACTGCGAGGTAAAAAAAAGGGTGAGATTAAACTACACCATCCTTCGTAATTTTACATAATGACAAAGTGCAAGGAGCCTGCTATTCTTATGGTTTTGCATATCAGGAGAGAGAAAGCAAATCAGCAACACAATTTATTCCAAATTAGCAATCTTTCAGAGCACGGATTTATTCTTTTTCCTATTCAGATTTTTAAAAGCAAAAGGCAACATTCTAAGGATTGACTCTTTGGCCACTAGGGCTGTCTCTTTAATCCCAAATACCCCTTAGGACTGGAAACATCCCATCGCTTTGTGGCAGCTTGTATAAATAGATCTTGACCTAGATATCCTAAGAGCAGGAAAGCCCTTTAAAGAGCAAGAGTGAAAGACATCACCTGCCTGTGGATAAGAGCAGACTAGTAATCACTCCCTATAACCACCAAGAACCTTGATCGAATGCAAATGCCACCTTCTCTTAGGAAAGCATCTGAGCAAGATAAAAGGGCTGCTAAGAGCACATTTGATTCAGAATCCAAAGAACAGCAGATTGAGGATGTTCTGCAAAAGGCAACCCTGCTTCCCTTCTCTTTAGTGCATAGGAAGATGGATGGCAACATTCCTTGGTGCATTTCCTTCTTAATGCACAGACACATCTTGTCACTGCTAATATGTTTTATCCGCATTTTGGAGCCCATCCGTTGCTAGCAATATGGGTTTCAACTGATTAAAGAGACTTTAAGTCGCCTTGTGTAGAAAGATGGATGCTTAATCAATTGCAGTGAGATAAAACTGCACATTATTCTCAAAACCTCAAAAAGGCCTCTTTGGGATGTGAAGGATCCATAAACATTTTAACAAACAAAAATGCCACCCTTGATTATTGGTAAAACTGATTGTTACTATTCTGATTTCTCCCCCAATAGAAATTATTTCTCAGGATCATTCAGACTTATTTCTGAGAAGTACTAACTAGCTACAGCACTCTAGTTACTATAGCTAGATAGCTGTTACATAGGCTGCATTAGTTAAACTTAAAATTAATTCCTGATGCAATTATTATCCTCTTATATAAACTAAGATTACTGGCATAAAATAGCTGGTTAATATATAAACATCTGTGATATTGGTTTCAAATAAATACAAATTATGCAAAAATTACAGAAATTGCTACCAAGTAATTATTTGGAATATGAATTTGTCCAGCACATGCCATTCTGTGTTATGAAGCAAGGTTTTTCCCCAGTAAGTTCATTTTGTTTTAGAATATATATTGAAATTGTACATGGTTGGAATTAGTATTTCAACTGACATGGAGATTTGTAGTACACAGAGGTTATTTAATACTTATGCCGTACACTGAATGAATCCCTCTTCTTAAATATATTAATCATAGTGAAACTGAATTATAATCCATCCGTTTTGTAATTCTTTAATGTAAGCTCCTTTAGACTTCATTAAATTCCAATTGCTGTGAATTACATGACCAGATCATCCAGTTAAAAAGCCTTTTGTTCACTGTCTCTCCATTTGGACCTCTCTCTGGATGATTTTGCAACCAATTCTCACATACATTTTATTTGGTTGCTATGTTATTACTAGAAATGAAAACAAATCTCATTTCTAGAATTTTCTATTGGGAACAGAGGAAGAACTGAAAGGTAGCGTCATTGGTCTTGTAGTTGAACCAAGGCTGTGCTAAGAATGCGTCAGCTATATGTAAATGATGGATAGATTAACACCAATTGTTAATTATTTAATAATGGTTGGTAAGGGTTTAATACATTAAAATGACCAGCAGGTCAGTCTGAGTATCTTCCCAACTCCAAAGTTAATATTAAAACTAAGCTGAGTAATATAACTAAATACTCATGTTATGTAGTAAGGAAAATGACCTTGACCAGAGGCCAGCTCTGTTGCCAAAGTGATGAGGTGAAAAACAAGGCTTAAATTTAAAACAAGCAGAAAGTATGAATAAACGGCTCAGACACCTCCCTAATTCACATTGGTATAAGAAGAGGAAAAGGCACAGTTCAACCAGACTTTCAAAGTTCTGTTATTATGGCCACTCTCAAATCAATTAGTCTTAGTGAGTTGATTCTTGGTGAGGTCTGCCTGGTGGGGCTATAATTTTCTCATTCTGTCTCCTAAATGTAATGAATGGCTGGCTGTTCCACCCATAAATTTTCACTCATCTTATAATGACTGACCAATCTGGACTAATAATATAGAGAACACCCTTTCTTAGATAAAAATCTCTGGAGAATTCAAATTATGCTTTACATTCATTGTATATTTATATGATTTCATTCACTGTAAAAATCACTATTCATAAAGTGCTGTGAGTGGTACACAAAATGCTTCAAATCCAAACTGCCTTGTACTTGAAACACACCAGCTGGAGCCCAAGAAGCCCTGTTTGAAGTGAGAACTGCCTGTGTCAACCGTCAGACAGGCTGTTTTGATCATCCTGGAAGTGCTTTGACCTTGAAGCAGTCCTGTCTCAAGCTAGGAACACTGTGAATTCAAAGTGTGTCTAAACTAATGAGACACCCCATTTCATACTTGAAAAAAGGGTGTTTCAAATTTGAAATGGTTCAAATTTGAAACATTTTGCATACCTCTAGATGGTGTGTCATTTCTTTCCTATCTTCAGCATCAATAACAGTTTCCAGTAACGCTTACCTGCAGTTATATAGCTGTGATGCCCTTTAACCAAGTAATTAGCAAGTTTTGTTACTTAAGTCTGAATATTGAAGGATTAGTCTGATACTGAAGTTTCAGAAGCCTTAATTCTTATAAGATTTGGTTCTCGGGGACACACTGTGGTCTACAAGTAGGTGAAGCAAGGGGAAGTATGCATGATCCAAATTGGTATGATCAATGTATGCCGAGTACACACAAATATTCTTATACCGCACAGAAGCAGGGTTCTGATTAGGGAAGCCTTTGTGCAATATTTGGGATATCGAGCCAGGTTTTGTTTAAAATCCTGGTTAGCACAAATCATGATTTGGACTTCACAAGCATTTTGAGGATGAGAGGACTTCTTAGATCCAGTTATGAGAACTCCACCCCGGGTTAAATTTATTTTCTTCATAATGTCCTTAATTCTTATGCCATTCCTTTCTGCATCAGTGCTTAATCTACCCAGGGATAATTTTATTTCAGTTTATTATTCTTATTTCAGTGCTTGATGAGGAGCAGGCTGAGCTTCTATGGGGCCTGAAGGGAAGAGCACTCCACAGGATTCCTGAAACTCCATTTTAATTGGTCCTGTTTTGCTCAAATTTCTAATACCTGCTGAGCAGCTTTCTCATGTTTAAAGGTGTAAACTAGTTTTTAAGATGTTGCCATTAACGGTGACTTAAAACCATCTAAGACTTCCTAGAGTGCTTTCATGCAGGCCAATGTTTGCTCCTAGAATTAAACATTTAACACTAGATGAAATGTTCACAGTTTAATGATACCTTTCCCCAAGGCAATTAATTATACTATAGGTGGGCTTAACTTTTTCCCCTTAGTATGCAAAAGGGTAGAATGATCTTATTCTTAGTTCCTAGGATAGGTATTTGGCAAGAATTTTAATTCAAACGGTGAAATTAATGATCTACAACAAAAAGTACTTTGATGCCAATGACCATTCCCTGTAGCAACCTAGCAACATGTCTGCATATGATTTTTTTCCCAGGGTAGAGAGTAGGATGAGATTCCCCCCAAGGGTGATAGAAGTACAAGTTCCTCACTCACAACTCTCAACCAAGGGATGCAGGAGAATTTTAAGAAAATCCAAATCAAACATCAGAAATCTTCCTCATGGAATTGAAACTAGGCTTATAGCTATTTCAAGGATGTTTTTGAAAAGTTACAGAAAGTTTCCCAGTTAGCTATGGGAGAAGCACAGACAGCTACCATCAAATACTACTGGAAAGTAAATAGGGCTAGCAGATCTGGGCTGTCAAAAGCCAGACAAGCTCTAGATGGTAGCAACAACATCAACATTTTCTATATCTCTTTGCTGCATCAAGTGGTGATCTGAAGTTTTGCAAACCAGATCTGGTTTCCTTAGGATAAAGGATTACATCCAATACCAGGGATCTGTTACTATGGTCTCTACTGGTATAACATTTTTCTGTACCAGCCTGACAGTTTACCAAAGATTAGATTTCTCGCCTGCTCTCTACTACACTACAGCACTATCACCAAAGATCATCAGGCTTCAAGTGACCTCAGAACTACTGGCGTTCCATTTGAACCTATTAAACTGCTGCTGATGACCTATTTCCACAGCCTCAGCAGCTTGTGGGCTGAGCAAAATCCACTGAGCTGTTCTCAGGCTGCCCAAATGTAGTTGTCTATACACCACTCAATTCTTGCTTTGTCTCCAGGCCTCAGATTGCGGGTTCCATGTTGTCACAATATAGCCAGTCTTTCACAACTTGGGGGATGGGGGTCCACACCAGCCCTATTGTCTAATTAGCAACATTTCCCTTTGCACACAAATATAGGAAACAGAAATTGAGTTCATATTTATATCCAATCCTTCTTAAAGGTGCCATATGTGTGAGGAATAGAGCATCAGATCCAGCATTCAAATACATGATGTCAGCTGCTGTCTCTAGATGCTGAGGAGGAATATAAGTCATCCTAGTGTTGCATTTGAATTGACAAGAGTTACTATATTACAAACCTTTGCCATCTCACAGGCCTGAGGAGAGAGTTGCCAAAGGAAGGAATGTCATCCAAAATGAACCCTGTCAACATCTTTTATTTCTGCAATGAGGAACTTTCATCTTTGTGTGTTATTCTTTGTCTTCCTCTTATGTGGATTCAGCCTTCCATATCCTGGTGCCTTCTAGATATATTTAGACTGCAATTCCAGAATTCCTTGCCTGGATGGTCAATAACTGCAGAAAATCGTGAGAGCTTTAGTCTTACGATATCCAGAAGGCACCAGGCCAGGAAAAGATCTATACGGTGGTCTTTTGCTTTATTGAAAGTCTCCTATCATGAAAAACAATCAGGTTTCCACATCAAGCTAAACCACCATCTATTTAACCATTGATGCATCTATGTGAGTCATTATTGACTGGCAAGATTTTCAAAAGTGGTTTGCTACTGTCTTCTTCCTAGGGCTGAGAGAGAGTGATTGACTCAAAGTCACCTAGCTGACTTTGTGCCTAAGGTAGGACTGGAAGTCAGTTTCTAACCTGGTATTTTTACCATTACACCAAACTGTCTCTCCTATTTAACTATAGATGTTCCGGTTCACCCACAGTTCATAACATTTTATTATATTTCACCTGGTAAAGACTCCCCAATTTTCCAAGAATAGACTTTTTAAAATGTTAGCACACTCCAATCTGATAATGCAATAATCTAAACAGCCCTTCCCTTGAAGCACTTAGAGCCCAAAATATTATTTTTATTTAATGAAGGGGCAGCCCACAGCAACATCCCCCTACACTAGGTGAAAACCAAACAAAATTCATTATGATTAAGTGCAATGTGTCTAAGGGTCTAGGGTACATATAGCACACAGTTGTGCACATGAACATACTGCCTTACACTGTCTCTGTAAAATAAAAATAAAGTTTTCTAACTTTCAGTAGGTATTAGGAGATTGTGGCCAATGACCAGATCTTGCAAGTTTGCAAGAAGATGGAGACATTATTTCAGGGTTGCTATAAAGAGGAGACATACTCTAGTAGAATATAATCATTTATACCCTTACAGGGCTAGTCAAATAAGATCAATAAAGCAATGTGCACTCCAGGTATGGCTTAGGTATCGTACCATAGGTACTTATGGGTCTGATCCAGGTATCAGACCAGGCAGGGTCTATCGCTTATTAGAATAGCTTGGTCACAATTATAAGCTTTTTCTCACCTGGCTTCAATTCTTTGAAATAAGACTCCCACCAAGATTACATTTAAACTATATTAATACATTGCTGATAATATAAATTCTTAGCTGTTAGTTTGAATGCATAAAAGTTAATGTTATTACATGTCATGGACTTTTAGTTTAGAGTTTCCTTATTTTACATTATGATGTTATAACTTATTGTTATATGTAATTGCATCAGTTGTTTCATTCTTTGCTTAGCTATCAATGCATTACAAAGAGAACAACTATTACCACTACTATGAACTACCTTATACAGTATCAAATCAAACCTTTATTACAGTCAAAGACCAGCATAGACCTTATACAGTATGCTTTGGATATTGATGGCAGTTGGCTTGCAAATGTAATGGAAGGATGGACCTTTAGGTTAAGGGGAATGGCCTTCAATATGTAACTTCTTTTGGAAATCCAAATAATACTGCAAGGGGAATGCCATATCACCATCTCTGCTTATGAAATCTGAATGAATGGCTGACACCTGATAATGCTTTCTAGCTTGGCAACACTTGCCCCAGAATGAAAATAAAGTGTGTTCATTGAGAGAAATGTTGCGGTGAAGCCTCTATAGATCTACCAAGGTGACAAATCAAATGGAACATGTTTCTCTTGTAGCTACACTTAAATGTAGGTCTTTCATTTGGAGATCTACTGGCAATCCTAACAAATTCCATACTTCAGATGCAGCCTACCTTCAGTTCTGCAGACTGCACATTTAAGGACTGGTTCACATATTGTGATAGCACATCAAGTCGATTGTGTGGTTTTGGCTTAGTACATTGCAGTTTGTACTTTATGGTTTATAGCCAAGATAATGTGGGAACCAAGTAATTATGGCTTATTCAACAAATGATGATTAAACAAATCTTCACTAAGTATAATGTAACCATTCTAAAACTTTTAACAGAGAAGACATAACAAATCTGTTAAAGGCTACTCTGAGAAAGCACTTGACGCAGAATCAAACTCAGAACTACTATATCCATCATATATTGCCAGAATTCCAAAGTGGTTTATCAGAAGAGACCTGCAATTAAGTGATAGTCTGTTGTAATAAGAAATGTAAAGAATTAACAGGCAGATCATTTGTAAAGTGGGAACATACTGTTGATGTATCTAACTAGGAAAAATGGTCTCATATATGCTTCCTGACTCTATTCTTCTTTCTAAATGCATGCTAAGGTTTTGAGCTCCATACTTACATTTATTTTTAAAAAAATTATAAACTTTCTAAAAATACTGCATTGCAGGAAAGGCAACGGATGACTTCTCTATCTTTATTAGGATAAACATCCAGATTAACTTTTTCCAGCTAAGGAACAACCACGCAACCAAAATATGTTATATATATTTATCCCTTTCAATCTCTCTCTCTTTCCTTCTCTCTCAAATTACACAGAAAGTTTCATAACCTGGCAAAGAATATCTGCAGAAAACCAACGAAAAAAATGTTAGTTAAACGTACTCTAATGTATCAAATATTGAAGCTATTCTTTATACCAGTGGTTCTCAGTGGGGCCTGGGGACCCCGGGGGGTCCCTTTCAGGGGGTCTGCAAAGTCAAATATTTTAAAATTTATCAGTTTTAATTTCTAATACAGTAAATATTAATAGTTATAATCCACATAAACTAAAGCTCTTTGGGGTTCTCAATCATTTGTAAGAATGTAAAAGGGTCTTGAGGCCAAAATGTTTAAGAACCACTGCTTTATACAATATTCAGTGTAATGATAGTTTACTTCCTACCAGCTTTTCCACATAAGCATAAACAACCAAAGACTAAGGAAAAGTTCTGACTGAGCTGATAAAGTCATGATGTATTCAGGTAGCCTGGAATTGAAGCTGAAGAATTCCAAACATTAACCATATATTCCAGTTTGATCCTTCTCCACAAACTCACTCAGCAATTCCATTTATTGGAACTATTGGATTTCAGTGGATGAAGGTTTCAAAGTAAAACATTTCTTAATATCATGGTTTTGGGCCTTAACATTCATCAAGAAAATTAACTTGATGTTTGATGTTTCTATATGCAGTTGTAAATACATGTATAATCATGGAGTACCTGCAACTGCTCTCAGCAAAGCAGTAATCAAGAGTGAGTAATGGGCCAACATAGGGTCAACATATGATGTATTCAGTATTATCTCGAATGAAAAACCTTAGATCTGAGACAGATTGGGGTTAACAGAACTGGGTTGCAAACCACTAGAAGAAAGCAAAGAATCAGAGTTCTTTATTGCAATGGTAGCTCTAGATAGATGGCAAAGCAAATCTTGAACCAGTTTGTTTTAAACAGGGTGGGAGGAACACATCTGGACCAGAAAAGCTGCTACATGTTTCTAATAATTTGGTATATCTATCCCAAATTAAACTTGTTTCTACTACTGTTTAGATTTTTTAAAGATACATTAAAAGACCCAGTGAAGATAAAATTGAATTTTGTGGATTACAGTACTTTGTAGTTTGTTAAAAGGCAACACTCAGTTTTCATCAATATATTATCCATGTTTTAACTCCTCTCTGCATGCTTACTCACCCTAATTAACATTTCACTTTGCTGCTGTGCAGTTTCCCAGCACTTACAGCAAAGTCTCTGTTGGTGTAACTCACCCCTAAGCACTAATACATACATGCCGTAAATCCAAGAACAATGCTGCTATTTATAAAATGCCTGCCCAATGCTAGCTTAAATTATTTGTTCAGGATTTACCATGCCCTCTTCAGATTAGACTCAAATATCTATCAGATTGGTAAACACTGGCTATGTTTGGCCAGGTTAGCTATGGCAGGCAAGAAGTGGATCGACAAGATTAAACAGTAAATCTTTTATACACTGGAGAAAAGTGGCTTCTTCTTTCTCTGCTAACAAAACTATTTGAAGGTGAGAAAAGGAACATGAGGTAGTCAAACTGTTTTGTAAGTTAATTTCTATAGATTTTTGGGGGGGCTCTTTGCATTTGTTCAAGAAAATTAAACTGCAAATTAAGGAAAGAGAAGATGTCCATTATTACCATAAACCATGTCAAAATATATTAAGAGGATTATTATGGTTGTAGGGCATATTAAGGGTTAATTAGGCAGACTATTATTGCTTTGCAGCTTTTGCAGAAGAATTGTTTCTGTGATCTGACATATTCCAAGGGAACATTTCCTGTCTATGGCTTCAGATCAAAAAATGCTGAGCACGTTTCCATAAGCCACCAAGAAAGTACTGTGGTCAGTGTCCCTTCTGGTCAGCTAAGCTGTCAGCTCCCTGCTGCTGTGACATTTTGTCTGGGAGGTATTAATTCTGTTTGCAATTTGAAAAGAAGGCTTCCTTCCCCCAACCCCTCTTTCGGCTTTGAAAATTTGACATGCCCCTTATTCTGATTGCTTCAATCCAATACCTCTTTTCACCATACAAACACTTGTCCATCCTGTTGACCTTGGTTAGAAATGATAACTTGCCTAAAACCACTCCCCAAACTGGAAGCTGAAAGAGAGACATGCTTTCTGCTTAAATGAGTAAGTTTTTGGTTCCAATATCCTCCTGCAAGATTCTGTTAATGTAACCTTACCATAAAGATAGAGCTAGTACTCCTGGGTGTGCTTCTTATCTGGACTACCTTGCAAGGCTGACAGGACCCCACTGAAGTCTTAGTATAGTCCTGGTGTTTTATATGGTCTGTTCATCGCTTTGCTGCATTGTTATTGCTTTGCTTGCTTGCTTTCTTAAATGATTTCAGAAACAGTTAATATTTGGAATAAATTTACATTCTAAAGGACTTCAGTTATGGGGTAGACTTGAAGTATAGTAAATAAATAATAAAAACTTTTTTAACCCCATACTCTGTCTACACCCACACGTTTATTACAGCCTTAAGGCCAGATACAATCAAAGTATACAATACAACCATCTTACATTTATATATATCTATAAAACAAAAAAATTAATATTATTTAATCTTATCCGTCTAACCCATACTCTGTCTCTCTGCCTTAGAATCACCCCATCCTTTACCTAAAAAGGGGCCTGTTCTTTTCCATCCTGAAAATGTCCTCTGTTTGTTCAAAAATGGCATCATATGCTATGAAAAACTGATTGCCAGAATGAAAAGTATATTTGAAAAGCAGTTCAACTATTTTGCGGCACGATCACAGCTCAGCGAACAGAGCCTGGTTTGAATGCAAGACTTGCATCCATGGCTTGAATCTTGATATTTATAGTTCAAGGATGAAGTCTACAAAGGAAGGCTTCTCCCAGGACAAAACGAGCACATTTCAGTTTGCAGTCAATACAGTCAATTCTGGAGATACAGCTTTATGTAAAAGGGATGTACTATATCAATCCCAGAATTATTAATCTTCGTTCTATTAAAGAAGCTGAGTGTTGCAACTCATTCCGATCATTTAATTTCTGCTACTCATGAACATGTACGTATAGATATTTCAATTCATCCTTGAGCTGAACAAGGATGGCGGGGAGGTTGAATTCTGAGTTTTCTTTCATTTTTAAACTCTTGGCTGCTGAGTTAAGCATCTCATCTGCATGAATATTAATCTATTAAGATAAGCAACCCAGGGGCCATTGCTGGAATTGATTATCAGTGGAGATTGAGAATGAAGTCAAGTACAGCCAGTCTGGTGAAATGGTTAAGGGGTCAGAACTAAAACTGGGAAACCAGGTCCCAGGTCCCTCGGCAAGATCTCTACATGACAATCGGTTTCTCTGAGCCCAACCTACTTCAAAAGTCTGCTGTCATGGAGCTAAAAATGAGGAGGGATCCCATTCCTGCTGTTTTGAATTCTCAGAGAAAATACAGGAATAAATGAAGAACACATTAAAAACAGAAAGTAGCATATCAAGGACCCATTATTTCAGAAGCAGGCAAATAAACCATTTGTGGGAAAAAAGGTGGCTATGCCAAACAAAGGAAGTTTATGACCAAGTGTGGAGCTCAACAGGACCTGCTCTGTTTTATTCCAGCTTGTCTCCCTCCCATTTGGCTGTCCTTTATAAGCCTCCAATTATATAAACCAGTTATTGGCTGCAATCTTTATCAACGGTTATCAACACTGCAACTTGCTTTATTCCATATCAGACTAGTTCAAGTTCATATTTATTAAGCATGTAGCCGTAGGCCATTAGATGAAATTTATGCAAAACAAGACATGAACAACAGGGTTAATCTCCATCAAATTCATGCCAAAAATTCATTGTCTTAAGTGAGAAACCCCTTCATAACTGGGTACGCTTCAATCAGTAGGACTGCCATATTGATTGATGTATCAGTATCATTTCATTCTAAGATCCAAGTCATGGTGGTAGCATGAAAACCTTCTTGTGATCTCCTTCAAAACTGACACTAACTTAATTCATTATTTCAATATTGCTGAAAAATAAGACCTTTGGGCAGTGATCCTCACATACAGTTTGCTTTGCTATCCAAAATGTTTTTTTGTCAAATTATGAAGAACATTTTCACTTTGGGACTCGGTGTGTGTGCATGTGTGTGCACCTGTGTGTGTGTGTGTGTGTATTTTCTCTACCTAGAAAAAAACAGACTAGAAACACAATATTCCCATCCTGTGATTTGTAAAAATACATGTTGGCCTAAGCTACACAATTTTGCCACACCAACATTATCCTAGTGCAAACAAAGTTCCTATATGTCCTTCTGATATAATTCCTCTCCTCAATTTATTTTTCAAAATGGATTCTGTTTACCTGATAGAATGCGACTACCTATATATCTGCTCTGGGGACAAGAACACTCAGATCTTCAGCTGGTACATACCGATAAAGCTCTAAAGAATTTCATATAGACTCACAGACCAATAAAGATGCCCTTGAATTGAGCTCAACGCCTCTTGATTACATGCCACAACTACACTGTTTCTTTGTAACAATACAAAAATTTATGTCTTCTTCCAGGATGTTTTTCAGCTTCCCAAACTAGCCTATAGTCTTAGCAATTCTTTGGGGTCTCCCATCTAACCACTAACTAGGCCCAACTCTGCTCAGCTTCCCAGACTAGCCAGATGTTGTTGCCTGAGAAGAAACACAAGCACATATGGGGAGAGACTGAAAGAAAGCCCTGTCAAACTAATGAAGGAATTGAGGAAGTTCAGGTTTCTCATCCAAGGGTGCACAACCTCCAGCAGTGCAACTGCTTATGCAAGCTTTATATGCGCTGTTGAAGGCTAAACTCCAAAGGTAGGCATACCCAGGGCCCAATTTAGGAGGACGTTTCAAGAGTTTTAAGAGGTAAAATCTTTAAAGCACCTATTCTGCCCCTTAAAACTCTTCTAAATCTCAAAAAAAGAGGGGGGCTGCCCCCATTCAGCCTCAGGAACTTCAAACAAACCACATGAAATCCCAAGTTGCAGATCTTGCACCTTTACTTTAGTCCAACCCAGTATGTCACCCAGTCAACCAATCAACAGATACCTCTTATCACCTGACAGGAAGCTGGCTGTCCAGCGTTTTGCCATGCTAAAATTTGGGCATGATATCAATCAAATGCACTCTTCTCGGAATGCACTGTGCGGATTTGAGTTAATTCAGGTACTACAGGCACATTTCTCAATGGCAGGCAATGGGACCCTACATGGACTCCAATAAAGATCTATCAGTGAGCCAAAACTGATTCCAAAGTCTTTGAAAGGTCCTTTTTATTGTCCTAAGTATGAGTCCATGAGAAAGCTGAAGTCTCCTATGAAGATACTGACTAACCATCCAGTGTAAATGGAGAACTCCAGCATCTGTAGTACAGAAGGCATTCCTAAACTTTGGGCATGCTTTCTTGGAAGAACTTAGGTATGCAAGATTCCCAGACACATTCAGTGTTCTAGGAAAACCTGGATGAATCTACACACATCAAAAAGAAGGTGTGGAAGGGCAGCACAACATCTGGCTTGGCAAAAGCCTTCCTAGAAAGATGAAACAGGAAAGAATGAGGAATGCATGCTATATCAGTCTGTGGTCAGGTTTGCTCAATATACTTAATCTGGTTATAGAGTTAACTCATTTTCTGCATTCATAAATTAACTGAATCATAAACAAAAAGGTGCTGGGCTTGTATGGTTTACAAAGACTGGTTAAGTAGATTGTTTCTTCCATTAGAATTTCAGAGAAGTCAAGGGACTATTTGGAATGGGAAAACAGGACTACAGAAACATCTGGTCTACTTTCCTTGAGGGCCTGGGCAAAACACTTTGCTTAATCTGCTTTTTGAGCAAAATACTCCTTGGAAGAAAGGCCATGATGTAAAGAGTCACTCTGCTTCTAACCAGCAAAATAGTTTCTGCGTTTGGCTCAAGTGCCAGAGCTTCTGTGCATCTGCAGCGCATATATCGAAATTGCTATTAGCAAGACAAGTTGGTGGATTGGCTCTAAGGAATTGTCTAAACAGAATGATTGCCCTGTGTTGAGGCAGACTGCCTGTGATCTGCACACTCCTAACAAATATCTTGTATGAGAGGGAACTACTTAAGAACGGCAAAGGAATGAGAAGGTTTTTAAAACAAACACTGTTAGCTTGATGATGATATTCATTCTTTCCTTTGCTTTTTTAAAGGAAGTTGAATGAAAATCTCTGCCCTAGAATTGCACACTGTGTCCAACATCTTAAGGAAGATGACAAAATTGTAATGGGAGCACAGTTGAGATTTTGCTCACCACTTTTTTCTAAACTGGGAGCCAACTTGTTAATGTGGAAGAGCAACATTCCCAGGACAGTGGCTGGGGTCAGGAGAAAACTAAATTTGATTCAACATCATTTTCACCGAATTAAAATTAAACACAGTTAATATGGATATTTTCATTTATTTATCAGGTGAAACTGCAGGGTGGTGAGATGCATAAAATATGGCATTCAATTCTTCTGAACAGCCTTAAGGATCTGTTGTGAGATGAAAACATGACAAAGATATATTGCCATAAATTAATGAAGTGGTATTCTCATGAACTGGGATAAGAGAAGAAAGAAACAGAAAAGAGACTTGGATAAAGGAGGTAAAATGCTGTTCCTGACCACAGAAGGACAAAGAACAGGTACTCCTAATTAGGTATCCCCTCTCATCATTCAAATTGTTAATGAAAATATTGAACTGCAGAGAACCCAGGAGTGAAACTTGTAGCTTTTCACTTATTAACTCTCCCTAATTTGATGGGGAACCATTCATGAGTACAATTCTCAAGCCACACTATGTATTAATCTAATTGTAAGGCCATCCAGACCATACTAGTTGTTAATCCGCACATCATGGCATACTTAGTCAAATGCTTTTCTGGAGTCAAAGTATATTATATCTATAGTATTTCTACAATCTGCTAAGGAAATTGTCTGATCAAAAAATTACAGAGCAACATATGCTGCACACTTACATAATGCAAATGCTATTCTTAAATATTTGTGTCCCAAAATCTAAATGGAACATACAAGTATGGAAGTCACAACATTTGGCTGATAACACTGTCATACATGTTTCATCATCTGAACCTCATGACTCATGCAGACACCAGGGGACGTACGTATGTAGGTCTGTGTGTGTGTGTGTGTTTCCTTTAGACTGTGTCCCCACCATTTCATAAATCAAGTTTTAAGTTTCTAAAAACGTGAAATGTAGGTTAAATCAGTTAATTAGATCAATCTATTTAAAAACTATAGACTGACTTAGAAGATTCCCATTTAATCAAGCAGAAAATTCAATTCATGAAAAACCATGTACTGTAGATGTTTTAAAATATAAGTGTTTTCCAAAAGAGTGGGTAGCAATCATCAGCTTGGAAGAAACAGTTATTCTTCAGTCATACACAGCAACGATGTATGTTGTATGTGTGTAAGAAAGGAAATACTATAAGGTCATTCAATTAATTTATAAGGTTAATCGGGATTTAAGCCAGGAGACAACAAAATGCATAAAGCCATTCAGGAAAAAACAAAGACGAGATTTGAATTATGGGAGGTCCTAGTTCACATCTGTTAGTTCTCTAAGGAACAGAAAATGCACCGGGGAAAGGGAGATACATTTGAATAAAACATTATTTACTGAATTGTTGAACTTCTAAAGGATCCCGGTCTATATATTAGAGTATGGTTCCTAGGATAGAATATAACAGGCCATAAGCTACATAGCCTCTTACAATCTATACATGCTATAAATATAGGATTTTAAACACACAGCAGCTTCCTAAAGCTCCAGATGCTTCAAGGTAAGGATTAAAATCTAACTTGCCAAACTGCAGAACAAATGTGCCTATTAAACTAGGATAAATAAACAAAAAAAATCTGAAATATCACCTTTATTATTATTTTTTTAAAGATCCATTAAGAAAAGATAACCTGGCGACTACTCTTATGTAGCAAAGTTGAGTAACATCAAAATCACAAGAAATCCAAATCAACTGTTTAGATATCTTCCCTCTCTAGCTCCAAAAGAATAAATATATATTTTGAACACGTAGATTATTGCAGCTTTTCCTTCTCATCCCCTTGGGGTCACATCCTAGGAAATCTCTTCTGTGGTTATGCAATATCTGATGCATTGCTTAGAAACATGCTTCAAACACACTCTGACAGTTCTTTCTTGTTTAAACATACACTGCTTTGTTTTCTTGTTCCAGCTTCTATCGGAAACCTCATTTCAAGTAATGTCTCATACATTTGCATTTGAGAAGAAGATAAAGAATGAATGTGGGTGAGAATGAACTGTACAGAGCATTAACTAAACTAAAAAGTGTCACTGAAGATAAATATTAACCATGTGGATGTTGGCAGAATCAGATTACATCAGCAAGCCTTGTTCTCTTGGCTTGCATTCCCGTATCTAGTAGCTGGCCTAAATGGCACATTAACCAGATGGTACCTTAATCAAATGGCTCATTAATGCAGATGGAATCACACTGAAGCTTTTGGGCATCAGCCAAACCCAAGTGGCTTGTGCGATTATATCCCATTGGCACTTATAGAGCAGAACGCAGCCTTAAGTAATCAGGAAAGTAGATATTTCTTTCCAGTGTTACTGGGTCTGCTCACTAAATTTGATCCCAAACAATTCTGCTCACATCCATTCGTGTAATTCAGCCATGTTCTACAAACACTAGGTCTGGTTGGCTAAGGTACCTGTACCTTGTCCATGGATAGGGTGGCAGATTCAATGCGATCCTGGGAAAATATGCATTTGGTTGAACAAGTTGCAGGCTGGTGCTACAGGAGCACTCACTAATGCTCCAATGCACCCTTCTGCTTTTGAATCCTGCCCAGCCTTACTAGATGTGCTGGTAGATATCTGCATGGCTACACAATATTGCAAAACAACTAGGATGGAAATATTGCACCTTAGTGGAATAGGATGAAGAGATGCAGTGGTAATCATGGCACCAAGGATGAATAGATGTTTTCTATGGAGATGTTGTGTTGGACTATGCAACCTACTGCAACAACAACAAAATTTCTTCCTCCATTGTGTCAAACACTCTTAACAGTGTCTACACAAATACAGTATTATAAAGCAAAGACAAGCCAGGTATATTTGGTACCTCCTTTTTTTTTTCCCCCCACATCTAAATTTTGCACCTTCATACTGCTTTCACGCATTTGGCCATTTATTCTCAGGAAGTACGTTCCGATTCTAGCATATCCCCAGAGCAGGAGGATTTTTTAACAATAACTCATGCCCCTTCATCATTATTCGCTTGGATTGCTTAAATGTGTTTTATAAGTAACTATCACTGAAGATGACCTGGAAGGTGTAGTTAATAGAAAATGAAGCAGCTTGCTAGTTAGGTGGCACCTGTGGGAACATGACACTGCTGCTGAGGGCCCTACATTCACTACCAAGAGATTTCTAGGTGCAATTCAAACTGCTGGTGTTGCCTTATAAGGCTTTATATGGCCTGGAACTGCAATACCTTCAAGACCACCTACTCCAACCAGAATCAACCCGTTCAGTTTGTTCTTCCTGGGAGAAGTTACTAGCAGTTCCCACTTCCCTGATGTGAGGGGGATGAGGCTAATTTGGATTAGCTTCTTGCTGATATTTTTGTTGCTTTTCCATATAAATCATCCATCAGTCAGTTATGTTTGGTGTATGGTGACTAGTCACACTTCCATGTAGCTATGGGGACATTGGGAGGTGGGAAAACAACCCTCTTTTCTAATTCCATGATTTGCTCCAGGTACATGGGGCTGAGTGGCTGAATGCTTCTTAGATTCAGCTGGGGCTGAAGTAATGGAAGATAAAAAGAAAAAAGATCAAAGGTTTGCTTGTTAAAGACTAGGAAGTCAGTCACTTCTCTCTACAGCTGGGGAGAGGGAATAGTACCCTCAGGTTCCCTTAGAAATGTTGACTACAAGGGGGACCCCACACACAGTTTGGGGAACTCAGATTTGATCTCCAATAGGTTATGTCACCATCTGGACTTGTTAGAAGCAAGCCAAATATACATCTTGGGTTACCTGGGATTTCCCTGGTTTTACACTGCAGTCTGGACATGCCAACTGGTTTTCAAAAAAAAAAAATAAAATAAAAAGTAGGGCTGTGTAGAAGGTGTTGAAAGGCACTTTGAAATTTGGTAAAGTTTCAGATCCCAAAACACTGCTCCAAAAGCTTGTGCATCTGAGCAGAGCTGATGTTCACCTGACAAATAACGTGCAAATGTCATCTCCATCAAGGCAGAGCTCACATGGCGATGACTGGAGTGGCCAAGATTCCTGTTGGCTTGTTTTTAGCCCAACAGAGCTGGGCTAAACCTCTAGCCCAGCAGAGCTGACAGGGAACTTAGAGAGCCATGACACAACACTTCCATACTGTGGAACTGATAGCCAAATTTGCCTTTTTACTTTTGCCCTGATTTAACTGCTTGAAAATAGGATAAGTCTAATTATACAGGACGACATCACTATCATTTATTTGGTGTTTCATATTTGTAACCTGCCTATCAATAAATGTTTTCTGGAAGGATTATTTCAAAGATAATTATAAGCTAACTTCATCCACCATATACTCACAGTTCACAAACAGGAAAGATGTATTTGCCAATGGCAAACAGACTGGCAAATAAAATAATAAGCACCATTATGGAACATAACCACAAACTGCTGAACGTTTAAGGAAGGTGAGAGATTTTTTAGTTATTTCAGTGTCTTAGTTGTCTATGTTGATCCGGATTTTGAAAAAGGAAATCTGCATAGAATGCATATGTAATTTGCATTGATCAATGTGGCTGAAACAGCTTTGAACCTCCCTCACATCATTTATGAGAGATTGGGGTCCTTGTTGATGCAGAGGAGAAAAAAACAGAGAGGCATTTGTAAAGCGAATGAGCCTTCTGTCTCATGCACATTTACATCTGCATTGCAAAAAGACTGAAGCGGGAGCATCTTCCGAGCCCTCTTGCAAAAATATTTTAAAGCCTATTTCATAATATTTACATGAACATTTGATCGGTTGCTAAGGCTGAAAAGAGGCATCTATAAATCAAATGGGCTTCCCAGACGGTGTATAGTTAACATTCCCCTGCAAATCAACTGAAGCAAGAAACCATTTTAAGCTTCTCCTGTGAAAAATACCCCAGAGGCAACCATTGATACACACAAATAAAATTAATACTTTTAATTTTAGAGTCTAATCCAGTAAGCATCAGAGAATAGAACCAGCACCTCTACGAAAATTAGAGGATGAGAGTTGGGGTGGGGAAAGACATTTGTCTCTGTCTTCTCCAGGAAAATCATTTTAAACTTAAGGTTATTAAAATAAAAACTTACCTCAGTACTGGGGATGGAAGACAAGGAAGATTACAAGCAACAGTGAAAATCAGTCTTGCCTGGCACCATTTAAATTTGAATGTCTGGGAGCATATACATAATTTGCAATGAAAGTTGGAGCTATTAAAAAGCCCATGACCGACATTAAAATTTAGAATGCATTTTTAATATATAAATTCTACAACACATTCAAAGGGCTGTCATTTCTAAGCTCAACTAGTTTTAAAGCATTTGACAGATCATTTATAAAATTCAGAGTAATTGCAACTATAATTTCTCCTCTTTATAATCCTGACACAAGAAAGGTATGGTGTGGAGTGGAAATTAATCGTAGCAGAAAGAAAACAACTGAGTCACCCCAAATCCAGACTCAGTGTAGGACTATGGCCCCAAGAAACAGACTGTGAAATTTCAAAGGTATTTACAGAAAGTTAAGGGAGCACAATATTTCAGAAATCATCTCTAAATGAAGTTTTTGGGTCATAAGAATCTTATTTCTACTCCCCATATACGGAAGCAGTTGTCTGTCTCTCCCATCCGTCCTAAAATTATTTATTTATTGTAGATATGATACAGTAGCCCTGTCGGATAGTTGAAAGTCTCAGAGTGGGCAGAAGACATGGAAGACAATTTATATCAAGTCATTGTTCAAATCCTTTATGCTCTGGCAGCATCACTTCCAATGAAGAGAAGTCTTCAGATTTTTTCCTCATTCATCCTTAGCCTGTCAGCTGAAGATGACTGCATGTTCTCTGCATTCCTTTCTAAATAATTCCCTCAAATTGAGCTGCAATGTTCCTACCACAGCAAGCAATCCAGAACTGTTCATATTAACTGTAAAGTGTAGGGCAGTTTATATTTTTAAGACAACTTTATTCTTCTGTCTCTGTCAATATCTACTTTTTTTCCTGTCATGTTTTCTTGCCAAAGCTGAAGGTAATACGCCCCTATCTTATATAAATAACCTCCTAATGGAGGTCAGAATGGAAGGCTGAGTGACGGAAGAGACAGGATTTAATGTGAACTTCACCCTGCTCATCCAACACTGTGTCATATTAGCAAGTGCAATATTAGTTTCAAATGAGTATCAACCAATAAATACTACACAAGAACTGGCAAAGTTCTGAATCACATATCTAGAGTAAGGAGATCATGGGAGAAGGAACTCAAGCAGTGATCCTTGGTGCTGGGCACAGAATATACATGTTCATATTTTCATTTCTGAAATGATTAAGGTCCTGATTAAACAAGAGAAATGCAAATGTGGTCATTAAAGTTTGAATGTCTGATATAAGTGTTCGGTACAGAAAAGTCAGCTACAGCATTAGCTTCTGGGTTTGTTTAGCTGATTGGGTAGAAGCGAATTTGAGCTATAGCCATTACATACTTGTTTATTTATTTGTTTCTTATTTGTTTGTGCACAGATTCCATAGCTACATACAATTCAGTCATACTTAATGAAACATATTTTTTTTTGGTATTGCAGTGATCTTTCCAGTACATCTGTATATAACATGCCAAAGGGTAATTCAACAGATGTTATCAGCGTTTGTTTGAAAGGTCAGCCATGAGTGCCTGGAAATACATTAGTGTTTATCATGTTTGTTTATATAAAGACAGAGTATTTCTCTTTTGCTGTGGACTGCTACAAAAGTAGAAGAAACTCTCAAGACTTGAAACCATGTCATGTAATAATACTCAAAAAGTCAAGTTAGCAGCCTCCAGCTTTGCTTCAAGAACATAATTCTCAGAAGATAATTTGATCAGAAAGTTGGTGTTATTGGAGGGTCTCATTTAATTCTGTTTTAGTTTTCTTTATGGAACTGTCCCTCATCAGACAAATATTTGTCCTTAAAAAAAAAGTTCTTCTAGTGCTCTACCTTGCCTAGAGTTAAGACATAATCTTCTAACCATCAAGAATGAAGAACTGTGTCTAGTCCAAGGGCTGGTTCTAGTTCCTCTCCTATCCCAATCAGTCAGATCCTTTTAGGAAACAGAGCTTTAAGATGGAGAAATTCCATATGAGGGCCTTACAAATGATTCTACAGGATAGATGGGCCAACTTGTTGGATCACTTTGCACTTCCAGGTCAAAACCTTCTCCATCCTTGTACTACCATATTCTGGCTTACTGTAGCAATATCTACCTAAGATATTGAGACCTGAGACCACAGAAGAGTAAATTATTCACAGCTGGGCATGTAAGGAATGTATAGCCTTTGTAGCCTAAGACTACTAACAAGTAGGTGCATAAAACTCTCTGGGAATAAGACTTTATTATGGGCATAGACTAAAAGGGAAAAAAAAACCCTACAATTTTAATGCTTTTCCCACAGCAGTGTTGGAAGGAAAGTATAAGAAAATTTCCCTTACCAAATTCCTTTTCTGAATTTGGAAACAGTGCTCTTGTCCATTTAGGAAACTGGTTGCTAATGAACAGGGACAAGCTGCATATAGTAATCAACTGGACTTCTGATCTAGAACCCTTTGTCTCAAAATTGACTTGGCTTGCTTTAACCCAAATGGCAAAAGGATGTCCTAAGAACAGCCACAGAAGTGTAGTTTCCCAGAAATGGCTTTTTTCTAAGTGGAATCAAAATCAACTACTATAATTAAAAGAGCCAGTCCAGCTTGACTAAGTAATAATTTCAACAAATGTTAAAGATCCAAAGGCCAGAGTCAACTCTGGGGTCTCCTGCGTCTTACTGAAGCACCATATTTGGAACATAGTGAGGGACCAGGAAAATATTTCTTAAAAATATGGATTGAACTTTCTCTAATAATGCCATCTTGCTGTATGGACCTATGGGAGCCCTGTACAATAACTGGTCATGAGTTTTAGCGGTAAGTAACCTGATGGCAACCGGAATGAACTGGGTACCTTGATTAAAATAGAAGCGCGTATAGCTGAGGCTGATCTTTGTGCCTTTTGGGATACATAATCCCAATGAATGTTTTGGGCACTGGGAGCTTGGAATACCATCCATAAATATAGGTAGTTCCCTGGTTAAGAATGCCCAGGTAACAGATAACCCATAGTTAAGAATGGAGCCTACTGTAGCAAAATTTGGATGAAATACTCAATGATTTGAGTGAAATACACAATGGTTCAAGTTCGTTACACCATGCTACTTATACAGTATTATACAATAATACAGTTCCGGCTTATATACAAATTCGACTTAAGCACAGACCTTGGGAACAGAACTCATTCTTAAACTAGGGATTACCTGTATTTAAAGATTTGGACTTGTTTGATGATGTGACTTCTGATTTGCCAGTTCTGTGACTTGGAACTGTTTTGGAACAATTGCAAAAAAAGCACCCTAGGGTCTTAGACTTGCAGTAGTTTATAACTAGGTCCTTGTTACTGCAGTGAAATAAAAAACCATGAAAGGCTCTTTTAAGGCTGACAGGAGTCAAGGACAAAACTACCACATCTTCAGCATATAGCAGTAGATTAACGTGCTGTTAGGCCAGTTTAGGAGGGTAGAAATGTAGGCTGCTTAAGCAGGCCACCAGGAAATTTATATAAAAATTAAATAGTGGTGGGGCTACCAGGTAGCCCTGTCATACCCCTTTACTCTCAGGTATTTCTTTGGTCTTTGAGCATTACTGTATATCTGACTTTCACTTGTCTCCTCATTTTAAATATCAATAGCAGCAGATTGTGTAAATTGTGGAACTTTTAAGTTTGTGCCACAGTCTAGTCCTAGAGATGTGAGTGCAAACTTAAAGCCAATGAAAGCCACAAACAGGGATGAACCACATTTGAAGGACTATTCTTCTGGCAGATGTTGGAGCACTAGAGCACGTGGATCTTCCTGCCCTGAACCCTGCCAATTCATCTCTCAGGATGGATTCAGATTCAAGCCAATCTAGGAATTTACTCTGCAGATGTTTAGTATACACTCTCTGGGGATCAGTGTTTCCTGCAACTAGCTGATCTCTATGACCTTTCATTTGAAGCAGTAGAGGTTATGGTTCTTCTGAAAATCTACTTCAGAAAGATCCAAATCTAGAAGACTTCATACTGGGCCACCAGATATGGTCATATGCCAGAGCAAGAAGGGAAGTTTATTTGTTCCCTGTCCTCCTACAGACTTCTGAATAGAGCAGTGTGTGCAACGCGAAGCTAGCACTGATCTTGCTTTGCAAATTATGTCCTCGTTGGTAGCTTTTGAAACCAGAGCCCAGAGGATCTGGAAGCTGCTAAAATTTGTAAAATAAATACTGCAGATCTGTAATTATCGAATTTAGTTTTGCATTTCCCTCATGATAATGGCACTATTTTTCTCCCTACTGAATCTGATGTATTTATTCCAGATAAAATATTAAAATACCAGTTCCTTTTTCAGAATAACTAAGGGCTTTAAGTCTCTTGATTTGAGACCGTGGAACCATGGTTTTATTTATTTAATTGACTTCATTAGACTTTTTATACTGCTGGCAACTGGCATCTCTCAGTGGTTTATATAAATTGGTCATAATCAGGCTTGGCAAAGTCAACAGAGCCTTCTCCATTTTCAGAAATCACCAAAAGTGTGGGCTAGCCAGGGACCACAAGAAGACAAGGCCAACAAAAACAAACATACTCAGACTAGGAGAGTAGCTAAATAAAAACAAGGCAGGGCAGAAACAATGATGATAATTATGGCTTATGCTGGTCTTTGACTGTAATAAAGTTTTGATAGATTGATAATTATGGCAATAAGTTCAACTGTAACTATTGAGTGGAATGAAAAGGTACAAATGCAGCTGAATATCCCCAGGAATGGATGAATCTGTTCTACTTTCATTAAGGCTCTAATGTTTTCAAGTAGAAAATCCTTCGATCCCAATTCACATAAGTTCTAAGTCTGTTATGTGTCCATTTTTATGTAGATTTTTGTACAGACAGAAAAATAACACACGTTTTTCATGTAATTCTTCTTGATAATAATATCCCCAAAGTCAGAGAAGCATAACAAATGGCCATTTGCATTCTGGTTTGTAACTATTAATTGTGCATATTAATTGCAAAATTTTATTAAAATGTGAACAAAGTTGATTTCTTCACTCCTTGGTTTAACGGAAGCAAGCACAGGATACCAAATTGGTCTAGTTGCCAATTTAGTGGGATGTTGTACTAGGTTAGAGAGACTAACAATTAATGAATTTATATAAAATTTAATTGGATGGGTGACAGTATACAAATACCTGGGATTATTCTGAGACTTTCTTGCTTCTTTTGCTCCCCTGCAGATAGCAACAGTTTCCCTAAGGAAGCATCTTTGGAGAATTCAAAAGCTTGCACACTTTTGTTGTTATTTTGGCTAGTCATAATAAAGGCATGCTTTTTATTATCTATTATGGATTTTTATGATTAAAAAGGATATAGTCACCCATCTAGTGGTAAGCGATTCAAATGATTTTGAAATTTATACTCCTATTCCCTTATCTGTGAAGTTTTTGAGAGCATCAGAAAATCCCCCCCGCCCCAATTATATTCTACAGTGGCAATCACTACACCCCTGATGATAAAACTGAGTCTTCAATTTGATATGTCAGATTCACCACTAAAGTTCAGTTTTGTAGCAACTAGTTGAAAGAGAGCCTAATACTTAAGTTATGAGATTCAACTAAGAAAGGCCCAAAGTTTCAAAGCAATTATTTCTCATTACATCTTGCTGCTGAATTAATCCATTCATTGTGTGTGCAATGACAAAGGTTCTTGATACATAGATTAAATCTCTTTTCAATCTACTCTACTTCACCTGGTACTTTCACCTCTCATCAAAGTGAATATAAGACCCATTCATTTGGAACACTCTATTAGTTCACTGTTAATAGAAGAACGACCTTCTCTTTTCAAGGGACAATTACTTTCAGCTTAGACTGATATTTTTGTCTCTCTGTACATTTGCTAGTAAGTTCCGTCATTAGCTCGATCTAAATATACATTCTTCGGTTACAGCATTTTTTGAACATACTTCACAGATCTCCTAGAATCCATTTTCGTGGATTGCAACCTATAAAAAGACAAGAAAGCCTGAAGGAAGAATCAAAAATATAAGACAGAAGAAAAGCACTATGTTCCAAACTAACTCAATGGCCAATTTCAAACATGCCAAGAGAAAGCAAGCTAGATCAAGCAAATTAATGAATAGGAACATTTGGAATATAAATGATATCTTATAGCTATACTGAGCTATTTATTAAAACTTTCATAAGTTTTTTTTTCTTTTTTCAGTGTAATGGATTCTATTACTTTTCCCTGATGTCTTCTCTTTTTGAGAGGAACCGTGCAAGAAGACATCTCTATTTCTAGTTCACTCGAGTAATTAAGTAATAAGCATGGGACAAATGTCGTATAAGCAGGTATGGCTTAAGACTAAGGCTAAATAGGCACTGGCCTAGGGCACCAAAGTTTAGGGGGCACTAACGCCACCCCTTCTTCTGCACCATTCCAAAAATGCAAATCTTAGGGGGCACCATCAGTTGATATGGCTTAGGGGCCACATTATACCCATAAGACAGCACTACCTACAAGACATCTGGAATCTCATATTGTAACAAGCCATTAAAGGGTTATTCCACTTTGGTAAACAGCCTGAACTGTGTCATCCAGAGGGACCAAAATAATGTCAACAGACCTACCAACTGATTAACCATCCAGTTAAATGACTTCAATTGCCACTCCTTTGAGTGACCAACACAATGAATGCTACTGGTCTTTCTAAAAAGGCATGGCTGTCTGTTGTACTATCCCTCATAGTGTAACACTGAAGCCCACCGTCTTTCCTACATAGATGACAAATGCTAGTTAGCCAGATTGTTACGGGGTCAACTAAATTTTTATGGTAAGGATCACATAAATCAGCCTAACCTACCTACATATATACAGAGAAAGAAAGAGAGGCCAAAGGGAAATCATATGAGGAGTAGGACAGATACTACAACAATCACCTGTCTGGTATTCATTTTGTCTAAGTGAATTTTGTAACCATAGAACTACTCTCTTTTTCTCTTTTCCAAACAGAGTAAAGTGCATTACATTACATTAATATTTACATTTTGGTCAGCATCCTGTATAGAGGTTGTTAACCAAAAATACTGATTTCAAATGCATGATATCTCTTTAATATTCTAGCATATTTTTCTCGTCTACTCAGAGATCCTATTAAGATTAATTCTGTGGGGAAATCTTATCAACTACTCAAGTATACAATTAATAAAGCCAATAACCCAGTCATACTCTAGGGAATCAAAGGATGTTACAATGCCAGTACTATTTGGCCTGTATAAACTGGATATACTCAAAGACTACAACTATGAAAATAGGTTTTAGATGGTGTGAGAGTATGCCACAGTTTTATACTACTGGTCAGCCTGATTCTTATTTCCTGCAACCAAGTTACTTTTAAAACAATATAGGGTTTTGTAGACTTTTTAAAGTTTCATCAGAAATGTCACATAAATAGGACATCAAAGTGGGATAATCTAAAGAATGGAATGCAAGACTTCTTACACCATAAGAAAACCCTTCATTTATACCTAAACCAAAGGATTTTTAAAATCTCAAAAAATACTTTATAGATGAACTACCGATTTTTTTCTCAGGAAAGGATCTAGAAGCTTAACTCATGGGTCAAGAAGAAACCCTGAAAATGAAACCTCTTTTATTTAAACTTTCTCCATCTAACGTACATATGAAATACAATGAATGAATTTCAGTGGGGTGATCTTTCCATGGTGCAGCTTCTGAGATCTTCCTCGTCCCTATACAATCTTGAGGTTCAATTGTTGCCTGGTTATTCTCTGCTGACCTTGACGTTTTAAGGAGCAGAGCACTGCTCAGTTGGGGTGGAGGTGGGGAAAAAAATCACTTCCTCAGCAGTTCCAGTTAAAAGTTCAGATAGTAAATGATGAGAAAGGCATCTACAGGAATGATAATTGAGTAATATAGATCAATTATCTAACACAAAGCTGTGCAAATTTTCAAATCCAACCATTATTTTTGTCTGCATTGGAAATGAACTGCTCCAATGATCTTGAATCATCAATCATTGTTAACCTCAAAATACTCCTGAAATTCTGTTGACTGCTAAATCATAGTTTCAGGCTGAAAAGAGGGAGTTTCCAATTCAAGATACAGTAGTTTGAATTCAAAATGTTCTGCAAATCATTAATCTGATTATTCAAGGCAGTTTATATATACACTAGTACTTCCTATAAGCAAAAGTTTTTCTTTAGAGACCATTTCAACTTAAGAAAATCCATCCTATAATACGTATGGGAGATGGGAAGGCCTGTGTATCTAGACTTCTATATAAATATACAGAGAATGTGTTTGTCCCAGGTCTTGAAATCCTAACCCTGTCAGTCTGCGTAATAATGAATCTTTCTTCCCAAATGGCAAGTAACACAGATTGTTTGGGGAGAAAAAAAGAAAAGGAGGAGGAAGGGGGAGGGGAGGGGAGGGGGAGGAAATATACTACTTCACCGAGAACTAAAGAAATCCAGATTTCAATATCAAAGACACTTGCTCTTTCTGGCGTAAAAGACTTCACAGCTAAGAGGCTCGGTGAGTTTTATATTGCTCTGGGCAATTTTTTAGGTGCAGCCATGCAAACCAAGTACTGTTTGTCACAGGAACAAAAGCTTTCCAATTACCTTATACAGAGTGATCAATATTTCACTAATGTTCCATTCCATCTATGTCCCTTGCAACTAAATGTTGATTAAAATATAAAAAGTGTGCCATGTTGTAGTTTTTCTCAACTTCACTTCTGTTTTGCAGTTCTTTTTTCCTTCCTCTGTTTTTTCAGCTCTCTGCCTTTGCCCTGACTGCAGCATTTACCAGACTCTGACATAAATTTTGGCCTTTAGGGGAAAAAATAAATAAATTAAATCATAGATTGGACAGGGGATTCCAAAACATTTTGGACCAGTGGAATATTTGGACTTCTGAAGCTTGCTAGGTACATCCATCCAAACGGCAGCCCAGGGGGGCATGATCAGTCACAAAAGATGGACCAACCTAATGGCAATTTGGTCAGGTTGCCCACCACCTTTTCTGCTTGCCCTTCCCTGATTTTTGGGACCGGTAGGCTTCTTTCCAAACAAAGGGCTGAACTGGAGGCATCTAGCATAAATTATTACTATTTTCTAAGAATGCTTCTGGGTTGTATCTGGAACCAAAAGGTTTTCTTGGAAATAAATATAAAGCCTGAAACTGGTGCTTTGTTTGCAGCCTGTCAGGTTCCTGCCTAATGTCTTTTAAAATTAAAGAATCTTTTTAAAAAATGATGTCAGGTCTCAAAGGGAAGCTGGCACTTCTGGACACATTAGCATCCATGAGCACCTTTTTGGGGACTCAGGGACCAGACAACTAGCTTTCAGCAACACAGAAAGGAACGCTTAAGCAGAAAACCAGCAAACCTCTCTGCCTGCGAGAAAGAGAGAAATTGTACATCAAACAAAAACAGAGGTGGAGCTGTCAAAGGAAGAGATTTGTGCCTGGGGCTTAATCTGAGCAAAAGCAGACCCATCCGTCTTATACCTTGTCAGACTCTTCAATTATTCACTGCAATATTTGTCTGCTCTGGTTGGTACTAACTCTCTAAAATAAAACTTCCAAAACCTCACCCCTTCCAGATATGTTTGTCCGCAAGTCCCATCAACTCGCAGAACCCATTCAATGGCATGATAGGACTTGTAGTCTGTCCTATTTGGCAGGCAGACAGTTAAGGAAGAGTATCTTGGAGTACAGGCATCACCAGGGATGCTCAAGATTAAAGGTGAGTCTCCTGCACATAGTCTTGCCATTTTAATACAAATCTGAACAATCTAATATTCTCAGAAAGTGGATAATATACTTAATTGTCATAACAAGGAATTCTTTAGTCAATGAAAACTACTGTATTTCCTCTCTGCTCCATTGGGAACTATGTAAAACAAAGAAAGGCCAACCGGGCTTTGACTCCTCTTAAACATTTTGATTTACTCTTGCTCTTTGTTGTTTCTCTTTAATAAACTGATTGAAGTTTTTTAAAAAAAGAAAACACTTTTACTGTTTATTCCTGTGAGGCACTAAGAATGCCATATTTGGAAATATGCCTCCCTTCTAACCCACAGGAATCCTATATTTGATGTAATGTTATTAGTGGCAGTGTCTTTAATAATCTCTTTCTTTCACTTTAAAATTTATAATTTGATGGCCACTTTAGGAGGTGCTGTGAAGGCCATACTTTTGGAGGTAAAAGCAGCTCTGGAGGTCACACTGTGCACTATTTCTTAACGTGAAAGAACAAGAGGAGAACCTCTAACCTTGCTTTATTCAAGCAACCACTGAATTGAACATACAGGGGCAAAATGTCCCGTTTCTTGTTTCACCTAGTTTGATGAAAAATATTGCCCAACTGTAAGGTTTTAATTCTGTTTCTGTGGCCCTTGGTACTGGTTTAGCTTTTTTGCACTAGGGTGTAAATTTAATTCCAGATTCTCATTCAAATGTCAATTCATTATGTTAAACGTTGGAATACTGAGAATATGGAATAGATATAGACCCAGGTTGTGTCCAAAAACACCTTTGTGGCTCTCAGCACAAGAAGCATTTTATAGACGAGAAATAATAGGAAAACACAAATGGCTAACTTATCGTGAGATACTAGAATTTTGTCAAGGGGACTACAAAATAAAATCAAGAGAAGGACTAGTGGCAGAGGGATATAATTGCCAATGGTTTTCTTATATTTAGTTATCAGAAAGACTTAAAGTAGACAAAAGAGTTTATGGCACTGAACATTTTAAGACTGATTCTGAACAAGAATTGTGTACAAATGATGAACATGTAATAGCTAAAATGTATAAACTTTTATTGAAATTTGAAAGAAGAATAACAAGTGAAAGAATGTATGATAAAGTGGGCTAAAAATTTTGGTTATAATATACAATGGGAAATATGTGGTTGAAAAGATTGAAATTTACACTGTTATTGTCTTAAAAAGAATTTTTAAAAAATGTTATAAAATGACGTACCATTGGTATATGTCACCAGAGAAATTGTCTAGAATGTATAAAGGCACTTAAAATTTATGTTGGAAATGAGAACATCAAGAAGGGACATTTTATCATGCTTGGTGGACGTGTAAAAAAGCTAGAATATTTTGGATTCAAAGACATACACTGATCCAGAGGATTTTAAAGATTAATATATAATTGAGACCAAAAGTCTTTCTCTTGGGACTGATGGACAAACAGTTGGAAAAAAGTCATGGAACTTTGTTTTTTTATATGATAACTGCAGTGAGATTATTGTATGCACAAAGGTGGAAAGATTTGGCAATACAGTACCTACAATGGAGGACCGGTTGGTAAAGATGATGGAACTTGCTGAGATGCCCAAATTGACTTCTTTGATTAGAGAAAAAACAATATCTATGTTTATTGCTGACTGGAACCCCCTTATGGACTTTTTGTATAAAACAGAAAAAAATGAACTTATAATTTATGGTTCTGATAATTAGACAGGATAGATTATAGAAAAAAAAGTCATGATGTAGAGAAAGAGGTAAATTTATAATTGTACTTATAACTGCTGTAATGAAGAATGGAAGCTACTTCTTCGTATCTTTTTTCTTTCTTTTCTATTTTTCTTTTTCTTTCTTTCTTTCACTGTCTCTTTGATTTCTTTCTTTTTCTTTTCCTTATTTTATATTAGTTTGTATTAGTTTTTACTTTCATTTTAAAACCTTTTAATAAAATTATATAAGAAAAGGAATCCTATATTTAATTTAGACTAGAAGTTAGCAACTTCATAGGATTTGAACTTACTCCCCCAATATATACATTCACTCTAACCCCTGTACCACTTCAGCAACTCAGAAGAAAAGAAGGTTTTATTCCCCAATCATATAACTTTATAATAAATTCCATTGATGCAAAGTTTAAGATACAATCCTGCAAGGAGGATATCAGAATCAATAAGAGATGAGGAACACTTCCATCTAAATCTGTTAACAGCAAGCATGTTCTTACAAAGTGGGCTAAATAGATGAAATTTGCAGTTTTCTGTGGACTATTTAGAATACTGTTTCTTACTGAAGGTTGAATAAAAAATGAAAAATGTCATCTCCTGGTGATTAGAGAGTTGCTGTACTTGCATTAACATGAGATCTAAAGCTTTTCTTCTGAATAATTTTCAAAGCATAGCCAGTCCTACTAATAATTACTGCTAGTGCATTAGTAGCACAAGGTTAGTTTACTATAGATGCATTATTATCAAGCTGGAGAGGTTTCAGCCATTCCTGAAAGCTTCAATTACATAATCACCATCAAGAATATTGAAAGCTAGGAAGGAAATGTCAGAAGGAAGATTAGTGCCAAAGCTTTGGAGAGAAGGAAATATATTTTGGAAGATCAGAGTTTTGGTTTGAGGCAACCACATTTTAGTGCAGGGGAAGTCCACGTTTTTGCCACAAGAGGCCACATGTTCCTCAATAGCATGATATCATGATGTCATGAGGCCACACAGGAGGGGCTGATTTTTTTCGTGCAATATTGTGACAATGTTGGTTATCTCACTGAAGGCTGTCCTGTTTTTTAATGGGAAACTGCATCACGAATGCTTGTAGATGTGCTATCAAATTTTATTTATGCACTTTGCTCCCTGAAAATGAATTTGCCAATCCCAGGTATCTAGTGCAAACCACAATGACATCATATGCATCATGGCATCATTGCATGTATGACACAAATTACTCAATTTTACAATGACCTCATGACATACACCACATTGTTTGTCACCCACCCCAATATGAACACTGATGTTCACCCAACCTTTTTGTTTGCTCCTGAGACTGAAGTTTTCCAGCCTTGCCTCTAATATGTATATATACATTTTAATCTCACTTATATCCCCCCTCCCCCAAAAGTGATAACTATTGAAGTAAATCTGGGGATAAACCTAAAATCAAAAGATTACATGCAAAGGCTGGGCACTTCTCTTTTAGAGCAAGAAGGCTACACAATTTGCATTTATTATTTGTGCAAAATTGCCTAAGAAAATGCAAACATTAAGTCACCTTGAGGGGAACCAAAACAGTTTTGACAAGAAGTAGAAGCATTCCCTTGGCTGTCATTTACAAATGTATAAAAGTTGTCAGATGTTTTTATTTCAGTCCTCACACTCATGTGGGTTGTGTGTGGCTTAGTCTAAAGCATCTTGATGTCATTTGGTTTGGAGTTTTTTAGGTCGTACCGATTTTCCTTTTAAAGAAAAATGTACATGAGAGGTTCCCAGGTTCTCCCTAAAAAAACCAAAAAGTACAATTACAGAGAGATCCCTACTAAATACGAGTAAGGTATATCCTTGTGAATGGCGCTGCATAAAAAAGGCTGTTGACTTGCAAGAAATGTAATGCTGCGGGATGTCAGCATTCAAAGTCATTCAAAGTCCTTCTCACTCACTGGTGGACTTCTGCAAAAATTGATAGTCAAACAACAATCCAGACTATAAAAAAGAAGAAGAAAATGGTTGAATAGGGAGATAATAAGCAGAATAACAGCAAAACTAACCCACAACAAGCCCATAATGTATCATACCCTGATGCCTGGGCAAAGGGTATGAAAAGCCAGGCCTTTGATGCTCATCTGAGAGAGAACAGGGTAAGGGCTATTCAGATCTGTGGGGGATGCTGTGCCACGGGGCAGACGCCATAACAGAGAAGGCAAGCCTCCTGGGTCTCATCTGATGGCATTGCTTGATAGATGGGACTCAAAGCCTGCCAGCTCTATCAAATCTTACTATGGGCGAAAGACAGCCCCTCAAATAACAAGGGCTTATGCCAAGAAGGGTTTTATAGGTGACAACCAGCACCTTGATACGCACCAGAAGCCTCCTGTAGCAGAGGGGGTACATCCGCATACTGTGGCATGACCATAACTGCTCACAGCACCATTTTGGGCCAGCTGAAGCTTCCAAGTGTTTTTCAAGAGCAGCCTCATGAGGAGCCATAACAATAATCCAGATGAGAAATGAAATTACACACCAAGCCCCCTTTTTTCCTTTTTCTTGGTAAAAAGGAAAGCTAGTTGTAAGAACACTTGAGTAACAGTGAGAACAGTTGAGATAATTGTCCCCAGCAGCGGAACAACATCTGCGTCTAACCATGGCAATTCTGTTCCTAATCAGAGTGCAACTGCAGCAAATTTCAGGGGAAGTTTGGAAGTTCATCAGATAAAACATACTAATCTATCTATCTATCTATCTATCTATCTATCTATCTATCTATCTATCTATCTATCTATGAAACAAAGTTTTGATGAGAGGTATGAAATTGCTTACAATATTGAATGTCATGTTTTCCTACTGAATACAGTCTCTTTTAACAGCCTCTGAGGTTGTCAGATTTCCTTGTGAGATCCCATTGGGGACTTAGGCTCACAAAACAAGGGATAGTGTGGCTGGTTTTTAAGCTCCTATTACTTGTTTAGAAAAGATAAGCATATGAGAAATCTTGACAGCCACCACGTTTGCTTCCAAACATTTTTTACCAGAAGAAAAGAGGATGGGAAAACATACCCAAAGCTATTATAAAAATTAGGAGTAAGAGAGAGAAAGAGACAGTACACAAAGCCTTTACATTAATAGAACATCCTCTTGTGTGTCTTCTGAGAAGACAGCATATTGATCTCATGAGTAAATTGATAATATTTTTAATGTTAATCATATTTTAATATTCCTGTTTGGCAGGCCAGACTTGTGAACATCCACTAAATGAAGAGAAAACAATCCAGCAATGTATAACTCTGCAAAGGGAGAGGAAACTCACCTGCAAGAAAAGCTAGATTCTCAGGCTTTCATGTATTATGCAGCTAAGCATATTTTTCTTTGCATAATTTATTCTCTTTCTGCCTATCGTGAAGGTTGCAAGGAAGTACAGCTGACACTGAAGCCTGGTTCTCCAACTACTGCAAAATTTGACAGCACGTTTTTCAGCATTTATTGCACACATCTAGACCCTGGGCTGCAGAAACTGAGATGGTCACCAGATGATAGTCAAAACACAGAGAAAAGTCTACTTCTTTGTTGCCACCTACTGACCATCTGGATTTCTGCCACCCAGATCTGCAAGCCTTAGGAGACACCATTTAGCAACATTGCATCTTCACAACTATAAGAGGTAAAGTTTTTTTTTACTTTAGTATCTGTACTAAAGCTCTGTATCTTAAAAATAAGAATTCTATAATGACTAATGTACTACTGTAGTTTCTGGTAAGCTTCCACAACACTATTGTGTGTGTATATCCCTCAACAGCAGCTCTTTATTGTACCCCTCCTTTATAAACAGTCAGACATGCAGAAATTGTAGTTAATCTTTTGTTCCCATGTTAATAAGTGTGAGAGGATGCATAACTTAGAATAGAACAGAAACTTTATTGATTTAGTCATCTGGGCGTATCAAAAGTATAAAACCAATACAAGTAAATACAAAAACAGTAGGACATATTCATAATAATTTGTCACCCCTACAGTTAACCCCAATCTGATCTAGATAGTCTGTCCTCTTCAGAATGGCTTTTGATATAAAGATTGCAGTCTTACTAGTGATATGCAGGTTCGTTCTCTGGAAAAGGAGATAGTTTCTCCTGGGTGCCCCAGTATGTTTTAGCTTTTAAATAAGAATCTAAGTAAATTGTCCTTTCTGTAGAATATAGTTTGCAATCAAAGAGGATATGTGCAATGTCTTCAACAGCTGGTGCACCACAGATACAAAGTCTTTCTTCAAACGGAACTCCATGAAACCTCCCATATGTTACCATGGAATCTGGTTGTTTGAAACAAGCTCTAGAAAAAGCTTTTCTAAGATGTTGAGGCATATAAGTTGTTAAATACTTTTCTAATTGGGAGGCTGTTTTGACTTGATCCACTTCAAAGACTTAACATGTTTAAAGGTTGCAATATCATCTTGGTCAGCCACATCCATGACACTTTGTTTGAAACTTTTCTTGAACTTCAGATATGATTGGACTGGGAATTGGATGGAGAATCCATATTATGGAACTGCTATTCAGAACAAAGCTTGGGTAATCTATCTGAGTCCATAGATAAGATCTTCAGCCAATCATTGAATACTTTAATTACTAGATGGCTTTGTATGTACCCAACTCTGCCCTTACTGCTGTAGACTTGTCCTCCCCCAAATGCATTTCAAGAAAGTGGGCTGTATCTGTTCCAGTAAGGGGGCATTTATATATCTCCACAGTTCTGTGCCATCTGTAATCTTTGGGACTATTTTGCTGTTATATGCCTTTATGACTGGAATTAGTACCTGGGTAGCTGTGATTGGTGAGCTGCCTTATAGCTGCCTTAAAGAACTCCTCTTAAAATGTGGGAGCCAGAAAACTGTTTCTGTAAAAACAAGTCCTAAGTATAGATAGGACTTAACCTAATCTATATGTTCCCTATCCAGGTTTCAGTTATACCTAGTCTGCCTCTTCCCAAAAACAATTACCTTGGTCTTATACTTATTGATGTTCAGGCAGTTGAGTATACAGTATGAACTAAACCTGTAAAGTGGTCTTCTCATTCCTACCTGGTGTATGGAATCAATACCATGTCATCTGCGTAAAGCAGAATATTTACATGTTTATTTTTAACTTTAGGCATATGCATATCGGTTGAATGAAGAGGCTTTGGGATATCAATGTACAAATTAAACAAAATGGGAGCCAGAATACATTCTTGTCTGAACCCTTTATTGGTACTAATTATCCCTGTTAGGAAGCTATGCTGTCCTCTGCATACCCTTAGGCATGAGTTTGAATATAATGCCTTGATTAAAGAGAGGAGTCTAGGATCCATGATCAGGTCCATACATTTCTTCCAAAGAAGGTCCCTATTTATTGAATCAAATGCTGCACTGAGATCTATAAAAGTTGTAAACAGTTGGCTCTTTTTAGCTGTATATTTTCCTATTAGATGACATAAAATAAAAGAGTTACCAGTAGTGGAGCAACCAGACCTAAATCCAGTTTGCTCTCCAGGTAGCAAGCCCTTTTCAGTTCCCAGTCCTCAATCTTGTATAAAAGGTATTTGGCATACCATTTTCAACAATGTCAATCAGACTAATCAGTCTATAATTTGAGGGATCACCCTTACCACCCTTTTTGTAAATGGGGACCACAATAGAGAGCTCTCAACCAGCTGGAATTTGGCAGGAATTATTTATGTGGGTAAATAAACCTGCAAGTAAGGGAGCCCACCAGTTAATCTGACATTTGAATAATTCAGGGGGCAGAAGATCTTCCCTAGGAGCCTTATTGGACTTCAGAGTCTGAATAAGTCCTCTAGTCTTCCATTCAATCACTAGAGATTAGGGTGGGGAAGGACTACAGGCCTTCTATACAACATTTTCTGGGCCCTCTAATCCACTACAACTTCATGCAGTGAATAATTGGCTGCATTATTCCTCCCATACAGAGGCAGGTATACAGACACAGGGAGAACCTACGTCCACACAAAATTACTGCAACCAAATGCCAAAAAGAGACTAGGTTTGGCTTTTTGGCTGCTAACTCTACATTTAATCAGAAAGAGGACAAATGATGAGACTTCCTGCACTTGATAGTTTTCTTGTACTCTTGCCTAAGCACTAGCATGGCAGCATGGCTATTATTTATGGATAGTTCCATGCTAAATGTATGGCTAGCCTTAATCTTTTTCTCAGGGAATGACACCCGGAGTCAAACCAATGACAGCCTTTATCTGAGATCTTCTGGGAAGGGCTTTTTCCGTTGGGCATTTTCTTAGTCCTGCACTTAGGTTTTCATAAGCTATAAGCACAGAGTTGACATCTGTGCAAGATAAAGTAACTGTGTCTACAGACTCAGGGCTTGATCAGATTTCATATATTCAGTCAGAGCCATCGCATCTGCTCTGGCCCAGATTATCCTTCTGTCCTGGTGGACCTCTAGATGAAGTGAAACCCATCTATCATTTGTGGTATGGGGTCTGAGGTCTCAATGCCCATAGAAATTTACAGCAACTGGTTGGTGGTCACTATCCTCTCCTACATAAACCTGGATGTCTGAGAAAAAGGACACGTTACAATTTGAAACACATATATAATCTAAAGTGCTACTTGATTTCTCTTGATGGTAAGTAAAGCTTTGGTCCCTGCCCCCTAGAATTTGCAGGTTACACTTACATGCCAGGCTTAACAACTGTATACCAGTAGCATTTCTTTTCTGATCCCTAAAAGACCATAAAGGTAAATAGGGAGTGGAATTCTTTGGAGACGTTCATATTACTAATATGACCTTGTATAGAAGGCCCTAGCCTCACATTAAAATCTCCCAAAACAATTATAACTGCTTTAGGAATTTTTGAGATTAACTCTATCAAGGTTTCCTCTAAGTTCTCCCATATATCAAGGGAATAATATGGCGGGGGTATATCAATGCTTAATATCACAATCATAGAGGCCTTATCAATATATAGCAGCTAAGCAGAAAGGTAAACAGGCACCTATGATCATTTCTGTTCCCTTCCATCCTAGTTCTTCCTTGATCAATATGGCCAAACCCCCAATCGCCCAGCCTTTCTCTTTTACTTTCCTGCTGGGGTGACCCAGGTGTCAAAATCTGTTCATCTCCAGCTATTAACCAGGTCTCTTGTACTGCAATCAGACCAAAATTAGACAGAAATTCAGATAACTCACAGAGTCTGTTTTTCCATCCTGCTAGATTCCAAGTTAATATATGAATAGTTGTATCATTAATCATACCTATACGAGAGCAAGAAGAGAAACTAATTGGGGGTGGGTTGTAATGTATCCCATTCAGTCATTCATCTGCAAATATACACACTGATTAGCGACTTGAATTTTCCTTGAAGACTTTACATAGCAAGGCAGCTTACCAGGAAGATGTAATTCTTCACTATATTGACTCCCTTTTGTTGTAATATTTTGTCTGATGTTGATGTGAGTCTTCACCCATCACTCCAATGCACTGGTGTTAGGGTCATCTATCTTAGGTTCAATGTACCTGGGGGTCTGGTGGTCTCCAATATTTGATTGAGTTTGCCAGGATAGAGGTGTTGCTAAATTATTCATGGCAGTGGGTGCTTCCAAAGTATTGAGAATTTTCTTCTGAGGGCCTGCAGTCCATTTGGTAGAACAGTGGCCTGAGAGAGAAGCAAAGCATTGGTATGGCCTGGACCAGGACTTATATCAGAGGAGACACAGTCATTGGTTGGGTGCTGCAGGTTCAATCCCTCTTCATCTGTTAGAATTGTTAGATCGTCTTCCTTCAGGTTGCTCTTCTTTTGAAGATCCTCAGTTAAGTCAAAATGTATCAGAGGTGTCTGCAAATTGTTATTATTGTTATTGCAACCCTTTTTGGGAGTTATTTCCACTAATTCAATCTGAGATTCTGATGCTATACATGTTGTTAACAGTGTCTGTTGTAAATTCCTTAATTTTCTCAATATTTCATCTTGTTCACTATTTGGCAGTGCTCCAAAAGAATGAATCAGCTGTTCTTCTAGAGCTTCAACAGAAACCTTTCTGTCACTACATGACTTTAGGTGATTATCTGAGTTGCTTTTTGTCAAGGTCAAACTCTCAAGGCTATCTGCGGTGGGCAGCTTATCATTCCTTTATTATCTGGAAACACACGTAATGGGAATATTTGGAACAAACCAAGAAAAGGTTTCATCTTAAGCAGCATACCAGGGATTGTAGAGCATTTAAATGTCAGCAAAACTCTTTTACGTTCCCTTTTAGTGGGTAGCCATTCCCCTGCCTGTAAGTCTATCAGATGGAGTTGACAGCGGAGGAGTAGACTTAAGGATTGAACAATAACTCTTTTTGTATCCCAAGACCCCCGTTAGCTCTATTGAGATAAATATGTAGGGAGACCTGGTTTGTTTGAAGGATTTGAGTATTCCCAATTCCCCTCTCCCTCTTCTCATTGCACAGTAATGGGGAGTCCTCTCTCCTATTGATGTTACAGTTGGAGTTCAAGTGTTTTGCTATTGAATGCAGGCTGCTCTCTCCTAGTGTTAGTTTGTTCCTCCACAACTGCAGTCAGTTTGTCTAAATGTTTCTGAGTAAAAGCCTCAAAAGGGGTTTTCAAGGAATCCACATTGTTGTTTATTGTTGTTAAATAGTCAAACAGAGAGAGTACAGTCTGTGCTATTACAAGGCATTGTCGTGATATAAAGTCTGTGGCACTCTTCTTTGTGAGATTCTTGATCTCTCCCTCCCTAGTAGAGGCTGAAGTCATCAGAAGGATGGCAGCAGTCAGGAGAGGAGTGTGTTGTAAAAAAAAATTGGCGATCTTCTTGAAGAGAGGTAGAGAGATCTAACAGTTGTTGTTCGATCTCTGTTTGCAAATCCCACTCCAAGACATCCTGTTGATTCATATAAATAAAGTTTCTACCATCACTATTATTATTAGATTTACTTACTGGTAAGTCACTCTTTGTAGCTAGATAGCGGCAATTTTCAGTCGCTTTGGAGGCTTTGAAGTGACGGTTGTTCCTCAATTCATTCTATGTCGCTTCTTTCTTTTCCCCATTCTCTTACTTTTTCCACAAAAAAGTGTTCACTATTAAAATGAACTGGTGCAACCTGTCCTACTGTCTTAAGTGTGTGTGTGTGTTTGTGTGTGTATAAAATAAAGACAAGGAAAAATAAGGTAAAATAAAAAAGAATGTTAAGAGCACATAGACAATGTCTGTGCATTCCTTGCCATCTTGGCTCCTCCTGCAGATGCATAACTACCCAGAGGACTTTTGAAGAGTAAGTATAAACTCTAAATTAGAACACTGCAAGTATCTGTTCTGGAAACACTTAAGATTTACACGAAGTGGGAAGATTAATCCATTTTCAGAAAACTCCTATAGTACAAAACAGCCAGTCAGCCACACACACATAATCCAGCTGTGGGGCAGAAAAGTTACTGAAGGTACAAACTTCACTGAAGAGAAAGTGAAGGATTGCCTTTCTGGGGAACAGAGATCCTTGTGAATAAGAACTATTTACTAATAAGGTCTCCTCGTAAGTATGAATTAGCAGGCCAGGGTAAATCTGCTCCTTTAATAACCATCATCACTACCACATCATTATGGTCACAGATCACTATTATACACAGTTTTGTGTCAGTTTTACTTATTTTTCCTTGTAGGCTTTGTTTTCTGATCTGCCCAAATAAAAATCCAGGGAAATTTCCCTGGATCAGACCCAGGAAAAAAAATGCATTTATTTTCACAGATGAACAATGCCTTTTACCATTTTTGGATGATACATCCATTTCAACCTCATCTAGACAGAGATAGAGATTATTTGGACTTGGCTACAGATCTTCCAATGACATCCTGTTATTGCAGTATGTTATAAAATAGTTGCTTCAGCAAGTAAATTAGAAGCTGTAATTAGCACAGAGTACTGCAACCAGGATGTTGCCAACTTTTATAGAACTTATCTCACGAGAACATCATTGACTGCCTATTAGTTTCTGGGCCCAATTAAAAGTGCAAGTGCTGGCTTTTAAATCCCCAAACACCTTGAAACACAAAGACCTCAAGGAGCACCTCTTTTCATAACCAACCAGCCAACCCTCTGAGATCATAAGCAGAACAGGAAATTTACTTTTTCACCCCAGCAAGGAGATGGTCTCTCCAAAAGATGTATGTACAGCCACTGTTACAGGAGCGTCCCTCAGCTGTCTTTGAAGGCTGATACAGGAAGATTCCTTATCTGGAGAGACAATGCCCCTGTGACTCTGGACATGCAGAAACAACAGAGCATGTGCTTCTCTAGTGCCTGTATCACAGAGGCATTCGTACTAGGCTCATCTCACCATTGCATAAATACCCGGAGCGCCCAGGACAATTCTATACCTCTCTGCTGCTTTCAGATACCAACCCTGCTACAACATACAGTATTGCCAGGTTCTGTGCAGCACTGCTTAAAATTCGTTGGATGGCCATAAACTAGACTTAACTAGCACCTATATAGTCTATATAGTCTTCCACGTACCTTGGGATCCTTTAAGACTTGTTTTTTATATATACTTTCTATTTTAATACATACATATTTTATATCTTCTAGCTTTTCATATTTTTTAAAACTCTGATGTATCTTCTATGCTTTTTAATTGACTGTACCTCACCTTCCTCATGCTGATCTATGACCATAACAAAGATTAGATTGGTTTGATTGGTTACATTAGCCAACGTTTTTATTGCAGCAAAATTTTCACAAGCATTGAACATTTTAACCTATTTTAAGTGTCATAACCTTACTTTTAAGTAAACCTTTCACTTTTAAGAATCTGCCTGTTATTAATGCATTATTGTTGTTTTATTTAATTTTTTGTAAGGCACATTGAAATCATCCCTGGAACTTAGGGTATAAAATGAAATGTTTGCAACCCATGCGCTTCCATTCTTTCCTTCTTCTTCCCTCTCCCACCTCTTCAGGCTTTGTATGAAGAGTCAGAAGTGGAGCTGGGAGGAAAAGATTGCAAAACAAAGAAAAACAAAAGGAAGATGTTTCCAAAATGTCCTCCAGAAGAGAATCGACAAGCTCCATATTTATTTAATACACTTATATTCTGCTCTTGTCTTGGTTTGGCCACTCCTAGTTCAGAACCCAACTCCCTGATCTAAAACTTTACCTTGTAAAGTATTTTCTGAACAGGCCAAATCTGAACCATAGACAAGGAAGAAGGAACTGAGCTGTCCCTTTTGGAAAGATCAGATGAAATTATTTCAGCATGTGTTTTATATTCTTTTTAATCTAATATTAGATTGTCCTTGGTTCATATTTCATGTTTGATACATATTTATGAGCAATTAATGTATGATAAAATCAGGTACTTTCCCAAATTGTAAAATATTTTTGTGTCAATAGTAAAATGATACCTCCAATATCTGGAATATCTGTGCAGTGTCATCTTTAACATTTCACTTTCTAGAGATCTGCTACTCTAAGAATCCCAAAAGCATTTATAAGTCTTACACTCCTCATTTTATGGTCTTTCCTGGGTCTGAATTCCATTGATAGTATTAATTCAATATTAGAATTAATCATTATAGGATACTCTCTATTAAATTAGCCATCAGCATCTTCTTCTTATGGTACCACCCATTTAACTGACCTTTGCCACAGGTGAATTAAATAGACAGGACTAGAAGAAGGTTTTTAGACACTTTTTATTTTTGAGTCACTAATGGTCACTAATACTCTCATCCAAATTAAACTATGTGATTACTGCTTCCCCTGTCACAAGTTATGCTACACATTACAGAGAGGAATAATAGAAATTCATGGTGGTCTGCAATTTTGAGGCGGCAGTCAATGTGCTGATATGTTGAACAAATCAAGGGACAATCTGGATAAGAGAGAGAAGCATATTGTCTTCCTAAATTATACCAGTCTCTTGAAGAGTAAGTGGCTTAACAAGCTTTGTTTTATTCCCATCTCCATTTTAAGCTTAAATTATCTTCACTCAGTTTTCTAAGGTCCTTTTTCCACTGCAGAGTTGAAGTACTTCCCATTCATTCTTGAGTCAGCAGCAAATCATACTGGTATGAAAATGGCTACCCCCATTCCGGATACTACCTTGCCTCTACTGTCTCCCTTCCCAGTTCCATGTCTTGCAACCTCTCCAAGGTAATAGGTGACAAAGCAACCTTGAGGCTGTCCCTGAATGGTGTTGGAATAAGGAAGAAAAGATTAGTATTACACCAATACAACTAAAGATGATTTAGGTCTGTCTCACTCATGTGTTAGGGGTGAGATGAAGATAACATCATGGGGTTAAAATAAAATACGTTGACAGGGTATGTTTGTGCCCTGCTTAAGTGCAAGTGTGGAAAAAGCCTTAAAACTAAACATTCTCAAAGAAAGTAAAAGACCCAAAATGAAAGATAAAGCAATGAAATGGGGGCGGGGGGGGGTTACATATGTATACCAGGCAACTATAACCATAATATAGGACCAACTCTATTTTCCCTGTATGAAGACCTAATACAGTGAATATTCGTGAAAAGCACTATGATACAGGCAGCTTAAAATGGGGTCAAGTGACAAGATTCAAATTAAGAATTCTGCTGCAATAAAAGCTTCAGAAGAATGCTTTTGTACAGCAACAAATGCAAGACAAAAGGATTCCTCTATGCTAAAGCAATGCTAATTGAAGACATTTACTATCACAATTATTTGACTGTCAGTAGAACTTGTTCCAAGGAGGATTATTTTGCTTCCAAGAGAAATTGTTACTTCAGACATTCCTAATTAAGTTCCCTGAAATGGTGTCCTTCTTTTGCTAAATGTAAAAATCTCCTTCAAGAATCTCCTTGCAGTTCGGGCCAAACATTTATAGAAAATAAAAGCCAGTCTATATGTTTTATTAGATGTGGAAAAGAAGACAGGTGTAGATAGCTTCATTACAGATATGAGAGTAGCATTCAAAAAACTGCGGTGAGAAGGTACACTAAATTCTACATTTTCAATACTTAACAGTTTGATCATACAACTATTTATACATTGTATCTTTACTTCCTACATAGACCATCTTTAAATTAGCCTAAGAATAAAATTCTATATGGAGACTTTTTCTTTGTTTTGGTCATTCAACAACCTCATCCACAGCTGTGACTTTTTTACATATTTTATAGCTATCAACAAGAAAAAACCTAGGTTTCTGTAAAAAACACTGCTTATCAAGAGCTACAGCTGAGCCTAATTTTCTGATGTGTGTGTATTTAGGTTTTTAGAACTACACACAATTTTAAAGAACACCTATAATCATGAGTTAGTTGTTACCTTGCCAGTCCATTCATATCTGATTGATTGGTTATGCGCCATCAAGTCATTTTCAACTCCTAGTGACCAAATAAATAGATTTTCTATGTGATTTCTCCATATCTGAATCAGCTTCAATTATGTAAACACACGCACATACAGTACACGCATGCACACACACACTGGAAGAAAAATAGTTGTGCTTTTCACGGTAGTTTTACAAAGCTGCCATAATACAGTGTTCCTGAGAATGTTTAAATCACTAATTCAAAACAGGGTGATTTTAGGATCACCATGGATAGTACATATTTTGTGGTGACTTCCTAAGTTATAATGAACACAGTGAAGTGTTGGAGAGCTAGACTTTTACTTGGAGTTTATACTGCAAGCTGGACCTTTTAAGGAAGCAATCTCCCATATGACATTATAAGATAAAAAATACTTGTAAGGACAAGGTTACCAGATAGCAACCCTCTGTGTCAATATGTACTAGCTATGGAGAACCACAGTTAGTTTTATACAATATTAGAATATAAACATGCATTTAAGAGTCTAACCATGTTAACATCACCATTCCTCTTCAGTGCAAGGAAAGCCCAGCAGACAGACAGAAAGATTATTGTTTTATGGCCAACGTTCATATCTTCAGAATCAGTCCACCACATGTTATCTAATAGGGTTTTTGTACAGCTGCGCAAAATATTTAATTCTTGGGCAGCTGTTTAAAGCCGCTTCAAAATAACCTTGAAATCTCCTTCAAGGTTAAGAGAGGTGTTTAAAATCCTCAACGCATAATCTGTTATTTACATGCAACTCAGATGCCCCTACAAGCTGCCCAGTTTAGGAAGCACAGCATGATGATGGAAACAAATGAAGATCTTCAAAATGCAGAAGGAAGCTTAACAGCAGAAAAATCACCTTGCTGCAGAGCACAGACGGCCTTACTTCTCAGTTATGTACATTCTTTACCAAGGAATTTGTTTAGTGCATGGACAGGGACTTTCAGACATAATCTGTCTCACCAGCCTAGTTTAACCTCTGCTATCCAGTTTGAATACAGAGAGAGTACTGAATTATGAACAATGGAGCCACCTCATCAGATCATCGTTCCCTTGCGACCCCCAGGCCTGTTTTATCTTTTGTTTAAACAAATGCAAATATCTCTCAAAGTCTTTCATTGTAGAAGACTAGAGCAGTAGAAATGCAGTGATTTGGGGAATCTACTAGCAAGTAGTAGAAGAAACAGCCAAGGCCATTTCAAATTTCCAAGATGGAAACCCTGTCTTTTCAAAACCTTCTACAATGCTCAAATGAAACCTTATTTGTGGTGCTAGTTCATAACTGGGGATGCATGAATTTGCCCCCATTCATTGCTCTAGCATTTAAGAGTTCCTTCTGATTGTGATTCCTGTCTAATAAGTATTTCTACAATTAATTTCATGGTGTACAGTGTGCTGCAGTTTTCGGTTCCCACAAGTCATTTGCCTCTAACCCCTTCTGAAATTCCAGTCCATTTGTATACTGTTAGAAAGGAATAAAAGCAATCTTGATGAGACTTTACAACTCTCTTTTTCAATGTGTTTTGTGGGGAAAAAAAAACACGTTGTGCAAAATAAATGTTAACACAATCAAGATACATCATCATGGAATGTTGTTGGAAGAATTTCAGTGTTTTTACCAAGGTACATGTATATATCAAGGCAAGAGGAAGGAAGGGAAGATGAAAATGAACTCAGGAATTTGGAAAATACAGCAAACTATTTTCTTTGCAAAATTTGGAAATGTTGTTGCTACCAATAACAAGAATGAAGAATGAGCATTGTGCTTGATTTGGAAATACTTTGAAATAATTTGAAATTTCAAAATGAAGAAACCAATTTGGCTGAACTTAGTCTTCACCAACTCAATAATGCAAAGGGAGCTGAGGATCTCATTTGTTGTTTCTGGGTTTAGAAACCAAAATAAAATAAAATGTTGAGCTAGATATCATGCAAGCTTTCCCTTTCAGCATTTGGATTTTGGGGGGGGGGGGGTTGGGCTCGGTGGAAGGCTGCTCTCATAAGGGCAGCCACTGCTTCAGCTCCTGTTAGTTTTCATCCATTATTTTATAGTTAGAGAAGCAAAAATACTGTTTTCTGTATTACTGCAAAGTTTTCTGTTCTTAAACTTTACCATTATGGGTAATTACCAAATGTTTGTTAATACATGCATGTTCTTCTCAGGTAAAGTGGGATTTCTGTTTTGATCTTTTTGGGACCCACATTTTTGATACAGTAATTAAATTTGTGGAATTTAAGGTACAAATGGCTGAGATTCATTGGATTAGGTGACACATTTGTAGCACTATTAACAAATTCTAATTCATCACATACCCTACATGGAAAGTCCAAAATAAAGTGAATGATAATATTCACATATGAAAGCTGATGATGCCAGATTAATGATAGGAATCTATCCTCCTCCTCCTCCTCCTCCTCCTCCTCCCATCTTTCCTCCAGGACTCAAGACAATTCACTTGGGGATATCACACAGTAGCACCCTATGAGAAAGGCCAGGCTGAAAGAGAGTGAATGAACTCAAAAATAGTCAAGAAATTTCCCTGCCTGGGAGTGGGACTGAAGCTGGATCCCCCCCCCACAAAAAAATTTTAATCCAATATTTTAACCCTTATGCCATACTTTCCACTGCCATGTATTTCACAAATGTTTGGACCATTGTCACAACTGGATATTTTCAATCTATCCTCCTCCTGAAAACAGCTAGGTAAGGAAAAAAGGAAACAAATAGAGGGTTTGTTTTCAAGTCAGCTTTGACTCTGAATGTCTTATCTACTTTTCTTGGCACATGTGAAAAGTACACTAGATAGTAAATATAACTCCATATGTGGATAACCTCTATGGTTATGGTCACTGAATGCCACTTAAGATCTTATCATACTATCCAAAGACTCTTCACCCTCTGCCTTCTTTTTCTGAAATGCTTTTTAAAAAAGAATTTTCCCTGCAGAAAAGCGATTTAGCACCAAGACTGCCACATTTTTAATATCCTTTCCACCCAGTTCAAGCCAGTGTTCTTCATCAAAACTGAGGCAGCAAATACTCAGGGCCTAAGTACGCATGAAAGGAAAATGAAACATAGGAAAATGTTATATATACAAGGTTGGAAAACAGTTTCAATTTACAGTCAGATGATTCTGCTCTTCAGAAAAATAAAAAACAAAACGAGTCAGGTATTATGTGAATGTCTAGAACATCTTTCTCCAGATTGCTGAATGGAATGGAGTTATTTCACAGGCATTGTGATCTGCTTTTTTTCTTAGTCCAAAAGTAAAATAGAAAGGCGCAATGCCTGTTCCCGAACCCTACATTAATGTTCCAGCCCTATCAAAATTGTATTAGGGTAGCTAGTTTTAATAGCTTTACAGATTCCTTGCTAAAGCTTTAGAGGGATAACCATTGAGGACTAAGAAAGATAATGAGTAAAAAAGTTCCCATATTTTTCTAGGCTATTTGGGTTCTAGAATGTTACTGTAATACAAAATGAAAAGAACCAATAACTTTCCCTTTTAACATCTTCTGGGTTTGGCAATGTCAGTCTTTGCTGATGATCTGAAGGCAGACAGGTTGTTAAGAGGGCAAAAAGGAAACTCCAAGACTGAACTAGTTTGTCAGTCAGTACACTAGTAAGTTCTTCAGTTATGTAAAGCACTATCGAACCCTTGTGTCGCATGTGTCAGGTTCGGTCAGCACGAGGTTTCAGGGAAGCACGGGACTGCAGGGAAGCTCGCAACCAGACCACGCGGAATCCACCGGCGGTAGCTAGCGGGGAAAAGAGGAACCGAAAGCGCCGCTAATTAACGAGCCACCTGCGGCCAGCTAAACAGGAAAACCGCAGCGGAAGCTTTTAATTACGAACTGATAACGGCGCGAGCAAGCAAGGAACGGGGCCGCAGGGCAGCGAAACAAGATCGCAATGCAGCACAGAACCTGCGGTCTGCACGTAGCAGGGAGGGGCCAACCCAGCCAGAGGGGGACTGGCAATCAAGGACAATGGACTCTGACCGACCCTGCCATCATGAACGATCAGGGGGGACATTGGGGGGCCTAATAGCCCACAGCCGCAACGCGATCACGAGGCGGGAAAAAGCGCGGGAAGGGGGAATATAACAAGTGATGCAATTGTACCAAGCCAGTCCTGGCTTTGCTTGTGACTACTACGTTACGCATGAGTAAACCTTCTTTGTGAACCACACGTGTCACGAGAGTTTCTCTGTCGAACGGGGCAAATCTCACATAAAGCCAGGACTCACCGTCAGCGCTACCCGGTACCACCGAGGAGCGTTTTCTTTCTCAATACAGGCATGACCAGCGACGAGGAATCCGTGGGTCAGCTGGAGCGCGAGGGATCCAGGCTCGCGGAAGGGCGGTCGGAGCCGCCCGGGAGCGACGGGGCAGCGGCCAGGGCCGGGCGCACTCCATCCGAGCGGTGGTCGATGGGCGTGAATCAAGGACCAGACGATTCGGGCGTTACGATGACCCGGGGTTCGGGGTTCCGGAACCGTGAGTGGAGCGAGAAATTCGCCCGACTAGAGGAGAGAGTCGAGCGACGCCTAGACGCCGTGGAGGCGATGCTCCAGACCCTACTACAGAGAGTGGGGCCACCGGCGGTGAACGAGGAGGCGAGCGACAGGGGGGGCGGTCCGACACCCCCGCCGGCACCACCCATGGCGCCCCGGTCGGAGGACCAATGGGCGGCAGACGCCCTGAGACTTCGAGGTATCACTGGGAAGTTCTCAGGGGACCCCGAACAGCTGCCGCACTTTCTGACGCACGTCAGGGGGTTCATGCAGAGGGGTGGTCACCTATTCGCTAGAGACGAGGACAGGGTATCCTACGTGGCCGAGCTGCTAGATGGCCAAGCCGCCAGCTGGGTGATCGGGCTGTACGATGCCAACGCGGCGGAACTACGGAGTTTCCCGGACTTCATGCAGGCGCTCCGGGACAGATTCGAGGACACATTGAGCGCCAAGCGGGCGGAGGACGACATCCTACAATTCAGGCAGCGGGGCAAATCGGTATCGGAATATGCCCTGGAGTTCCGGAGGTTGGCCGAGAAGCTCGCGGACTGGCCGGAGTCCCTGAAGGTGAAGTATTTTAAGAGGGGACTCAACCCAGAGATCCTGGAATGGGCACTGGGGCGGGACGACCCGGCCACAGTGAAGGATTGGATCTGGCTGGCCGGAACGGCGGAATCGGCGTGGCGGCAGATCCAACAGAGCACAAGACGACGGGACCAGACGAGGGACCGGCCGAAGGAGAGGACCCCCGAGGAGAGACGGAGCGGTCGACGGCAGTCCACCGGGAGGCGAGAGGCGACCAGAGCCCCGAATCTGTGCTTCCGATGCGGAGGCAGAGGCCACCGAGCGGCGCAGTGCCCGACGGAGCGGGAAGGCGCCCCACCACGGCCCGAAGTCAAAACCCCGCGTGCGAACGGGAAAAGGACCGGTGACCGACCGCGGAAGGGGGCAGTGGCGGCGGTGACCAAGAAAGGACGCGGGGGGTGGTCGACCCCGGAGACAGCATCCTCCGGAGAGGACTCGGAGCCGGCGGGAAACGAGGCGCGCTCGCGCTGAACGGCGTCCCAGTGCGAGCAGGGGAGTCGAGGCGCGCGGACCCAATAGGAGACGAGGACTGCCCACCGTTCCGGGTGAGGATACACGTCCGGGGGGTGAGATCCGGAGGGGAGGCGCAGCTACGGGCGCTACTGGACTCGGGCTGCACCCACTGCTTGATGCACCCAGCGGTGGTCTCGGGGCTCGGGCTACAGCTGAGGCGCCTCCGGGAGCCCATTTCATTCAGCCAGTTAGATGGCACGCTGGCGGGGGGGGGCCAGCTCAGTATTACACCGAGCCGGTCCAGATGACGATCGGGAGTCACCGGGAAGAACTGAGGTTCGTGGTGGTCCCGGTGGCCGACTACGCGGTTGTACTCGGCTTGGTGTGGCTGCGGCGGCGGAACCCACGAGTCGACTGGACGGCGGAGGCAGTGCGGTTCGGGGTCGACAGACCGGCGAGGGGCGAGAGCAGAGGGGACCGAGCCGTGGAGACGGAGGCAGCCGCAACCACCGGCGGACAAGCGGAGGGTCCGGGACACCGGGAGACGGGGCGAGAGCAGATGGGGCCCGAGACCCGGGCGGCAACAGCAACAGCAGCAGCAGCAGCACCGGGACCCCGGAGACCCGCCACGATCCCGAGGCGAGGGGAGGCAGCGGCGACTGGCGAGGCAACCGCAAAGCGAGGGGCCGGACCCGGGGAACCCCCGACGGGCGGCGGAATCCCGAGGCAGTATCGAGACCTGGCGGCAGCGTTCAGGGAGAAGGAGTCTGACCAGCTCCCACCACACCGGCCCAGTGATTGCGCCATCGAGCTAGAGCCAGGAGCGACCCTGCCTAAGCCAAAAATGTACTCCCTGTCGAGGAGGGAGATGGGAGCCCTGCGCGAGTTCATAGACAAGAACCTAGCACGGGGATTCATCCAACCCGCGAAGTCACCATTAGCGGCCCCGGTGTTATTCCGGGAGAAGAAGGACGGCTCGCTCCGTATGTGTGTAGACTACCGGGGGCTGAACGCAATCAGCACGGAGTACAAATACCCCCTCCCCCTGATGAAGGACTTGATGTCGCATCTGTCGAAAGGGAGGGTGTTCACAAAACTGGACTTGCGCGAAGCCTACTTCAGAGTTAGGATCCGCGCAAAAGATGAGTGGAAGACGGCGTTCAACACCCCGCTCGGAAGCTACCAGTTTTCCGTGATGCCGTTCGGATTAAAAGGGGCCCCGGGGGTATTTATGCAGCTAATTAATGAGGTGCTGCACGACCTACTCTACCGGGGCGTCCTGGTCTACCTGGACGACATCCTCATCTACACCGAGACCCTGGCGGAGCACGTGAGCCTGGTGCGCACGGTGCTCCAGAGACTGCTGAAGGCACAGCTGTACGCAAAGCTCTCGAAATGCGAGTTCCATCGAGAGCAACTAGACTACCTCGGCTACCGAATATCCAGCCAGGGAATTGAGATGGACCCGGCGAAAGTAAGGGATGTCCTGGGCTGGGAAGCGCCGCGAACCCGGAGGCAACTCCAAAGCTTCCTAGGGTTTGCGAACTTCTATCGTCAGTTCATCCCGAACTTCGCCCAAATCGCCCTTCCCCTAACCGACCTGCTAAAAACCAAGGGCACTGGGAAACCCCCAAGCCCAGCATGGCACTCGCGTGGACTGCAGAATGCCAGGGGGCGTTTGAGGAACTAAAACAGCGGTTCACCGCGGAGCCGATCCTGCGCCATCCCGACCCAGACCGGCGGTTTATAATCCAAGTGGATGCATCAGACGTGGCAACGGGAGCAGTCCTGCTCCAACCCAGCCCGGAGGGGGCCATCCACCCGTGCGCCTACGCCTCCCGCAAATTCACCGAGACGGAGAGGAGGTGGATGGTGTGGGAGAAAGAGGCGTACGCGGTCAAGTGGGCGCTGGCCACGTGGAGGCATCTACTGGAGGGGGCAACTGAACCGTTCGAGGTGTGGACGGACCATAAGAACCTCGAGGCCCTGAAGACCCCGCGTAAGCTATCCCCCAAACAGGCACGGTGGTCCCAATACTTCGGGAGGTTCAGGTTCACACTGAAACACATCCCCGGGAAGCGCAACTTCTTAGCGGATGGACTGTCTCGCATGCCCCAGCACGCCAGCCTACGGGAGGAGATCGTGGACTCCGTCATCCCCGCCAGCAGGCTGGCTGCAAAGGCGGTGACCCGAAGCCAGACCAAGGGGGAGCGACGGGACGCGGCGTCTGAAGTAAGGCAAGGGTTCGCGGAGGCAGCGGAGCGGGACGGTTGGCTCAAGCAGAACCGAGAGGCGCTAACCGGCCAAGAGGGGTTGTGGTGGCACGAAGGAAAGCTGTACGTGCCCGAGGGTTGCCGACGGGAGGTCATGGAGAGAGCCCACGACAGCCGGAGCGCGGGGCATTACGGCTTCGTAAAGACACTCCACTTAATCCGGCGGCAGTTTTGGTGGCCCACGCTCCGGAAGGACGTGGAGGCGTACTCGGGGGTTGCCCGGTGTGCGCAACAGCGAAAGGAGCCAAAGGCAAACCTAGAGGCCTACTCCAGCCGGTAGCGGAACCCGACGGCCCTTGGCAAGAGGTCGCCATGGACTTCATAGTGGAGCTCCCGGAGAGTAAGGGGAAGACCGCCATTTGGGTGGTCACGGACTTATTCTCCAAACAAGCGCACTTTGTAGCGTGCCGGCGAGTCCCCACGGCCGAGGGGCTGGCGAAACTGTTCGTGCAACATGTCTACCGACTCCACGGCGCACCTCGACGTATCGTCAGCGATCGGGGCGGCAACTTCATCGCGCGGTTCTGGCGGGAGTTCCTGAAGCGGGTGGGGACGAAACAAGCCCTATCCTCCGCGGCGCACCCGCAGACGGACGGAGCCACGGAACGCCTGAACGTGGCTCGAACAGTACCTGCGCTGCTACGTGGGGCACCAACAGGACGATTGGGCGGAGCTACTACCATTCGCGGAGGTGGCATACAACAACGCCGTCCACAAGAGCACCGGGTTCTCTCCGTTCAAAGTAGCCACCGGGAGAGAATTCGTCCCCATGCCGGAGCTGCCTCAGCCGGAATCCCAGATCAACTCCCTGGACGCCTGGTTCGCCCAAATCGACGAGACCCGGCGAGCGGCGCACGCGGCATTGCAAAGAGCCAAAGCCGACTACAAGAAGCACGCGGACCGCAAGAGGCTCCCCGAGGAAAAGTGGAAAGTGGGGGACCAGGTGTATCTGTCAACCAAAAACCTAAAGACGCACCAGGCATCGAAAAACTCAGCCCGAGGTTTGTGGGGCCGTTCCCCATTTCGGAGATCATCAATCCGGTGACCGTCAGGCTGACGCTCCCGAAAAGCCTCGGGAAGATCCACCCGGTGTTCCATTGCAGCCTGCTAAAGTTGCACCAGCCGGGGAACGCCTGGCACAAGGCGGAGGGAGTACCACCACCCATCATGGTCGGGGGGGAGCAGCATTTCGAAATCAACCGGATACTGGACGCCCGGAGGCACAAGGGGCAGACCCAGCTCCTAGTGCAATGGAAACATTTCCCCAAGTCCCACAGCGAATGGGTGAGTAAAACCCACATAAGGGCGCCGGACCTAGTGCGGGACTTTTACAGTAAATACCCCGGGAAGCCGAAATAGGACCGAGGGGGGGAGTTGTCGTCAGGGGGGCGGCATGTCAGGTTCGGTCAGCACGAGGTTTCAGGGAAGCACGGGGCTGCAGGGAAGCTCGCAACCAGACCACGCGGAATCCACCGGCGGTAGCTAGCGGGGAAAAGAGGAACCGAAAGCGCCGCTAATTAACGAGCCACCTGCGGCCAGCTAAACAGGAAAACCGCAGCGGAAGCTTTTAATTACGAACTGATAACGGCGCGAGCAAGCAAGGAACGGGGCCGCAGGGCAGCGAAACAAGATCGCAATGCAGCACAGAACCTGCGGTCTGCACGTAGCAGGGAGGGGCCAACCCAGCCGGAGGGGGACTGGCAATCAAGGACAATGGACTCTGACCGACCCTGCCATCATGAACGATCAGGGGGGACATTGGGGGGCCTAATAGCCCACAGCCGCAACGCGATCACGAGGCGGGAAAAAGCGCGGGAAGGGGGGAATATAACAAGTGATGCAATTGTACCAAGCCAGTCCTGGCTTTGCTTGTGACTACTACGTTACGCATGAGTAAACCTTCTTTGTGAACCACACGTGTCACGAGAGTTTCTCTGTCGAACGGGGCAAATCTCACAGCATGATCTCTACTTCGAATAGTCCCAGCAGCCATAGACATAACACAGAGAAAGATTCAATTTAGAAACTTGGTTCTCACTGTTGATTTTCTTCTTGCAAATGTTTCATGGCCAAACCAGGCAACATCCTCAATGCCTTGACACAAGGGAGTGGGGTTTGCTGGCTTTTTATATGTGGCAGTTTGTCCCATCTCTCTCCATCAGGGTTGTTGTAGTTTGTGGGCCTGTTTCTGATTAACTTACCTGGCTTGTTTGACTGTATTGTTTCATCTTAGATTGGCCCTGTCTATTGTGTTGGTTTTTGATTGTCTACATGTTGATTACTGGGTATGTGATAAGGGACGATGTGCTCCAAGCTGTTGGCTTCCCTCTTGGGTCTTTGTTTTCTTTTCTGAATAGTTTATAGACCACGTTTATCTCTATGTATCTGTTAATGGCCGGACTATCAGAATGCCCATCTTCTAGGATTTCTAGTTTCCTTATATTTGGCTTGATCTAAAATGGTTAGAGTTTCTCAGTTGAATCTGGGGTAGCAACTGTCTAATGAGTTTTGAAATCAAGAAATGTTCATTCTATCTTCTGAGAGCCAATTAGTGTTCATGGTTGTGTTCTACTAAACCTTTGCCTGATTGTCCTATGTAGTGGCTTTCACCATCCTTGCACTGGAAGAAATTTTTGGAAGACATCACTTTGGAAGAAGGAATTATACAAGCTGAACTTGTCAAAAATATTCTCATCTATGCAACTATTAATAGGAAAGGATTCTTTCCTTTCCATCAAGTCAGCTTAGGTAATAGCTTTTATTTATGTCAATGGATGAGAAGAGTTCTCTGGGCCTCATAAATCTTTTTTCCTAGCAGGAAGAAATTGCAAACACATTCCAGTGACCTCACAGAGTTATTTACAAGGCCATATATTAAATAAGACCATGCAAGAGCTCTTGTAATTTAGTAACTAAGCTATGAATTGGGGTGTAACACTTCCTCTTCAACAGAAGGACAAAGGTGCTGTCCTAACTTTGTTAGACCCTTGTAATTATTTGGATAACATGCATAAAGCATTTTTCTATCACTCATGCTCTTTAACAAAGTTTATAGAATAATAAACATCTCAGAACCTCTTCTTTCTCTACTTTTCCTTTTTCCCCGGAGAGCCAATGAGGTACAGTGATTAAGATCTTGGATTAGGACCTGGAAGATCTTATTTCGCTGGGCTATTGTAAGGATAATGTAAAAGGACATCCATTTTAGCAGCATATAAAATTAACCCATCCACCAACCCACCAATAAAATCCTGTTCAGAAGGGGCAAAACTAAAATTGAAATAATATAATCTTAGCTATGAGCTATAAAACCTTATGTGTTGAATTTTTTTACCTCATAGTTGAGCCATTGAGCAGTTGATCTTCCAAACACTACAGAATTCACCCAAAGTAGAATTTAGGCTGGAATTTAAAAATGTCCTACAGAATGTCCCACTTTTCACTCTTTAAAGGCCTGGCTGGGCAGGCTTTTGAACTAGGTAATATCTCCAGGATACCCACGGGCATCAGCCCAATGAGGAGCACAGGACTCTCAGGGACAGCTGCAACCAGCATGGCTCTGGGTCTGTGCAGTGGGAGAAGGTGGGCTGTGAGAGCTGACAGGCAAATGACAGCTCATCCGGGATAGACCTCCTGCAGCACAGCCTCTTCTTCTCTCCTCATCCTCTCTTTGTACCTCCACTGTTGAGTCTCACCAGTGAGAAGCAGGTAATGGCAGATGGGGAATCAGTGTGTGACTGGTATGGAAAACCCCTGGAGAAAGCAAAATGCCAAAGAGAAGCAAAATGTCCAGAAACATGGCCTCCAGCTTCTCATTCGCACCTCTCCTGCATTTGGAACTTGCCAGATTTCAACCAAGTACAGATTACTAGAAATTACAGCTGCTGCTGCTTTTGCTAGGTACAATACAGTTCTAGTTAAGGAGTAACACCCTCCCCCCTGACAACCTCTGCTTTAGTTAGTTCACTTATTATTTGGTTTGGGCTTATGGAAGACTGCTCCCACTTTGACAAGGACTGCTTCAACACACTAGCACGCCCCAGTTACTACGACTGTTTAGTTAGGGCTTCAGAAACAGAATGTATGGTAGGGCAGGAGGGAAAGGAGAAAAGTGTACTGTAGAAACTTAAGCAGATTATGTTTACTTTAGCACACATTTATATATATATATATATATACACACACACATACACACACACACACACACTATATATAGAGAGAGAGAGAGAAAGAAAGAGAGAGAGAGAGAGAGAGAGAGAGGCCAGTTCAGTTCTACAATCTGAAAATTATTTGAAGATTAAAATGGGAAGTTCTGTCAGGGAGCTCTTCACCTCATACGCCAACACCTCCACTCACTGCCAATGGTTGTGTTTAAAAATCATTTTTTAAAACCTTTAATTATTTTACAATATTCTAAATCTTCCTAAAGTAGCTGTACAGCAATATGTAACCTTGTAAGACATAGTGAAGATGTAGAAAAAAGAGACTCTGGTTCTCATGAAGACACCTACTGAATTCTTCAGCTGCTCTACTAAATAAAAACTCTACCCTGAATCATGAGAGATATTTCATCAAAATAAAAACCCAAGGAGGGAGGGTGACAAATGAAGAAGTGTACATTAAATAGGAGTTAGAATTCAGTAAAAAATTAATGGGGAAAGAATCATTTTTTTCCACTGAATGCAGAATTGATAACTAAGTAAGTAAGTAAGTAAGTAAATAAATAAATAAATAAATAAATAAATAAATAAATATCAATCTTGAAAGACAAATGGGAACAAGCCAAAATACATCTAGGAGGCCAAAACTTTTACCTTCGTAAAAGGTGACTTGTTTAAAAAAATTAAAGGTGACTTGTAAATATAGATATTTGCATACAGTATATACTATATATACTCTGTGTGTGCGTGTGTGTGTGCGTTGTGTGTGCGTGCATGCTTAATTTAAAAACAGATTCTTTTATAGATTTACTTAAACAACAACCTTTTTTTTTAAATTGGCATCAGAGAAATTATTAACCATTTTGCAAAATTACACAGGAGACCAAAGTAACTGTTGAGGAACATTCTACATTATAGGTAGTGCTCGTTTAGCGACTATCTCATTTAGCGACTGTTTGCAGTTATGATGGTGATGAAAAGGTAACTTTGTTACCAGTCCTCACATTTATGACCTTCACAGGTCTGTAAAGCAAAGGAAAACTGAAGTAAGACTGTAAGCACAGTCGCAGTTTCATTTAGTGACTGCTTCACTGAACAACAGAGTTGCCAGTCCTGATTGTGGTTACTAAACGAGGACTACCTGTATTTAAACAAAATGGGAATAGTAGTCCTGGTCCTTCCGAAAATGAAATGCCAGAATGCTTTTAAAATTCACTCTGACTGCTGCCATTACAGTTCATGTAGCAATTCAGAACCAGCTTCCTAACCTGTTTTACAAACCCTAATAACAAATAAACTAATTGTCATGGAGACAAGTAAGTAATTGGAAGTCATCTGCTTACAACCATGTCTTGGTTTCACTCTGCTTTTCCTCTTTTCCCCTCAAATACATACTGCAGGTACTCCTCAGCTTATGACAGCAGTTGGGATTGGAATTGCCATCACAAAGTGATGCAATCATAAAGCACAACATCATATGACTGCTTAGCAACAGCAGTTCTGGTACTCCTGGTTGCTGTCATTAAGTGAGGACTGCATGGGTTTTTAAGCGAGGACCTTACGTGAATGTGACTTCTGACTTCCTGCCAGCTTCCCCATTGACTTTGCTTGTGGGAAGCTGGCAGGAAATGCCTGAAATTGTAATCATGTGACCTTGGGGATGCTGTGACAGCTGGAACTATGACAACCCATTGTAAGTACCTTTCCTTCAGCTCCATTGTAACACTGAATAGTTGTTGAATGGATGGTCATAGCCCAAGGTCTACCTGTATTCAGTAATATTTTGGTATCTGGATCAGCAATCATATGAAAACAAAAAACAAAAGAAAAACCCACCATAATTGTATTTTATGTTGAAATAATCCAGGCAGAATTAACAATCCAAGTCTGGAAGTAATTTTAATGATAAGCTTTTGTACTATATTTTTAATGCAAAGTCCCGCAGGTTAATAACACTGTAAGAGGAAAGCCATGTTAGCCTATGGAAGCCAAAAATGAGAAAGAGTCTGGTAGCACCTTTACGGAACATACAGTATTTTATTAAAAGTCTTTCACATCATAATCTTCATCATCTGATGAAGTGAGGTACAGTTCACAAAAGCTTATGCCTTTCAATAAAACCTGAAAAAGTGCTGCCAGACTCTTTCTCATGTTAGTAACAGTTTCCATGAACACATATTCTATTTTTAATTTCCACCTGCACTGAACTCCTTAATTATTAGTGTGTCCCAGTCACTTCCATCCCCTTACCATTCCAAATTCAGTCTAACAAAGCATTCTTGTTTAAGCTGGCAGCACACCCTGAGACATATCAGATAATTGCAGTTACAGTATTGTGAACTGCAATGAATTGAGTGCAATATGAATGGCAATTTGAACAAAATTCAGTCCCTGCCATATCTTATTTCATCTACAGCTCCAGGTAAGACAAGATTTCATTCCTCTTCCAAGTTCTCTGTTTACTGGAGCATGGGGAGGGGGGAACAGTTTCTCTGTTTTCACAGAAAGAAAAAAAATGGCAAACTATTCCTATTTTTTTCTGTTTCCCAGTTATGTGAGAAATCCCAGTCTCTTATTCAGAGTGAGAGATGAAATAAATCTGGCCAGTTACATTGGTCAACTTTGATACATGTATCTTCCCATGCAACAGCTTCGCTTAGTGTTTAAATGGCATATGGTAGCAGAGATCGCAGAATCCTGGCATTGGAAGTAGCCACTTAGCTCACTGAGTCCAACCTCTTGCTGGTGGTGCCGCAATGATGGTCAGCTTCAGTTACAGAAGTCCTAGACGAAACAGATCGCAGAATCCTGGCATTGGAAGTAGCCACTTAGCTCACTGAGTCCAACCTCCTGCTGGTGGTGCACCAGCAATGATGGTGCAGCTTCAATTACAGAAGTCCTAGAGGAAACAGATTTTCTAGATACCTTTCAGTTGGGTTTCAGGCCAGGATATGTGATAGAAACTGTATCAGTTACTCTAGTGTATGATCTTTGTCAGTACCTAGAAATAGGGAGTTTGCCCTTCCTGATCCTATCAGGCCTCTTGGTGGCATTTCAGATAATCCACCATGGTATCCTTCTGCAGCACCTGGAAGGGTTTGGGATTCAAAGCACTACTTTACTGGGATTCTGCCCAATGGCGCCTTTCAGTTGTGTGCATGAGGAAAAAATGCTTGAGCTGGCAGTTGCTCCAGCACAGGGTGCTGCAGGTCTCTGTTGTCTCCCCAGTTTGAGCAACAGTACACTGAGGACACTCAAATATACATCACCACCCCAGAGGTATCGAAGTCCTGACCCAGCACCTTGAAATTATAAGAGCCTGGATGGGACAATGCAAGCTCAGTTTAAATCCTTGCAAGATGAAGGTCCTGTACAGAGATGACCTTGCAGAAGGTAGGCAGAGACTGTCAGCAAAACAAGAGCTCAGTCTGGGAAAACAAGAAAGCATGAAAGTTGCCCAACCTTGAATCTCTTCAGTATAAAATGGAGGGAAGGAGAAATGCTGTCAAGCTTTCAATATTCTGTTGTTATAGTCCATATCAACAGAGTTCTAGTATTTCTTGTGGTGGCTGTTTCCTGACCTGGCCTATCTCAAAGGGATGCTGGTTACTGCTTATCAGTGATAAATGTGGCTTCTGTTTTAGTTCTTGACAGGGTCACACACTCCCTTAAGGAGTCAGTTCACCTCCTGAGCTCCTGCTGCAGCAGCAAATGAAAGCCATGGCTAAACGCAACTTTGCCCAACGTTAGCTGGGGCACCAACTACAAACCTGGGAAGCCCTGACAATGGTGACCTATCTCATTTGTACCTCACAGCTAGATTACTCTGCATGGGTCTGCTTTTGAAGAGGACATGAAAGTTTTATTTGCTCCAGAGTGCAACAACCCATCTACTAACTGATGGTCGCAGATTTGGCCATGCAACACCTATGCTATGGTCACTGCTGGTGGCCAATTTGTTTCCAAGTCCAATTCTTAACACCAGTTGTCACTTTAAAAGTAGGTACCTTCTTAGCTTGGCTCCCAGGTATCAACAGGTCTGTTTCTTCTAGCAAGATTTGGCCCATCCTGCATCCTTGCAAGGAGGGTTTACTGAGAATCCCCACTCCATGAAATTAATGGGATGGGGCAACTGATGAGACATCTTCTCTGTGAATGCCCATGTGTTGTGGAACATGCCTCCTGAGATATGGAACATCCCAAGCTTCTGAACCTTTCAGAAACTTTGTAAATCTTGGTCAGTTGGCCAAGTAGTTGGAAACTAACAGTGTGTGGGGTGCCTACAAACAAATTTAGTACTGATTTCTCCTTATTCTACTAAATGTATATTCTGGTTTTCTGTAACCAGCAAAAGTCTGTGGAAGTGAGTAGTATACACAACTATGCAATCAGTAAAAAAAAAATTGAACCATCCCAGACAGATGGCTATCTGGACAATGCTTCATAAATTGTTTCACTCATCTAGCAGCATCCAGGCTAACAGCTCCTTCTACTGTCTAATCTTTCTGTTTAAGGGATGTGGAGAATTGCATCTGACTTTCTACATTACAGGGGCATCATCTATTATGTTTCATCTGCACTAATCTAGTCAAGTAGGTAAGAAAGAGACCTCAAGTACTGCATTTTTTAAAATGCTTCGGATTCTTTGAAAATGTGTACTGAAGTATCTTTTAAATTTCATTATTAATATGATGTAAGAAACAATGGGAGGGAGGGAGGGAAGGAGATAAGAATGGGGCTGACCTGCAAATATACATCCTTCTGATTAAACAAAAAGTTAAAATTGGCATAAACATAATCCTTTAAATGCTCCTTTGTAAATAAGTAGGCAGAAAAGGGAAATTTAAATGTCTGATTAAAAAAAAAAAAGAATGTCAATTGGGCAAGTAATAGTGAAGGTATGTGATAGAGATGGGTGTTGAAGGGTTCATTGATCCAACAAGTCTGTGAACATGTCAAATTGATGTCTATTTTTAAAAACAGAAAAGTTGCACAAAGAATTGCAATATATGTGTGAAGATCTCACATCTGTGCTGTGCTTTTTCATAAATTACATTTTCTGAAGCATCGAAAAGCAGGATGAAGGGGAAAAGATGGGATGATAAAGCTTTGCTGACAATGTCATGTATCTACCTTATTATTCCACAAGAAGTGCGTAGTGCAGAAGAACCAGAAATATGGAAAAATCCTAGGTCATACTTAAAATTATTTTTGGATTCTAACTTCAATTTATAGCACCTCCACAGCAATCTTCCTGTCACTTTCATCAGTTACCTTCAACAAGGCTCCTTGTATAACAGCTGAAATGGGAATAGAATTAGCTGGTCTGTAAGCTTAATACAACATTGAATGTGATGTGCTGACTACAGACTTATTCATTAGGCTGAATTATTCTGTTTTCTGAAGCACTCGCGTCCCTCCAAAAATAACTTTAGATGGCCAATTATATGCCAAAGCAAACATTTTTCTGCCAGAACACAAATCATAAGGAGGAGTTGAGATTTTCCATTTGATGCTGCATCATTCTCTCTCCCCAACCTGGAAAGAAATGCCATGAAACATTTTATAACAATTTTGAGTGTATTTATTTATTTATTTATTTATTTGGCTAGTTTGTTTTGGGTCCTCTTCTTGCAGCTTTAAGAGAAATCGGACATATTAAAAGGTACAGGGGCAGTGAAACACAACTGGGGTTGCTTTTGCTAAAATTGAAGTGAACAGAAATGGAAAGTGTCATCTGCTAATTTGTGTTTGCTAGACTTCTGTCAGAGGTACACAAGCAGTCTTTGTTTAAAAAGAAAACCATCCAAAACTAGTGATTCACACAGAATCTAATGCTTTAAGACCTGTAATTCCATTTAGGAAGAGAGAATTAACAGTTTCCAGCAGCAGGGACTGTGAAGCCTCACTCCACTTGATAACCTGCTCTTAAATCTTGGGAAAACTTCAATTTTTCAAGGAGTTGAGCAAACCAAGGCAGAGTGCTAATCTTAATATTGGTATCAAGGGAATTATCTGGGGCTGCTCATTTCTTCAACCAGATGCAAGCCCTGCTCCCCAACAACAGAGAAACATTACAGAGAGCACAAGAACACTTCTTCCAAATACAAGAACAACATTGCTCAATGGAGATAAGGGCGTCTGCATCAATTAATTGTATTTTTAATTTGTATTATTTATGTTTTTACTGATTTTAAATTGTTTTGTTGTGAACCGCCCAGAGTTCCTCCTTGTGGGGGAGTTGGGCAGTGATATAAATTTGATATATATATAATATCATATATTACATGATCATGATATATAATATCATATATATATAAATAAAATAATTAAATTAAGCAAAGTGTTGCTATCTGTAAGGTTAAAACAATACATTCTTTGTAGGAGATGGCCACAGTACTCTGGGGAAAGCCATCTTTGAGATTCTGCAAACATGAGTATTTGTAGACAAGGAGCAACAATTTAGGGCATTGCATGTAATTCCTACAGTGCCTAATTATTGCTACCAGTATGAAAATAAGAACCAATTCAAATGGAAATCTCTCCATTTGTTTAGAAAAGGGGGGGAAAAGTTAGCATATTTAATGGAAAAGGAGATCCTTCAGCAGTGTATACCCATAATATTTGTTCAACCAGCATTTCTCCATGCAAATGATGAGGTTCTAGTTGCACCTCCAAATGTAATGGTTACAACAGCTGGATTCCCAAGTCCATGAACTATATCTGAAAATATCATGAGAAGGAATACATATAAAATAACAACTAAAAATTGTTAAAGATGAAGAACTGAGTTTACAAGACTTAGAAATCATATGTCCAAATAAAGGTTTTATAAGAGAGTCCTTGTAAAGAACTCTCTAGAAGAACTTTGGGTAGGGGAATACATTATATGACAGGATGGAACAAGACAGTATTTGTTTGGCTTGATGAGGGTTTTATCTGTTAGATAAACCTCTCATGCTCATGAGGTTTTATTTTTGACTTCTGAGACAAACATAAGCTGTGCTGAATTCCAGAAAATGCTACTCAGACCCACCCTTAACTCAGTTGACTTTCTCTTGCAAACTTTCCTCTTCACCCCCAAACTTATTCTGTGCATAGTTCCACTTTCTTACATTTTCCCATTCTGGCAGCCCTGATAGATTCGACAAACCAATTTCAAAATATTTACATATCAGAATTGTTCAAGAGGTGATTCATTTTTTCCCCAAGCCACAGTATTGTCACAATAGTTACATCTGGTATTTATATTTCAGAATCTACTTGGTTCATGATTCTGGTGGCATGGAGGCTTAAGTAGCGGCCTGTTTCCTCCTTCTCCTCCTCTTGCTAATTACCTCAATCGATCAATATTTTGATGAGCCACTTCATAATTTTGCTTTGAATGTATGAAGGGCACTTTGTACTTCTTAGAGAAGAAATACAGATTTAATAATAAACAATGCCTCATAAAATGAAGACCCAAAACGTTTCTGCCTCTCCAGTCAAGGAAGACATTCCCGGCTCCTTCTCTACAGAAAAGTTAGCTTTGATGATAAAAGTTCAAAACAAAATGCTTGAGTTTCCTGATATTTTCCAACAACTGAGCGCATAAAATCACAGCTTGGCATCTTCCAAACAGCAGAATCATACTCACCGTAGGAAAAAGGACTTATTGAAAACTATTCTGTGTAACAGGCATAGGGAACCTCTGCTCCACAGATCTGTTCCTCAAGCTTGTTGTGCATCCCTGCTATAGCACTTCCAGTAAAATACGTTCTGGCTGTGTTCACTCAACTTGTTACTCCATTAAACCATTTAAACCCAGATCCATAAACAAACAAACCAAATGACCTGGATTCACAGAACACACCAACCCAAGTTAAAACTAGCCAGGTTTATCTGTGATGTTGGCTGCTGAACACAGCTAATCCAAGGCCAATAGTCTTACTTTTGAACAGACCTCTTTGTTAGATTTTCAGTCTTAAAAAAATCATCAAAACTGCCTTGAGGCAAATGCTACTCGTACTGTAATACCATTATTCTCCCTCCTGCTATTGAGAAGCTTAACAACTACCGTAGGCCTCATATTAATGTGCTCAGGGAGAATCATAGATGTGGCAGGAAGCTTTTTGGCTCTCTTGCTTCTCTGTTACTTCTGCTGCAGCAACAATAGTAATTGTCCCCTAAGTTGGCATAAAAGAGCTAGCAAAATGTTTTCTTGCGGCTGTATCTACAGTCCCTTTTGAACTTCCTTCCTGAAAGCCTTTCACTGTTCAAAAGCAAGCGAGCTGCTTGCTTGTATCACTCACTGCTCTCCTGGCATCTTCCAAGCCAGGCCAAACACAGGAAGTCTTTATTCACACCCTGAAGCACTGATGGAAGGAGGAGGAGAAGGTGTGGGGTGGCAACAGCAACAACAAAAGGCATGTCTTCCAGCCAAGTGGAGGTAATATCTATTTAAGAACTGAAAATTGGGAAAATTTTAATTGGATTGATCTTATTTTATTTTTTACGGAAGAATTATAGTCTCACCGAGTGGAAAAGAAAGATTCAGTCTCTCAAGTCCAAGCCCCTAATCAGTGCTACTTCCTTAAATATATCCAGAAAGGAAGAGCTCACTGCCTCCCCAGGTCACTGGAATTACTGTCAAAGTACTCATACTATTAAGAAGTATTTCCAAACATTCAGCCACAGATTAATTTCCTATAACTTCACTATTCACCTCATGAGCTCTGAGATGTTCTTGGGCATTTTCTGAGGGATATTTCTTCACATTTTTGAAGAGCAGGATCACATCCCTCCTCAGACATCTTTTCTCAAGGCCGAACTTACCCAGCATCTTCAGTCTCTCTTCGTAAGACTACTTCTGCCCCCTCATCGTTCCCATTTCTCTTGTCTCTCAACCTGTCCAGTACCTCTGAGTCCTTTTAAAATGCGGTACCCAGAATTGGACATAATATTCAAGGCAGGGTCTGGCCAAAGCAGAATAAAGTAAAATGATTCCTTCCTGTGATTTTGGAAAGCACATTTCTTTTAGCACTACCTAAAACTGCATTTGCATTTCACAGCAGCCATATCACACTGCTGACTCATATTCAGGTTATAATCTACAATGATAGTTGCCTACATTTTATATACTTTAATAAAATATCTGCTCAAAGACTTCGGAGAGATTTTGCCTTTTCTGCTATCTGAAAGAGATTCAGCCAAAAGAGATACTGTGAATGAGGTCTAAGATTTTCAGCACTAACAATGACAACTAAAATCTGACAACACATTAACTAATCAACACAACACATTAACTAATTGACTTTTCCAAACATTTAGAACACATCAGGGTAACACCTGCTTTTAGTGACTAAATTTAGAAATACCTTCTTACAGAAGAGGCATGGAATGAGTGTGAGTTGTAAAGTAAAAAAAAAAAAGTTTTTACTTTAAAAATTATCCTTCGAACATTTTAGGGCAATCCATGCCAATAACACCATCCAACGTTCTTCTTTATTTCCTTTTTTTTCCTCCAATTTTAAACATACCTACATTAATTCATAAGGGAAGGTACATGTTCTTTCTACAGACTGGTTTAAAAAAATGGTAAGTAATTCATTTGTCTAGAAAGGGGAAAAAATACACAGTGCAGTGTGAGTGAGCTAAACTTAACCCAAACAATCAAATATAAATAAAACAATAGGAAGGAACAGAAACAGAAATTAGACTACATTTCCTTAGTAATCAGTTTTATAATTAGTTATCCGCCCTTGCTTTTAACTGATTCTAGAACAAATGACTGTTAATGAAGCTGTAGTTCATTTCAGGGCACATGTTTTCTTCTGATTTACTAGTAAGCAGAAGTATTTCTTTTCTGAACTTTATGTTAACTACTTTGTCCACTTCACAAAGAGTTTACACTTAACAATAATGGGGATTTCATAAGCTAGAAAACCATGGATTCTTCAGGCAGTCACAGGCTAGTGATAGTTAGGGCCACAGACGAATTTATAAAATGAACATGATGTATTCTGTGTGCAGCGATTGTGAATCATCAGTGAATATTTTCCCTCCAGGGTACCATTCAAGTTACAACCTGATATTCAAGCCAATCAGTATTTCTGCAATCCTGATTTCTAAATTCCCTGTGTAAGGTCCTAGGCCAGACACCTCAGTGGAACAGTAGCCACAACAGCTTTCAGGTTTTTCAGAACTCATAATTCATTTTTTAATATGACCAGAAAACTTCAGAAAACATCCATCCATTTTAAACAATGAAATTAACTCAAAATGACTCAGCCTCAGTTGATATCTATGATCTTATGTAATAGCTGCAGTACAAAAAAAAAAAAAATCACTGGGCTCTGGAATAGTCTAGAAATAAAATCAGCTTCTACATTGCTCTAAAACATAAAATGAGCTCTCCTGTTAGTATAAAAACTACAATACTGTGGGTGATGGTATGAAATAATGTTTCTATCATACAGTTCTGCTTGGGCAAACCACCAAATTCTAGTAAATTTTCGATTTTCCTCTTGTGACTTCTGATGATAAAGGTGTCAGGGTAAGGTAAAGGGTTGCACGAGATTTTTCTTCATTGGGATTTGAACATTGTAAACCTGACAAAAGGATTTAAATGTAGTTCTCCTACATTTAGGGAGAATTAGGCATTCTCTTATATTTAGGGAAGTCATTGGTTAGCCTCAAACAAACTTCCTTTGCCCCACAAAATTTGCAAAAATAAACATGAATAAAATGTTATTCAAACAAGTATCTTCACTGGAAGTAAATAATAGTAGGCAAGAAAAGAGAAAAGAGAATGTAGAATGACTTTTCCCTCAATTTCTGAGATTCATAACTATTCCTCCTCCTCCTCCTCCTCCACAGGGTCCTTTTGTGACAAAATCTGATGCCAGCAATATTCAGATCTTACAACAATACTATCTGGAAAGCACATAATTAACCTTTGGAATTCATTGCTGGAAGATATGGTGATAGTCACTAGTTTGGATGGCTTTAAGAAGAGATTAGAGGACAGATCTCTCAAGGACTGTTGTTCTTGAAGACTCTGTATAACTGCCTGGTTGGGATCAGCAGAATTCCAAATTCAAGTTAGAGTAGAACATCAGCAGTAGAAGATAATGTCTTCTTCTCAGCTCAGAAGCATCTCAGAGGCATCTGAGAAACACAAAGTTGAACTAAGATGGATTATTCATCTGTTCTTATACAGCCTGTTCATTGGGTGGCTGGTCCCACTCCTTGAATTCAGGCCATTTCTTTTCTAGCCACTAAAGCATGTTCATAGCTTTGAAATAAAAATTAAGAAGGATCCCAAATCTGCCTGAAAAAATAGAATCTTGTTAAGGCTTTACTAGCAGTTAGAGTTTTATAGTTTGAATCAAGCACTTCTCTCTCTCTCTCTCTCTCTCTGTCTCTGTCTCTGTCTCTGTCTCTATATATATATATATATATATATATATATATATATATATGAGAGTGTATGCCTACCACAGGCACACATTATGTATAAGTGGCTACATCTGCTCTGTTGAGGCAAGCAAGGCAGGAGAAGGTACAGAGGCTACACGGCTTTTGGAACTCCCCTGCAACAGTTCTGCAGGGAATTTACTAAAGCGCACATTTAACTTACACTTCATGGTCATATAAATTGTCTACCGAACCACTGAGAAACAGAGCATCCTTTTAAAAATACAGTGAAATAAAATAAAATAAAATTCTATAGAGGAAAAGTCTCTGCACTCATATGTCTGAAATTTGACAGGCTTCATCTCTTCCAAAAGAGCTGCTTTGCCTGCAAATTTCAGTATGTTTTGCCCAAAGGTAAAAAGGGTACTAATTTGTATTGATATTTTCCTTTGTAGTCAATGAGGTTGACTTCAGAGGCTTCAGAGATACACTGGACCACCTGAAGGTGATTTTGCATTCTACCAAGACAGTCGACTTAGAACTCATCTATAATTAGAAATCTGTACTGATATGAATGTTCCTATGGTCATTTATTTTATGTAGTTCTCCTAATGGTGGAACTAAAACACTGCAAAGGTGATCTAGGAAAGTTTGTTCTTAAAAAGATGGCGAAGTTTGGCAAAAGAAGATCTGTGACAGAACAAAGCAAACATCTGTTTACTCTGGAATGTTTCTTCCAACTCTGGTCAGCCAGACTCTTTCTGGGAAGCTCCTAGGCAGAATGGTGAAAATATAGACAATAACTGTATCTGAGATAAACTGTAATCTTCAGAGGAAAACTCAGATTGCAATTTGGAATGTATAGCTTAATACTTCATCTAGGATGAAAAATGACACAGAAATAAAATCTATTTTAATAGAACAGTATTCTTTAGCAGTTTGGCCTCTAGAGGGAGGCGTTTGCTATAGCTGTTGCACTGAAAAAATGCTAAGCCTTTTTTTTTTAATTTGAATTACAACATACATACATACATACATACATACATATTTTATTACAATCAAAGATCCAGTTTTTTTAAAAACACATAAAAACATAATCAGGGATACAGTATTTGATAGTGTGTTTTAACTGTAGCAATATATTCAGTGTATTAGTGTTAGAATCAGAAAGTAGACAGTTTATATAATAAAGATCTCAGAATGGGTGAAATAAGAGAATTCCATATGTCCCTACAAATATGGGAATATAGAAGTACATGGGCAAAGGTTTTAATCTGCCCCAAACCACAAGGAGAAACTAGTTCAGACAAGGGGATTTTGGAGTGTTTTCCCTAAGGATAACACATTATGCCATGCCCCAAACAAGTCCTTTCTCAGCCTAGAGAAGGTTACAGATGGCATAGATTCTCACCTGTGCTCTGTATAAGATCTGAGCTAACATTTTGACTTTAAAAAGTTGAAGTATAGCAGGAACTAATTCTCCACACCGGGAGAAAAAGGATTACTTAATGGTGGCAGATAATTGTAATGCCACCTGAGAGGCATAATCATGAGGTGTTTTCTACGATCCTTTGGCGTCAAACATCACTCTAAGGTATTTAATGGTGTGAACCTGCAAAGATGGGTGTCTTGCAGCCTGCCAGTGTGAGAGTGTGGAAATCAGGTTGTTGAGAGTTGACACCATCACAATAATATACAGATTGAAGAAGGGGGGTGTCAAGAAGCATCCTTGATGGACCTGTCTCTGTGTGGCTATTCTGTTTAAGAAGAGCTTGCACAGGAAGCACCTGACGTATAGGAAACTGAATACAAATTTGGGAGCAATTTTTTGTTTTTTAAGACTGCATATCAATCCATGCAATATTGTTGAAGTTTGAAGTAAAACCTGGTTTTACCCCTATCTCCTTTCATTTCATTTTGCTTGACTGGTTGGTGTGTGTGTGTGGGGGGGGGGGGACTTATCCAGAAGTGAAGACAGAAAATTAATACTAGATCCTGCTGACTGTGACCCCAAGTTAAAATGCCATAACAAAATAAGATAAGACCCTAAAATTATGTATATTTCTCAGGCAACCTGGAAGAATTGGATCAAACCAAATGTCCATTTGATGCTGCATTCTGTTTCCAATTGTGGCCATACAGATGCTTCCAAGAAACTCAAAAGTAGGCCATAACAATTATACCTTCTCCCTGCCACTAAAACTGCCTCAGAAGATTCTAGAGGGCATCTTCACCTTTTCTTATCCATGCTTTGTGAACTTACAGTAGACAGCAGAGAAGTGAAGGTGGTAGATAGTTTGGTATTCTTGGGCTCCAGAATAAAGCTGGAGAAGAAAAGATGAGATAAATCTGAGTGAGGAGACCAATGACAAATTTGGACAAGATCATGAAAATAAGGATATGTGTATTACAAGAGAGTTCAGAACACTTGAAACAATGGTCTTTCCAATTGTGTAAGGCGCTGAGAAAAAAATGAGGAAAGAAAAGATTAGAAATGGTTACTCAGAGTATATCAACCAGCCCAAGTTCTAATGAAGATTGATGGCTCCCTTGAGGTGATGGTCAGAAGACAGGAATTCACATATTTTGGATGTGACACTCAAGTAATCACTGTTATAGAGCACTTTTCTCCAGGGATTTGCCCAAATCCTTCTTGAAATCTATCCATACCACTGGTCAGCCCCAGATCTTGTAAATGTGAATGAAGTTTTGCATTACTTCATGGTTAATTGTTTGGCCTCTATAAAACGGGGAGACCACCAATCTCATTTTAGAGCTGCAGGGGGAACTAAAAGAAAGATAGCACCAAATGTTTATTGGAACATGCCCTGGTCCACCTGCTTTGGAGAACAGAGGAACATTATTAGACTTTTGCCATCTTCTCTATAGAAAAGAATGGGACTTTCCCACCTCAGTCATTAAGGCCTCTCAAGTGCTTGAAGCACCACCAAAGCCAATTACAAAATTGCAGTGTCTAGATCAGTGGAAGGAACAAATGTAGTCTTATTACCAACAAGACCAGACAAATAAAAACGATTGTAACATTTTGAAATTATGTTTGTGTGATTCAGAGAATATGGATCAGTAGGGCACCATATCTTTACATCTTTCAACAGAGAGATCACCATTTCACAACGTCATATGGCAAATGATAATAGTGAATCATGTTATGATGCATTTATGTACCTGCTTTTTCTTAGTCAAATAAAAATTAGCTCCCAGATTTTAAAATCCTGGTTATATATGAATGGGAGTCATTATTCAACAGGACCTGACAATCCTATTGAAATGAGGCAGATGGCAGTCTTAGTGTCTCAGAGGGCTTTTAGTTTGATTTCAAGAGAGAAGGAAGAAGGTGCCAAAAAGAGACTCAAAACATATATTTGTGCTATGTTGTCCCACAGAACTAAATATGCATGTATTTCATACGAGCCCGAAAAGACATCTCCACAAATGCACCATAGATTTGGCAATAATATCAGTGCAGAAGATTTTTTTTTATGCGCGCACACACACAGAGGGTAGATTAAAGGAAGCTGAAGTTACCATAGTAACCAATAAGACCAACTCAACACTGTGTACTTTATAGCATCATAATTCTCTGGCTGGCAAAGCCCAACCAGAAGCGTTATTCCTGTCCCTATGGAAACCGAGGGAATAGCCCACACTGTAGTCACAGGAGATTAAAGCAATCTGGAACATGCATCTTCAGTTCAGCAGTGAGCAATCTCTCATGCTGAGAGCTGCTACCAATTTATACAGAAAGAGGAAAGCACGCGAACCCTGTATATCAGTAAGAGACTCAAGCCAGCAGAGGTTCTCAGTCTACAAATTAACTGCAAGGGAAGAAAAAGGGAAGAAAAGGGGTCTGCCAGCAGATCAACACGTATGAACACTGTCATCTGAGAATGATCTCCAAGCTTCTTTCCCCCCACAGTAAACAGGAAAAACCAAATCCTTATATCATTTCTAAATGATGTTAAATTCTTAGCATCTTACAACCCCCTGAAATACTTTAGCCTTGCAAGAGCTCATTGTTGAATGCGAAATAAATGAGGAATGGTGGGTTCACCCAACATACTAAAACTAAACCCTGATTAATAAAACACAACTGCAGCATCCATATAATGTGTTACAAGGAACAAATAAACATTAACCATATTATGATTCAATGTTATGGTCTGGTTTACACATGAAGCAATGGCAGAGTTCCCACAATATGCTGAAGTACTCTACTTGAACCTACTTCGGGCCTAATTAGTAATCAAATCAGAGATGACAGGCTTGTTGGTTAAACTGGGAAATCCAAATCTCTCTCTCTTTCCCCTAAAGAAAGCAGTGACAAACTACTTTTCTGATATTGCCCCAAAGATGGCATAGTGGCATCCATGAGATCCCCTCGAGGGCATCATGAGCACCCAGCCACTGAAAGTGGTATTCTTCCAAGAGGAATGTGTTGGAAGGAAGGGAGGAAAGTGCCATATTGCTTGTGGAATTAGATCAGGGCTAGGAAAACACAGGTTCGAGTTGCCTCTGAGCCCCAGAAACTTACTGGCAACTTTAGGCCATTTTCTCTTAGTCTCCTGGTCTAATGGCTGCTTAAGCAACTCTTTTCTTTGTCTCACTCCAACCCTGTGGCTGATAATACTTAAGGCAAGGTATTTATGTCCTACTCTCTGGAAGTGCATTTTGACAAGGTATAGATAAAAATATAATAAGCACTATAAAGGTCAGATAATGCCTTGTAAAGCCAAGAAAAACAGTCCCTCTCCACCCTGACCCAACAGTTCTCCAAAGGATGGAGAGGTGGTGATGGATGCTCGTCCAAATATTAAATAATTTCTATTTGGGTCTACTGTTTCCTCGAATCTTCCAGAATATATGGAATCATTTGCCCTAGCTGTGCTGCTTTACAATACAGTTTCAAGAATGGTATTCCCCATCTTCCCATTCTCTGTAGGTATGTAAAATATTAGTGACTGCTGCCACCATTTGTCAATTGTAATTTACTTAATTACTTAATTCATCTTGGCATTATTTTCATATCATGTTGTTGGTGAAGGTGTTATTTGGTTCTGTTGGAGGTTATAATTTATTGTGGATATTTTAATTCCTTTACGGCAGGGTTTTATGGTTGTAAACCACCTGGAGTCTGGAAGGCTTTGGCAGTGTACACATCTAATAAATAAATACATAAAATGTACGGATTGCCTTAAGCTCCTAGAAGAAAAACAGGAAATACTGTATGTCTAATGAATCAACAATAAATAAATGCTCACAGAAATTATTCCATAGTCCAGTTGCTTGCTTACAGCTTCAGCTGCAGTAAATTTCTGCCTGTTGCTGTATAGTCAATCATTCTGCAGGCTAAAAAAGCAACAACCATGTCCTGTGAATCTCAGTTTGTATCTAGCATCATGAAAGCTAAAGAAGGAGTCTCGGGTTTACAGAATTAATAGTTATTACATGGATGGGCCTGGATGGGAGACAACCCAAACTCCCAGGGCTGTAGGTTACTGGAAAGTAAGACTAAGAGATTTTATAATCCATGGCTACTATCCCTATAAGGCAGGTTGGGGCTGAGTGACTTGCTTCTACCAAACTTGCATTGCCATCTGAATGCTAATTCTGTGATGGTTATCTCAGATCAAACTGGAAGCAAATGGAAATGTGTTTCCCTGTTTCTTTTTCTCCCAAACCGTGCTGGCTGGGTGTTATTATAATTGTAGCCCATGCCTTTAAGGATACCAGATTGACAAAGGGTGATTTTTCGTTTTCTACTCCTTCCCATAAAAGGTGTCCTAACTTTTGGCAGTAACTGCTCTGACCAGATATCTGCATGCTGCTACCTTATTTCCATAATACCCTTTATTGTCTTTGGCTCCAGGTCCCTAACCGTAGGGCTAATCCTCAGCAGACATTTAGCCCAGTAAGAATAAGCCTTCATGGAAAAAGTTGCGTGATTTTCTTTGTACATCCTGATCTTCTGGGTGCAATGTACTTGGCACTATTTTTAATCAATGTATTTTGTGAGAGAGGCGCCATGTTGTGAGAGGGGCGCCATCAGAACTGCCAGCAGGCCGTCTTCATGCATTTCACGCAATGGCAGTTTTATTTATTGCCTGAGATAAAAGTTTGGCCCTGTGTTTCAGTCACCAAAACAATAAATGGGAAGCTTGCCATAAGCCTCTATGTTCAATTTACTCTTCAGATGTTGGCTACATATTATACGTGTTGTCAGATAAATGTGGCAATGTTAAATCAGGCTGCCAGTGAAAAATTCTAAAAGGTCTCTTAGAAACAGGCAGAAGAAGCCATTGTTGTTATTCTCTAGCCATGCTTACTGATTATTCTTTTACATCATCTAAGTAGCATATTCTCTTTAAAACTGCCTAGCTCAGCTCCCCAGCAAAATTAACTACTAAAGCAGGATTGAGCAACTCAGAGCTCAGAAGAACCCCCAAGAAACATTTCTGCAGCTGCTTCTCCCGACTCCCAAGATTATGCTGCCAAAATGTGGCAACAAATCATGGACATGATTTTTTGCTTTAAAAAATAGTAAAACCAGTTACTTTGGTCTCCATTAGGGTTACCGTACCTGTTGTGTAGGGAACAAAATTCTAAATCTGCAAAAATGAAGGAAAAAAGAAAAATAATTCATTTTAACCAGTAATGTCATTGTGCCTGTGTTGCTTTTAAGAGTGCATAACATGCCACCCTAACAGATGTTTTGCAATAAGACTCTCATAATCCATGCTGCCTCACACTGCCTGAGGTTTATGTGACCTACAGTTCAAAGTATCTGGAGGACACCAAGCAGAAGTAAATTTACCATGCCAATGGCTGACCACTCTTTCCTGATCAGACCCAGCTTGGAAGCCTATGACTGGTTCTGGACACCACAGTTAAAAAAGACCATGACAAATTGGAGCAAGTTCAGAGGAGGGCTGGAAACCAAACCCTAATAAGAATAGCTGAAGGATCTGGATATGTTTAGCCTAAAGAAGATATGATAGAGAGGGATATGATAGCACAGTTATCACATAGAAGAGGGAGTGGAATTATTCTCTATTGCCTCAGAGTGCAGGACCAGAAACAATGGGTTAAAACTTAAGGAAGGAGTTTCAGGCAGAGACATCAGGATGAACTTCCTGATTGGAACAGACTGCCACATGATGTTATAACTTCTCCTTTCCTTGAAGTCTTCAGACAGAGGTAGGATGGTCATCTGACAGAGATACTCTAGTGGATCATGCACCGAGCAGAAGGTTGACTTCTAAGGTGCCTTCCAATTCTAAATGATTTTAATGATATTCTCCAGCCTTCTCTGTCAGTCCCCAAAGCAGCCTGAAGAATTATGAGTTGGCAGAGCTAGTCTTCCACATTTTCAATATAATCAACATCAAGCAAATGAAATATGGCTTTAGGAACATCAAAAACCTTCTACAGGGAATTCTCCAGGATGTCCCATAAAAATTATTCTTGGATATGACTGGTCTCATTCATTGTAGGAGATCTATTCTGGAGCAATATTTAAGACAAAATATTTCTGTCTCTGACTTTGTGGGCTGCTTCTGTTGCTACAAACTATGTAATAATAATAATAATAATAATAATAATAATAATAATACACTTGAATGTAGCTTGGATTGATTACAAGAAGGCATTCAACTCCCTACCACTTGACTATATAATCAGGTGCCTAGAAATAACCAGAGTCAGTAGAAACATCAGAAGCTTTGTGCAAAGATCAATGGCACGGTGCAAGACGCAGTTGCTGATCAATGGGGATAGACTGGGAGAGGTTAATATCAAGAGAGGAATCTTCCAAGGAGACTCACTATCACCACTACTGTTTGTCATTGCACTGATTCCTCTGTTAACAATACTGAACAAGTCAGGCCATGGCTATCAAACATCAAAAATATCTATCAGGCGATCCTACTTCCTTGGCCTGGATGATCTGAAGCTGTATGGAAAAACACCATCTGAAATAGAATCACTGCTCAGTACTGACTGCATATACAGCCAAGATATTGCAATTGAGTTTGGACTGGACAAATGTTCCACCCTTACCATCAACAGGGAAAAAATAGTGAAAACTGATGGGATCAAGATGCCCTATGGAAATAACATCAAGAGTCTGAATGAAGAAGATCACCTAGGCATAATTCAGGCTGACAACATCAAGCACACTGAAGTCAAGAAGAAGGTTAGTAGTGAATACATCATGAGAGTGAAGAAGATCTTAAAGTCTAAACTCAGTGGAGGAAATACCATCAAGGCAATTAACACCTAGGCAATTCCAGTCATTAGATACACAGCTGGAATAGTGGCCTGACTCAAGCAGAACTAGAAGCCCTGGACAGGAAGACCAGAAAAATAATGACAATGAATCATGTCCTCCATCCACACAGCAATGTTGACAGACTCTACTTACCAAGGAGCGTAGGTGGGCATGGAATGTTGCAAGTACACCAGACAGTTGAAGAAGAAAAAAGGGCACTGGAAGAATATCTGAAGGACAGTGAAGAAGATGCACTGAAGCTAGTACACCATGAAGGCTTACTGAATTCCAAAGAGACCAAACTGGCCTATAAGAAAGACCAAATGAAGAATAGAAAAGAGACATGGCAAGGTAAAGTATTACATGGCCAGTACACCAAGAAAACTAGCAGACAAAACAGATAACAAGACCTGGCAATGCTTAAGAGCAGGAAAGTTGAAGAAAGAGACAGAGGGGCTGATTTTGGCTGCACAAGACCGAGCCTTAAGAACAAATGCATACAAAGCCAGAATCGAGAAGACAGCAACAGACAGCAAATGCCACCTCTGCAAAGAAGCTGAAGAAACAGTGGACCACCTAGTCAGCTGCTGCAAGAAAATTACACAGACTGAGTACAAACAATGGCATGACAAAGTAGCAACAATGGGGCTTTGGAATATCTGCAAGAAATACCATTTGCCTGCAAGAGATAACTGGTGGGACTACAAAACAGACAAAGTAATAGAAAATGAAGAAGCTAAAGTGCTCTGGGACTTTAGAATTCAAATAGACGATCACCTGGCACACAACACCCCAGACTTAACCATTGTTGATAAGAAAGACAAAAAGGTCTGGCTAGTGGACATTGCAATACCTGGAGACAGCAGTATAGAAGAGAAAGACCTGGAGAAAATCACAAAATGCAAAGACCTGCAAATAGAAATAGAATGACTGTGGCAAAAGAAAGCAAAGATAGCACCAAGAGTAATAGGCAATCCCAAAACTTCTGGAGCACCACATGAATACCATCGGCATTGACAAAATCACCACCAGTCAATTGCAAGAGGCAGCTTTACTTGGAACAGCTTATATCAATACCTTTAACACCATCAAACAACCAGATATGCGTATCCCAGGTCCTTGGGAAGGACTCAGTAGGTGGATGAAAATGCCAAACAGGCTGACTTTGTGACCAACCATAATAGTATCAGACTGGCAGCAGCAACTCTTATGATGGTGGGTTAGATCAAAGTTGGGGAAATGAGCCAAGTTTTCCCCTAAAAATCATGCTGCTATACTGAAGCAATGTGAAGCCTGCCTGTGTACAAGACAATGGCAGATTTGCTTTCAGAGATCAGGAGGCAGAATGTCAGCCTCTTTAGTAATGCTTGATATTGTCCATTCTCCAAACAGATCTCAGAATCAGCCAACAGAGGAGAACCAGACAGCAGCCTTACGCAACATCTTTTAGAAAAGTTTCTTTTGAAGTTACAGTGCAGGAAACTAAGGGCCAATAATGTGCCTTAGACACAAACTGCACATATCATATAGGCCATAAAAATATAGCCTAGGATCAGTGATTAACAAAGTTATACTGCAAATAAGATATGCATAAAACAGAGATGCCTGTTCTAGCCACCAGATTATAAAAAGCATCTCAAATGTTGTTTTCTTTCAACAGCTTTATTTTCGAAATGCTTAGGATTAATTTAGAATGGAATAAGTTTTCACAAACTGTTCTTGGCTTTGACAGCTGCCTAGGTAAAAGATGTAGCCTCTTAAATCATTTTCACACATGTACTTGCTAACAAACTTCCTAATTTTTTTTTTTTTAATGTGAGAATAAAAGGAAAAAAAAGTGGCTATTCCTCCTTTTTGTTTCATTATTCATAGGTCGCTTCTGAACTATGCTCTGCTATATCTGACTTCCAGCTTCATTTGGGGCGGGGGGGGGGTTACATTATTTCAGTTAATATTATTATTTTTGCCATTGTTATTGGTACAGGTCATAAATGCACACAAGCACAAGCGTGCTTTCATACAGCATCAATGAAAAGTGCAATCACATTGCGGTTCCTTTTTGTGAAATACTGTGTGCTCATGCTTTAATATGTTCTTCTCACTTGTAAATCGAATGTAACATTGCACAGATCCTATTGGGGCTGAATCAGGAGTTCAAAACTGAAGAAGGATAGATTGCTCAAAACACAGTGATTTGGACAGCCAATGTCCAGGAAGAAATTCAGATGAAGAAAATGTTCATTAATGACAAATTTATAGACACCGTGCCTATAAATGGATTCAATAAAACATTGAGTATATAAACAGTAATATTATTTAAATTGTGTTTTAAAAAATCTATGAGGAATTGCTAGATTTTTATTGGGGTTCAAAAGTAGCGCATTGTTCATTAAAGAAAAGAAGGGTCAACTTTTTAATGTCTTAGAAATATAAAGTTCAAAAGATGTTATTATATGGGAGTTTGAAGTCAATTGGACAATTAAACCTATCTCTATCAAATAAAAATTTACCACTGATTTTCTTGATTCCCTTTTTCTGTCACCTTATATATGAATCCATTCTGACATTAAGCAGTTCCAACAGCTATCCATTTCTTGACTGCTTAGAATTTATATACAGTAGTAGCTAGTTCATTGAGAAAACAGATTAAATAGTAATCCCTGAGAATTTGCAGACGTGTTAATGAACTATCTGAAAGGTACATGGACTGAAATTATTCTATGAAAGCAATGTAAGTAACACACCTTTATCTTCTGGTAATGAAAAGGAGATTTCCATTACTGTCACAAAGAATGCCCCAAGAAGCTCTTTCTCTGTGATCAGGCCATAATACTATAAACTATGGAGTGTGGAGCTGAAGGATTCACAGCATAAGAAAAGGTCTTGATGCTGTCTAAGGAATCATGTAACACAGCTTTAAAAGTTTCAGAATATTGTCCATGCAGCCAAGCACTGCTACAGGGCGGGGAACAAGATTCCACGCTTTTAGGTAGGAAGACCTCGGCTCTCCTCTGATAAAGGAGAGGGCACAGACCAAATTCTCAGTTATGCAGGCAGAGACGTCTCCTGTCATACTGAGTAATGGCCATCCACAATGGAACACATTCTGAGAAAATCACTGAATGAAAGGAGGGAAAGGGGGAATTGGAGAGGATAGGACATTAATGACGTCTCTTCTTTCTTTGCTGAGCAAAGCCATCAAAGCAGCAGATACACAACTGTTTTCTTTGTCTGAGCACGCAAATCCAAAGATCGATTCCTATGTGCAGAGGAAACTCCTTCCTAAAAGTTATTTAATAGAGAATGTGGAATATCGATTTTGTTTTAAACCGTGCCGTGCAGTATCAAAAGGTACTGTAATTTCTTCATCTGTCATTCTAGTTGATCTAATTTTGATCTGCAACTGACCGACACAAAAACATAATTATTTACTCAATAAAAAAGAATTTTCTGCATTTGGCTTGAGAGAGGATGGGGGAGAGAACGATTAACCCTTTTTGAAATACACTGCGCTATGTCACTAAGAAGAACCAAAGCCTACATATCTTACAAATTATTTTCAGCCATTGTGCCCTATGTTTCAGCCTGAGTTTTACTCAGATGGTCCACCACACGTAAAATCACTGGAATGCCTATGGGAGCATTGAATTGGATACAAAATGTGGCAGATTGCATTTATAAACACAGAAAAAAAATTAGGAGTGTTAAAAATAAAAAAAAAAATAGATTGAAAGAGGTCTGGGTGATGGGGGGTGTTTAAAGTTCTAAAAAAATATAAAATAAACTATATGGGATTTTAAGGAGTACTATAAAATCATCTTTTACAATTAAACCATTCCTTTTCTGAAAGTTTAAAATTACAAACTCTGGAAAATAGACCTGCATATTTCCCCCAACTTTTTGGTGCCTACTATGTAAATAAGCCCAAAATAAATATGGTAAATCTAATTCATACTTTTCTCCCAAGTAACTATATTCTTGATTCAAATGAAAATATGGTTCTAGAATTACTAATGAAGTTAGCAATTCTTTGCAACATTAAAAATAATTGTAAAAATAAAAATGTGGACTATTCATTTTGGCGGTATTAATATTATCAAGAAAAGTAAGACCAGAACTAGATTTATCATCCAGAGTCATTCAAACATTTTAAAGGAAAGCCATTTTTAGATATTCAAAGATGCATGTTAGATTTTTCATTAAAAATGCTAATTGCATCGAGAGTTGATTATGCTAACCATCCTTATTCTAACCATACTGACCTTACAACATAAGTACTACAGAGGCCATTTAACCATATTTTTCAAAGACCATTAAGCTAATATTGATATTATTCCAACTGGATATTGTAAAAATTGATATTCCCTTTCTTTTACAAGTGGCAAATGATTCTATGGCATGGCTGGTGTGGGTCTTCCGGGCTGTGTGGCCGTGTTCTGGAAGTTTTGTTTCCTAACGTTTCGCCAGCACCTGTGACCAGCATCTTCAGAGTGCAGGAGCACAGAGAGAACTGCTGGGCACAGAGAGAACTGCTCTCTGACTGTGCTCCTGCCCTCTGAAGATGCCGGTCACAGGTGCTGGCGAAATGTTAGGAAACAAAACTTCCAGAACACGGCCACACAGCCCGGAAGACCCACACCAGCCATTGTATGCCGGCCGTGAAAGCCTTCGACAATACATAGATTCTATGGCAGTTGGGAACAATTTTAAGTAGCAGAGAATTTTTTTACCATACTGGGGAAGATAAAATTAAACAGTGTTAAGACCTGTTTTAAAACATTCTTCATCATCCAAAAAACTTTTAGAAGAAGAATAATACCTTTTTTAAAAAAATGCATGCTAAACATTAAATTTAGCTAATTAACTCCAGTTAGCCTATTACCTGCAGTGTGTCTTAGCAGACCTATGTTTTCATTTACTCTACCTAAAAGCATGCTGCATTACAAAACAGGATTATTGCTACAATGCCTACATCCAGAATGATTACTCTCAAATGAAAAGAGATATTTCCCTTTGGATATAAAAGGCTCAGAATATAATGTATTATGCTAAACTGTTTTTATAGTTTAATGATCATAAAAGGAACAATACCATGTGCAGGGAAGTGTTTCTCTGAGCACTACGCTTATTGGCTTATAGACCGTCACCATACTAAAAAAATTAAAGTAGCTTTTGTTCCATTGGCTTAAAGATTAGCATATCGCCTGATTTTAAGTATGAGATTCTTGATAATACATTGTTAAGCTGGCAATATAATTTCAAGATCACTGGCAAAAGTTGGTCTGGATGGACATGGTTGCCACATACAGCTATAAAAATGATGGCTTATCCTGAACATCTGATCTTCATAGTTAAATGAAGGTGCTATAGGCCAATTAGTCTAGGAGGTTTAATTCAAGACCATCTAATGGCATTTTATCAGGATAACATAATAATGCAAGGTAGGTCCCATTTATGTTTTTCAAACACATTCTGAAGTAAGAACCGTAGAGTTAAAGTAGACTCATATGGCTACACTGTCCTTCCTATTGACTATAAGCATCAAGCATCTGTATGATCATCTGAGGGCTCTATTTATTACTGTGCCCAGAAATCTTCTTAACAAGCCATGATGGCATCAGAATGACAGCACATGTGTCATGATATCAATGAGCAATGGTGTGATTATGAAAAGGCATCATAACAACTGATGCAAATACATAAGCTGCATCATTTGCTTGGTGACACCATGATGTGTGGGTCCTCTCTTGTCTTCTTGCTGTCCCCTCTCCTCCATACACAGGTAACCATGATAGTCCATGAAGCCATTCCAGCTTCCAATCATCCCATCAAATAGTTGCTCATATGGAGCTTACCACATTGTTAACAGAGGTATCAGCTAGCCACTGGAATCCAAATTTAACAGAAAGTAGGAAGAAATTGAAACAAGGTTGGGAACACTCACAAGAACTCTGCCAGTTAAGGTCTGGGCTGAAATCATCACCCCTGCCCAGTCTTTAACAGAGGTCATCCAGCCCACTTCTGCTGCCACAGTTTCCTCTTTGTCATCTGTGCCTTTCAAATCCCCATCTGCCTGGGTCTCCCCATTGCCAGTTATCTTCTGGGCCTCCTGAAAATGGAAAGTGGAGAATAGTTAGAATGGCCACAGTTAAAAACCACCGAGAACCAAGTAAATGCAACAGTTAACATTATATCTTATAATAAGTGGGGAAATCCTGTTCCTTAGCCAAACATGGACACATGCAAATCTCGTAAGTGATACTCAGTTCTTTGATTATTAACTGTTGGGTAACTGTGGACACTAAGTGTTCTGAATTCTGCCATTCTCCTTGCATCCCCTCCCATCGGAAAAGGTTAGATTTATTTCAACTCTACCTTCTCAGCAAAATATATATTTTAAAAGCCCACTGTTTCAACCAACCTAGCACATTATACCATGTACTTCAACTGAGTCTGGCCTTGTATGTAAGCCTCTGTGCAGAATATGTCCATAGACAAAATTAGTGTAAGAGCAACATGCAAAGAATGTGGATATTAGTCATGCATCATTTTGATTTATGGCTTCTAGAATTAGTTTCCCAAGGAAGCTCACACTGGGCAGTGTGTGAAGTCTAAAATGCCACGCAAAAATGAAATGCAAAGTTCCAGCAGGACCACTGTTTAAAGAGCTGTTTGATTAATCCAAGGCGCTCCTCTCTGTAAGCAGCAGTCTTTACTGAGTCACCAGAGGGAGAGGAAAAAGCAAATCAAAGAAAAATACCCACTGAATCACTACTGGCCAATACCATTCATATTCAGTGTCTCCAGAAACTGCTACTACAACACTACTGAGTTCTTACATCCAAGATAAATATGCTTCAATCATGAGTAGCACACAAGAGGAATTAGGGTCCAACTGAGGAACTTCCTGGCTACTTCTGATCTATATGATGGATGGATTCGTGTAGCCACCAAAATGAACTCAAGAGAGTCTTTGTCTTTATTTGTCTTTACTGGGTCCTATATGATGTTTTTCCTACAGTCTTGCCATCTCTTCCCCCAGGAATATAAGGAAGTCCAGGAAAATTGAAGCAGAGGAACATGTGCTTCAGATGCATCAGATCTAAAGAAATGGGTAACCAATGAAGCCAGGAATTTGCATTAAATCCTCCCTCCCTCCCTCCCTCCCTTCACCTGTATGGTACACCAAGACTTCTAAATTTGATTCATTTTGTTTCTAGGTAGCACGTTTCCAAGAAATCTAGTAGAATACAAATTGCTGCATTCCTTATTTGAAAACACTGAACTCTAACTCTGACCCATTCTCCCTTCTGCTGCACAAAAAAGAAAAGCAAAAACAAGAAGTGTTAGGCCAAAAGGTCTAACGATGCCCGAAAATTTCTTCCAGCTATGCCAATAAATTTTTAAAAGTTTCTTATTAGTCTGGATAACAATAGTTTTTTTCTTCCTCTTTTCTGAAGTATATGGAAATATCTCTTACAGCAAGGATGAGTGCACCATTAGAAGACCTGAGAGACCAGGTTAGGGAGAGATCATCACAGAGAAAAATCTATCTATGTGGTCACTAAGAGTTGACAACGACTTGGAAATCTACCCAGCCCCAGAATGTCATATAAACAACATTTCTCTAAAAACAAATACTGTCACTAGATTTATTCTTTGCAGACAGCTTCAGAGAAATAGTTCCCAAAAGGGGTTTCAAGGAACTCTGGAGCTTTTGGGGGCTTATCTGGACCCTTTTCATGTGTATGTATCTGCCTTTTCAACCTAATAGTATTTGAAAGCCACTGCTTTGGGGAAAGGATGAGAAAGCAAGACACAATCTTCCAAAGAAAGAAAGAGACTGAGAGCTTTCAGAGATTCCAAAAGAAATATGTGGGTTCTTTCTTTCTATTCTCATAAAAATATGTGCTACATTTTCACAGACAAGTTGAATTCCATTTTTTACTCATGATCAGGTCAGTGATGCAGATCAGGTCATCTCTGATTCTCAACCTAGAGAAAGCCATTTTATAAATACAGAATAGGTAGCAGAAGCCTTCAAGGCTAAAAAATCAAGGAGACCTACCACAGTTGACTTGAAAAGGCAGAAGAAACTCAGGATTCAAACTCTGGGACTAACACATATAAAAGCAGGATTCCTAACCGTTGTTAGATGGAGACTTTCTGCATGCATGGCTTCCTAATTCCCTGTATTAAATCTACTTATTTAGCCTCGTTGAATCTGCTTGGGAACAGGGAGCAGGGAAAGTCTAATGTCAGTACTTGGTAGAAAGCTTTAATGTCAGCTATCCAGGACTCAGAGAAAAGGACATTTCAAGAATCTGAGAATGAAGTTTTCGCTGGTGTCTTATTTAGAGACACAGCAGTTGCATTCTAAGTTAATACTATCTTTATGCAGCCAGGCTGCTTACCTGTTGTTTTGTAAAGTATTCATTATTTTAATTGCTTGATGACAGGAACATATAAATAGAGTGAAGTGGGAGGGTGTATTCATTACTTGGTGCAATGTTGTCTCTCTTACATTTATAAATGTTGTGGAGACGTTGCATATTTATCAGAAGAGAAGATTTAGAATTACACAGCTAGAAATCTATTTTAAAGCTGTGACAGAACCAGAGACTTCCTGTTAATAGGAAAAAAACGCTTGGTTGGTTTTCTATTATCACACCATCCAAATTCCAATTCATTTACCATATTTATTTTTACCTTCCCCTCCTTTTTCAAAATATTCAGCAGGCAACAGAAAGCCCATTTTATGTAATAAAAGACCTATAAAGAAACTAGATCATAGTTGCCAAGGGAAGGTTAGCCAGCGCCTGTCAAAGCTGGGCAAAAAATTTAAAGCTGTCCTCTCTAATCAGAAATCACTCTCCAGGTTTGCAGGCCAGGGACTAGCAATATGGTGCTTGTGGATGACAGAGCTTCGAACACCTACCAGCGTCCAAAAGAACAACCTTCAGCACAACCTGCTCTGCCATGTACTAAAAAGACAAAGTTTGGGGTCTGTTTTCTTCCCTAAATGGACATAACCATAATGTTCATCCACTGTCTCAGTGCCTAAACTGGATAAGCAAATAAATATTTTTAGACTGAATCACCCATAATTTGCTCTTATTTCTTCTCTCTGAAAGCAGACCAAGTCTTTGTCTTTTTAATACATGGGAGAGCTGTGCCTTTGGGGCTCTGAGATTTGCTCTTCTATATATATCCTGCATGGACTGTGGGCACCTCTACTTTACTAAAGCTTCTAATTTTATCTACAAGAAGAATCACTGGTACTTGCAGCAATCAGTAGTATTTAAGAACTAATAAAGAATGAAGGCCAAAGACATGACAAAAGGCAGTTTCTTGTGATTTATGTTTATGCACTCTGTCAAATGAAAAACGGGAAAACACAAACAATTTCATGCTGGTAGCAGGCCTCTGCTTTGCCATTTCCTCTGGTTCTCCAAAAGTAAGTCCAGTCACTCCTCTTCAGGATAAAAGAGACTAAAATATCAATATTCATTATGAATCATGACCTGGATGAGTTTAATTATAGTTGTCCTCTGCAAGAATTTCTGACCTTTTAAGAAAAATTTTCACAGTGCCAGAATTTTGGATGAGACTTAGATAAGGATAATCAACGCTATTACATCAATGTTATGGTTAAAATCAAGATAACCTTTTTCCTCATGGGTCTGTATGATTTCACACTATATCTGCATTGCCGCTCAAAGAAAATGCCACACTTTGGATTAAATACTATTGTGTGAGGAGGAGGAGAGGCATGTGTCCTCCTTGTATCTTTTTTGGCACACTTACATTAAGCCTCTTCTTACTATTTAAATAGTTGCCTAAAGTCCCAACTTCTGTTTTACAGTGGCAGCCAGATGCCATCTTTGGGCCCCTCTTAAGAGAAATGGAATATGATGTTAGAAAATGCAACCTATGTAATGCAATAAACTTCAAGTCTTTCCTCTCTCTCTCCTCCTGAACATTGTTGAAAGGAATGTCCTAAAGTGTAATTGTTCAGAGTTGAACTGAATTGGAATTTAATTTATTTTAATTGAAGGTAATTTAATTTAGGCACCGCCCGACTCCAAACTGACTCTGGGTGGTGGAAGAACTGACACAGCACCTGCTTTGAGATTTGCAAAATTAATTAATTAGTTTCTGTAATTTATGTCTTGCTGATCTGCAGAAAAAAATGCAGATATTATTAGACTCCAAATAAGAAAGCCACTAATAAAACTAAACTGCACAAAACGAAGACTGTTACAATAGGAAAACACCATTATGTAGCAGTTACTGGGACCAAGTTTTTAAAATCCTGATTAAAAGCTCTTGTCATTCCCATAGAAAAGGGTTGAATTTAAATAACTTTGGACAGAGAGTCACAGAAGAACATTGTTTAAGGCTGCCCCCAATTTTAACTCGAGGGGAGGAGTCTCCAAGGAAAACCCACACAATCTACCCATAAAAAAGCCATCTATATGATCTAGTCCATAAAGAAAAAGCAAAAAGAAATAGTTTCTCTAGTTTCCATATTTGTTGGAATGTCGAAGTTGCATCATCCAAGTTGGCATCATTGCCAATCAGCCATTACTCTGAATTCCAGTCAGTATTAAAGTTACTATACTCTCTGTGTCAAACAGTAAGCTATGCTTTTATTTTCTCTCTCTCTCTCTCTCTTTCTCTCTCTCTCTTTTTGTCAATATTTTTTTATTTAAACTTTTAAACAAGAAGATAAAAACTAATACAAACTAATCTAAAGTAAGGAAGAAAAAAGAAAAAGGAAGAAATCAAAGAAAAAGCAAAAAGTACAAGAAAAGAAAAAAGCTGAAGAAAAATAGAAAAGGAAGAAAAAAAGATACAAAGAAGTGACTTCCAATATTCTTCACAGCAGTTATGAGTACAAATATATTTTAACCTCTCTCTCTCAAGTTACATCATATTACTCTTTCTATCTAATCACAAGTTCATTTTTTCTATCTATCTAAAACCATAAATCATAACTTCATTTTTTTCATTTTTTATTTTTACACAAAAAGTCCATAAGAGGCTTCCAGTCACCAATAAATGTAGATAATGTCTTCTCTCTAATCAAAGAAGTCAATTTATCAATCTCTGCAAAATCTGTCAACTTCATTCCTCCATAGTGGGAAAATATGTCTTTAAAAGAGTTGAAATTTACATTGTATTATCATCTCAAAGAGAATCTTTATAAAATGATGAATTGTTGGTACATGACACCAGAGAAATTATCTAGAATGTATAAAGGCATTTCAAATGTATGTTGGAAATGTGAACAATATGAAGGGGCATTTTATCATGCTTGGTAGACGTGTAAAAAAGCTAAAAAAAATGGATTCAAATACACACTTTGATACAGAGGATTTTAAAGATTGATATTCGATTGAAGGATGAACTTTTCCTTTTAGGATTAATGGATAAACAGTTAGAAAAAAGCCATGGAAGATGATTTCAATACCTGATTACTGCGGAGAGATTACTATATGCACAGAAATGGAAAGATTCACCACTCCTGTGGTTTTACTTTCTAATGAATTTTAGTAACACTCATTTCGCCTTGGCCCCAAAATAATGCAAGTGCCACTTCTGATTTCAGTAGTGTCCTACTTTGAGCTAATAAAATGCATGTTTTGTCCTTTTTTCAGCCACAACTTTATAATTGCATGGGGGCTTCGAGGGTTTATTATCTTAAGAAATAAGTGCTATGACTTCCTTAATGAACTGAGTTAAGCAGTAAGGAATGTACTGATTTATAACAGGTTCAGGAGAAAATGATACAAAAGTGTCCCTACTTCATGAGAGTCTTGATAGTTGAGTCAGATTCGTATTTTTTTTCTGCAATAATATCCATCTTTAAGAATACAACAAGTACTGAAGCCCAGGGACACAGATACTAGTGTTGCCCTAGAGGTGAACATTTTATATTTATTTATATTTATATATCAAATTTGTCACCACCCATCTTGTTAAAAAGCGACTCTGGGCAGTTTACAGAGAAGATAAAATTAATTAAAAATACAATATAAAAGTAGCCCTAAATAAATAATAAATATATTCCAAGAAATAATGGTAACTGGCGAGTATTAGGCTCGGGGAACGTCATCAGGGCACCATCCACCCCCAGGGTTGATTAAAACTCTTATTGCTCCATGCAAGCTGGCAGAGCCAGGTCTTTAGTCCTTTCTGGAGAATATTCCAAAGGGCGGGGGCAATGGCAGAGAAGGCTCTGTTCCTGGGCCCCGCCAGCCGACATCCTCTCACTGACAGGGTCCGCAAACGTGCCCTCTCTGCCTGACCGGGTGGGACGGGTTGATGTTATGGGGGCGAAATGGTCCCTCAGGTAGCCTGGATCCATGCCATGTAGGGCTTTAAAGGTGATAACCAACACCTTGAATTGGACCCGGAAGCAAGCTGCGACCCAATGCAGCTCCCGCAGTAAAAGTGTTATATGTGACATCCTTGGGGCACCCAAGATTGTCCACACGGCTGCATTTTGAACCAGCTGTAGGTTCCAGATACTTTTCAAGGGTAGCCCCATGTAGAGTGCATTGCAATAGTCTAACTGAGAGATGACCAGGGCATGAGTGACTGACCAGAGAATACAGCAAGTACTGAAGCCCAGGCACATAGATGCTAGTGTTGTCCTAGAGGTGAACACTTCCCAAATTTATTGATTTCATTACATCCTGATTGAGGCTTCAGAGATAGCCTCATGTGGTCTGATCAAATAAAATATTATTTGAATGCTACCATTCTTGATCCACTTGCCTTGTAGATTAAGTGGGCTTCTGTCAAATTTAATTCACACTTAACTTGGGCCAATGGAAATTTGTTGTAGCTAAATGTTAATCCACAGGTTTAACAGCTTGCAGAGTGCACAGTAACTTCGTTTGTGAGTTATAAATTATAAATTTATAAATTTATTCAGATATAAATCACATGCACATCACCTTGTTGGATTTCCCATTGCTTGATGAATCCCCAGCTGGATATGTGAATTGACTTGTTGAAAACATTGTTGGAGAAGCAATGGCAGGTGATGGTTCATTCCAAATTTAAATCTACAGATAATAATGCACCTGCCAAACAATGCCTCTGGGGTTCTTATGTTGTCGGTCTTTTGTAAAAGGGTTAAAAGGATATCTCCTAACACTATATACTTGTGTATAGATCTATAGAGTAACCACATCTCAGAAAAAAACTGGTGCAATTTCCCTATATTGGGAATTTTTTTCCTTTAGTAAAAGAAAGTGAATAAGGAGAGAGACATGTGAGTGTTGACAAAAACATGATGTGGGGGGGAAGCTAAGAAATAGTACTAGAATTTAGAGTCATCCAATGGTCCTCCATATAAGTAATCTTGGGAGTAAATCATTTTGGAAATAGATGCTTCACAAACTAAAATATATGGGAACTTCTGAATGTCCCACCTTAAAATCCACACATATACAATCAAAACATTCATTAGGCATCTTCCTAGTGGGAACTTACTAACTTGAACTTACTCAATAATTACTGGTATCAAGGAAATGATCCATACCAGCAGGACAGGGAACCCAGTGAAAACACCTGCAGTAATAGTTGAAAGTATATGGAAGGATAGTTAAATGGGGAAGAGAAGGACTAGGTTTGGCTATCACACTAAGACATAATGTAGCTGATTTGGTTGATGGTTTATTATACTGTGCTAACCCGGCCACTTGGGGCTGATTAAACAAATCCAGTTAAATCTGGGGTATGTGTGAACCCAATCTATTGCCTTGCTTGCAATCGTGGCCAGATGGATGCTTTCAGAAAACGTGACAGAGGGTGATCTTCACTATCAACTGTCTTCAAGCAGATGGCATTCAGTGGGGATTGCTTATGAATCTAGGGGTTCTGTTTTGTTATCCCGGCTAATGGAATAATGTTTCATGTTGAAAATACTAGGAATAAACCCACTCTTCCTGGAAGACTTACTTTCTTATAAATATATGTAGGGTCATTTTAAGTGTGCGTTTTCTTAAACTGCTGGATCTCCACCATCACAAATTACATAGCTTGTGACTTGGATGAAGGTAAATGAGTTTGTCAGCCAGTAACCAAAACAGTTAGGTGACATTTAATGTTGCTCACCTGTCTTTAATCTCTATGCTTTAGAGGTTTGGCAAACTCCTTTTTCCCTGCTCCATATTTTACCTTCCAGTTTGCTTTTAGCCGTAAGTATTCCATCAAAAAATGAGTAAGAATTTCTTTTAATCCAGATGAGCCAACTAGACTTTCTATCTGGATTGATTCGATGCAGAATTATAATTCTGGATGGATGGAGACATACATACATACATACATACATACATACATACATACATACATATATCTATCCATCCATCCATCCATCCATCCATCCATCCATCCATCATCTCTCCATCCATCCATCCATCCATCCATCCATCATCTCTCCATCCATCCATCCATCCATCCATCCATCCATCCATCCATCCATCCATCTATCATCTCTCCATCCATCCATCCATCCATCCATCCATCCGTCCGTCCATCCATTCTACCTCAGGTTCATAGAAGATGCTTTCAGTGACATCTTAAAAACAATTTGTTATGTTTCTTTTTAATCCTAGGATCTTATTTCTCAGTTTTAGTTCAGCTGGTGCTTTCAGGTTCTGAATGAACTCATTTCTTTGCCAAAAGATGCAGTCACACTTGGACACTAAATTATTTAGAGTTCCATTTAACTGTTTACCTGTGCTCACACGGCAGTATATGAAACCAGTTTACCTCATAGGGAGTTGCAGCAGTTATACAAACAGCAAATGCACTGCTACGTCCAAGGCTACTGCAGAAAAGAGGGCCCTGATTATGAACTAGCAACATTTGCTCTCTTCAAACCTGCATTTTTTTTAAAGGTGGAGGAAATGTTTCATCAGCAGTGCAATGTAAAGTTTAAGTTCACACTAAGAAGGTCTCAGTTTAAATCTCAATTTTAGACATTAGGGATCTTAGATAAACTACTATATTCTCAACTCTAGCTGCCTATCTGTGTTATATAGACCTTATTTTCAGGATGATTGCATGTCTGAAATCAAGGATATGGAGTTGAACAGCTAAAACAACATTGAGACACCTACCTCACAGGTTGCAAAATAATTCTAAGCACGTAAATTGAGTTGTAAGCTTGAACTCAAATAAGAACAATGAATAGTAGACAGTATTTGAAATTGGAACTGTGAAACGGGCAGGAGGGTTTTAGTCTTGTATTCATGCGTGTTTTAATCTTCTGGTTGAGGCAAAACTGTTTTGTTTCTGGTAGCTCCCACACCAATTGGAATTTGTAACATCATCCCCCTGACAGTAGATTAGTGCCAGCCCTGTTGGTCTTTCATAAGGCCTTGAAAATGTGGTTTTGTGCCCAAGCCTGGGGCCCCAAGAATGGGACAGAGCCTATCTTCTTGCTGTGTGGATGACTGACTGGATAATGCCTGACTGCTATGTGTTTTATTTTTATTTTTTATATTGAGTATTTTATGTATTTTGTTTATTTTATTGTAAGCCATCTGGAGTCACATAAAAGTGAGATAGGCGGCTACATAAATTGAATGAATGAATGAATGAATGAATGAATGAATGAATGAATGAATGAATGAATGAATTTGAGGCTGGCCTATCACACATCACTCTCTATGGTACGTTGCTGGTTCCGTAGAGGCTGCAGAAAGGTAATTATATCAAATCATGGCAATGTTACTTTCATGTAGAATCTCACATAGTGGTTTACCTTCTCACTGTAATTTGTTCAGACTGATGAAAACCTTGACCTTAAGTTCACTGTCTACGTATGCCAAATTCCTATGACAAAGGTATTGAAAACTGTTTCACAGCTATGGAACTCCTCTGGAAAGTGTGAGTTTAATTCCCCAAAGTGCATTCCAAATTTGTTCTGTAGAATATTAAAAATAATAAACCATCTGTGCATAATGCTTAACAGAGTACAAGAAGACAGGTTCCTACCCAGAGGGCCTCTAATCTATATTTCTTAAATTGTTAACTCTTATGATTTGAAAGTTAAAAAGTGTGCAGATACCCAACAACTACTGATAAAATCAACATCCAATTTTCTCCTTCATCCATATTCAACCCCAGATGCATCTCTCCTTTTCCCTTCCTTCTTCTCTGTAAGGTCATTTCTGTTTTCCATTATCCTGGAATACAGGACATAAGAGAATTATTTTAAATTAGAGAGACACATTCTAGTTGAATGTTAGGGGAAAAAATCCTAACAATAAGAGCAGTTCAAGAATAAAATCAGTTAGATAGAAAGACTGTGTCTCCCTTTTGCTAGATTCATTCAAGCAGAGGTTGGACAACCATCTGTTGTGTATACTTTAATTTGGATTCTTGTACTGAAAGGAAGTTGACTCAGTGGCATCAATGACTCCTTCCAACTACATGATTCCATGATCTGTTTCGCTGCCAAAAGGAACTCTGAATTTGACAAAGAAGACATAGCAGTGAAAATGTAAGGTTGGCAGAGATCAATGGAAAAAAATAATTTCAGTTGCTTCAGGGTTAACATACAATCTGGAGGATTGTGCCTAACAGGCAGTTCCAATGGGGGGGGGGGCAGCAGATAAGTGAAACTGGGGCTTGAAGTAAACAAGATTGGGTTAAACAAAAGTTAATCTGATGAAGATTATGAAGTAAAGAAACTTTTCCAGGCCTGGATTCATCTGACAGCTTGGATGTCTCATTCAGCCCCAGTGTCTGAAATTACAATTCTAAATTACTGTAAATTTGTATTAATGAAGAGGCGGCTCTGAGAGCTTTGGTGGCTGGCCAAGATTTAACTCAAGCCCTTAGCAGTCATTTGCAACCCAAAAGCAAGTTTCTCAGAATCTTCTTTAACCAAATTTATCGAAAGGGAAAAGGGAATTAAGTTACATCCATCTTTCTTGATCCTCTTGCTAGCCACTCACTGATGCACTGGGGAGGTGGCAACTGATTTTCCTAATAATGAAAAATGTGCAGATGTTCTGCACTTGTAATATTTTGCAAACCGTCATCCTCTTCTCTAGGCTCTGAGAAGCCCATTACAGACATTATCCGTCTCCCATCTGTTTCTGTTCATCTCCATTACCCTGGTTTGGTTGTGTCATGTTAAAACCAAAAGAGTTACAGAGGTGAAGTGCTCAAAGATGGCTTGCTTTAATAGGATTAGTTTAACTATATATGACTGTGTCAGGTTATTGTTGAGCATAACTCTCTGGCATTAGCTGGCCAAGTGCAAGTTAAGACCCTTTTGGTTTTACCATGACTTACTAACTCCCTTATTAACACAGGTAAGTATATCACGGGAATAGGGCTTTTGTGTTGGTTTGCTCTTGGATGACAGGAAGGGGAACTTAAAAGCAAAATAAATGCAACAAATCCATATTTACAGATCCATTTACTATGCTGGTCTTCCAATGAAAGGGCCAAAGGCTGGCTATGGCTTCCAGCTGAGTGTAGGTTTGGGATTTTCCCTGAAAAATATAAAGTGATCTAACTACATATAATATGGGTAAAAATATGCAACAGAGCCTTGCAGTCTAATAAGAAAGGCAGGAAGATTCAGAAGATTTTGCAACTGGAATGAAGAATTAGAAGGAAAGGGTGTTGTGCCTAACAATGTCCATTCCTTCTGCTCTCCAGCTCAGCCACCATCACCCTACCACATTTCCTTCTGTTGCAGGGTTTGCAAATGCTTTGCTGGAATCTGACTGATGTGTGAACAATCAGAATTTGAGGATCAGAAGAGAAGTGGCAAGGGAATTGATTAAGCACCTCTTCTCTCCCCTGCTTCCCTACTTAACATTCAGGTGCCTTTTCTGTCTTTGTCTTTTTTTCTTGAAAGAAGGAATCAGGTTTCTGCTATGTGTTTACATGTAATATGCAGATACTTTCTTAGTCTCCCTTATTTCCCAGGCAGTGAGCATTAAAGAGCCATATTAACATCATTTAGTTCTGCTGAATCACTGCTGTTCTGCAGTCACCTACAAGTGCAATTATGAGTTGGGCTTCAAATAGCACTTTAATCATTCTAATTCTCCACCACAACTGCATAATCTCCATGGCAATGTTATTTATTGAAAAGTAAAGACACACAAAGAGTGACTCAGTCAGCAAAAATGTTGGGATTTAATGTATTGTGGGAACAGCCCAACTCCTAATGCCATACAAATTGGCTTTTTCACCCTCCAATGAGAGCATTGTTCTTAAATTTCACAACTTCCTTATTTTTATTATTTCTTCTGGGCAATCTGGGTATGTGAGATGAGTAACACGCAGATCCGGGCAAGCCAACATTCCTAATCATTCCTACCTATCATTTCCTACTCTTTCATTCAGCAGCAGCACTGTTCATGCTGTTGTAAACTGGGCACCCAAATCAGGGCATCCTAAAGAACCTTCTCTAAAAGGTAAGTAAATCTCCCCCCCCCCCCCCCGGCAGATCCCCCATGCTTTTTTCCATATCTATTATCCTTCCCAGAACCTCCATGACATTTTAGATATTACCCTTTGCCATCTATTTCAACTGGAACTGTGGTTTTACCGCAATCTCTACAAATCAAGTCTTGAAGAAACAAGAAAAGAAAATTAAAAACAAAACCAAAAACGATCAGTGCCACAAATAATCAACAGCTCTACCTGGATGCCTTGCAAAATGGCATCGTCATCACCACAGTTGGAGTGATGGTAAAAGAGGGTTTCTAGACAAAAGCAGAGTCCCTGTTTTAGCATGAGATTTGATCCTCTTGTGATCAAACAAGATTATGTCTGGGGACTTACAATTGTGCAAAATCTCACTATATCCCGAGTGTTTTCATTACAAATCAGCTGCTTGTTCAGAAACTGAGAAGCCATTGGGTGGGGAAACCAAATAGCCTGATATTCTGTTTCCTGCTGAAGAAAAGGGGGACCACCTGCACAAGAAATACTCTGCAAATCAGAAACAACACGACAAGGCACAAAATACAGAAGCTGGCAGTTGTCGCTTTGCTCTCCAGCTCCTCTTCCAGCAAAAGAGCGACTTTCTCCTTTTTGGCACCTCAGAATAAAACAGACACTTCCCACTCAACTTTTCTAATTACCTCGGGCCAGTTTCAGTCTCGATCACTTCACCTAAACTAACACACTTGAAGGGATTACAGTTGCAAACAGCTAAACTGCTCAGAGCAATTTGGGGTGTAAATTTTAACAGGAAGAAGAATTAGATACAAAAACTGGTTGTCTGCAGGAATCCTTAGTCTACAGATACTACAATCAAGACCGATTAGTTCCAAGAAGAATGTAACTGATCTGTTTCTCACTGAATATTCCTCATGTGCTGGATATGTCTCTCTGTCACAAAAGAGCTTTTCCATCCATCCTGGAAATACTGTACTATAAAAATATTCACTCTAACACACACACACTAGCATGACCGAATAACACATCAGGCCTTAACAGTCATCTAAACATTGTTTGCTGTAGAATTCAATCATTTCTCAGTCTAAACTGAGAATATAAATCTAAAGAAACATAGCTTTCTTATTATACAATTAGGAAGGAGCAAAAACAAATTGTGTTTGTCTGGAAAAAAAAATCAACCTGTCATACCAAATTCCTCAGCACAAAACAAACTTTGTTTCAAATTAACAAAAGATACTCACGATCAGGAGCCTTTAAGTAATGAAGAAGAAATACATTACTGTACTGAATGACAATGCTACATACCCCAAGGTTGTTGGGCATATTTGCAAGGTAGAAAAGTCTCTTTTTTAATGTTATTTTATTAATTGACTCTTTGTATTTCCCATCAGCATGGAATATTCATTTCTATTTGCAGATTTGAAATTTTAGTGAGGAACCCCCTCTGTTCTCAAGATGCATACTGATATCTATTTAGACACAGTTCTTAAGAAAAGACTGTATATCACAGATTTTATTATTTATTCATGCCTGTTCCTGGGGAGGTCAAAAGAGTCAAGATGGCAGCTGTGGCTGGCTTAAACTGTGTGGCCACCAACTTGACTTTTTTAATCTTCCTTCACAACACTGTGGAAACCTTGTATTTAAGAACAGGAAAAAGTTTATACAAGTATTTATTTGCTGTTGTTTAACTCAATTTCAAAGCTAGATTAATCTCTTTAAAATAATACTTCTGGTAAGATTCATTGATAGAACAGTAAGATAATTCTGGGCAAAAAAAATCTACAAGATACTACTATTACATTACTTTAAGACAATTCAGTCTTCTGAATTGATTCAAACAGGCTATGCTTGTTTCAATAGACTGCTCTGTGTATTTTCTGCCTTTTGATCCACCCATAATCTATTTTCTTTTGGATTCAAAACACTTTTTATCTATTCATTCTGTATATATAAGATACCTCTGTCTGGAGTGCAACATGGACAGCATTTAATATTATAAAAGTAATAGCATTCCTAGGGTGCCACAGTATTAGAAGTGAATTTTAAAATAATTTGAAACTAAGGATACCCATAATTAGAATTATGACTAATTTTCCAGAGTTTGTAACTGTTCCAGACATAGTAAAATGAATATTGGTCGCCATGACTAGAAAAAATGAGAAATAATTTTCATGGATTATCATACAATGGTCACATCTACACAACTAACATAAATTGGACATAAATACTGTATTTAATTTCTAAATTTGATAATGCATTGATTCTTGCATTTTGCTGACATTATCTTTGAAATGTTGGGTACCACTAATGTTTGTTTTTCCTGTTGTGGTACCAAGATTTCTTCCAAAACAGTCTGCAAACATTAAGCAGGAATATACGTACATACTTCAAGATGAAAACCATATATGGAGCAAAAGCTTAGAGACTGACTAAAGAGTTGTATAGCATCGTTAGCCTGACTTTTGAAAGTGGAAAACCTAAAAGAGAAACATTAAAGGAACACAAACTGTATCAAAACTAGAATCAACTCAAGATTTCCCCCTGAAACAGCTTGTCCATCAGCCAACTCAATTAAATCCCAAATGAAATTAAGTGCAATTTTCTGGAGGCAGACTATAGAGGGCTCCAAATTTTCACTCATTCTGAAAGCAGGATGTGATAAGCTCTTACGCTAAGTAAGACAGCAGCAACCTAAAAAGGGCCAGAGCTAAAGAGAAATGAAGAGGATGATCTAACTCTCTGTACAACTGATATCAGATACGCCTGCTGAAGGAAAAGTGATCATATTCATAAACCAGCCAAGACGAGGAGAAAAATCCAGAGCAAACTGCAATAAAGAAATAAATAAATGGATACACGTATACATTGGGTGATAGTTCACTGGTATTTTCTTAACCTATACTTTTTTAGTTTATTTATTTATTAAACAAATTTATATGGCCGCCCAACTCACGCACGATGACTAAATTAACCTAATGCAACAGAAAAGCTGCATGAGCTGAGCTTATGTAAGGTGAAGTAATGTCATCACCTTGTGCAAAAGACACAAGGGAAAAATTGATTTAAAAAGGTGCCAGTCCTACGAAATAAAAAGTAGATCAACTTTATGCATGCAGGTATAATACATTTGCTTTTTTTTTATGTGAACACTGCCAGAAAAGAAATGCTGCATTAAGAGACTTCAGAACTTCATTCCCACCAGCCTTTCAGGTAGAAGCCCACAATGTTTTCCAGAGTGAGGACCATAGCAAGCTTCACTGAGGGTTACTCTCCAAAGTGAGCTAGGCCAGGACCCATTTCTGTGGGTCCATGGATTTTTAAGGGGTGAAATTGGTGTTTTAAGCCTCTGCAAAATTTGACAAAAAACAAAGAATAAAGTTGCCTTTATTCTCAGGAGGGTTTTAGGGGGGTCTTGTCGTGATGTAACCCTAGCAGCTACCACCCCCCTTTTTTTTTTATCAAATTAAATAAAGTTCTACAGGTTGGGCTTTTTGTTTTTGAACTGTAGATCTGTTAAGTGAAGGAAGGTTTGTCTCTCTGAAATGTTACAGGTTTTTAATAAGAAAGGTTGCTAGTCTCTCAGTCTATAATTCCCTACAATCTTAACAGAAACCATCAGGTTCCATTAGAGTCTAAACACAGGACATTCATCTACCAATTTCATGAGCTTTGGCCACCTTTATTTAACTAAAGCAATCATGAGAAGCTGGGAAAAATATATTACAGATGAGAACATAAAAGGAATTATCTGGTAGAAAGAAGAACATGACACAGCCTAGCAAGAAGAAAGCAGCTGTCCGAGGAAGCAAATGTACCATCTTAAGGATAGATAAGTGTAAAATAAACCAGTCTAACTCACAGGATAAAACAGAACATTCCCCACTTTAAAATGGGTTAGGGCTGCTTGTGCCTAAAAGAAGCATATAACTGTGCCTGCACTATTCTCAAAGGATATTAATTTGATATTTTTGTACAAAATTAAAGAGAGGAAAAATACCTTCTTTCACAATCACTTGCCTTTATCCTTAAAAGAATTCTTAAATACTTAAAAAATGGCCTAATTTACATGCTGCCTTCAACATATGGCCTCAATAGCAAGAACATAAGAAGTTAGTAAGTATTGGCTTACTCTTGTATGCTCTAACTTCACTACTTAAAGCACCCAAAGGTATGCTGATATTACTCCACAAGTTACTTGGCTGTGCTCGCTTTGCCTGGATCTGTTGAAGGACACTTGCTCACACATAGATTCCTCTCACCAAGCAATTAACAACTTGGTTACTTCCCAGTAATATAGAAGAGGGATCCAGTATCAGTGTACTGAGCCCATTCCAAGGTACTGTGCAGTATGAAAAACACCGCAGCTGGGCCTGGCAAAACAGAGTAAATTCCTCCTCATTTAGAAGGTTCACCACTTCATACTATGGTTGGGCTTACTTATCATATTAAATTTAATGGTAGTTGGTAAATAAACTACAACTGAATAGGTGCACACATCATAAGCCATGAACCATGGTTTATTAACTACCTGGCCTCAGTTCATATACACCACTAAACTAAATCTATGCAAAGTCACATGATATGGGCTTATCCTGCTATAGTATTGCCACCTTTTCATTTAAAATCCACAAGGTACAACAGACAGTGTACTTTTCAATTATATCTCCCAAAGATGGAACTTATATGAAGAATTATGGATTTACTGAGCACGGGAAGCTGCAAAAAAAGGTTATTATTCAATATTGGAAAGAAAGCGTAAATCCAAGTATACAATCCTGAATAGCCAACATTTGTTCATCTTTGGTTTATGAACTGGCTCTCTACCACTATAATAGAAAGGCTGATTACTGTTCTGGGTGAAGTTTAATGCTGTGTTTAATAATTAGGCTAAATATATTTCTGGTTCCCCCCCCCTTTTTTTTTCCTTTCTCTGTTTTTCCTTTTCTCTTTCTTTCTTTTTTTTAATATTAATTAAATAAAAACACTTAAAAGATCAGCTGGTTTCTCACATTGATTAATCAATTAAATTTGTAGGCAAGCACATAGTAGAAAAAAATCTTCAATTGGTCACCACTGCTAATACCGCAGCTATGCTGTGATCAAGATGGATAATAAACAGAAGTGTCATCAATATATATCAAACACACTTTCACATGCCAATTTTTTAATATGCTCTATTTATAAAGGAGCTAATTGAACTAGATGCATTCCCCTCAGATACACATTTGTGGCTTGATTTTCTTGCTAATCTTCTATAAGACGATAACATTGAAAGACGTGATGCATTCTCTGGGGGGGGTCAAATGCTATTACCGCAAGAGATCATAACGAAATCTTTGATCAGACCATCTCTCTTCCCTAGTTCCAAAGATCCTGCAAATTTGGAACAGAAACAGTTTCCACCACTGGTGGTTCAGAGAAATAATTAAATGGACACACAGCTGCTTTTGTGCCAAAGAAGAAAACTCAATGATTCCCAAACATCAGACAGATTTTTGTTTTCAAAATACAGTATATGTCTGAAGGAACTGTGATTAAATATCTGGCTGGTTTGCCCCGCTGACTAATCAACTAAATCTGGAGGCTGCTCTTGGTGGAAGAATCTTCAGTACTTAATCACTCCTTCATACTGCCGCTCTGCTACGATTATTAATAAGCAACAGCACCAGGATGGCATTATCAGACAAGCTTTCATATGCCCAAATCTCAATAATTCTGGTTGGTTTGTTGTCTGCAGACTGCCACGTTACTTCATGGCTCTCGAACATCAGAAGCCATTTGAAATGCTCCTTCTGTAATTTTGGATCTGAAGTTCTTCCTACTTGAAATCTGCCTGTCATCTTGTCATTCTCTTGAGATTTCTCCTGCATCGCTTGGTACTGCTGAAGGGGCAAGCCAGTTTCAGATTTAAAAGTCTCCTGCCTATCAGTGTATAGCGGCTACTTAGAGGAAACCATGAACCTAGCATTTTCTTGTGGTTTTGCTACAACATGAAAATGCTACCAAAACCAGTGGTGGATGGGGCCAGAGAGGTTTGGTATGATACTATTACCAAATATAATTCCGAAAAATAATTTCTAATACTGAAATATTAGAAATTATCTTTCTCTCAATTAGGAGATCAGACAACCAATGTCATGTTTTCAGAAAGATGGATTCAGTGTTCCAGCCAGCAACTACTACCACCAGTTGCTTCAGTTGTATACAAAATTATATCCCAAATTATATCCCAAATTATATCCCAAAGCTTTTTGGGCTTCAAAATACTCCCCTCCTTTTATCTTTTAACTTACAAATTTCCCCAGAATAAAAATAAAACCAGTAGAAAGATTCAGTTTGAAAATAACTGCTCCAGTTCAGAAGACGTATTGACAAAATATTCTTTGCTATAGCAAATTAACAGTTTTAGATCGATACTTATGCCTTATTTTATATTGTTGGGCTTAGTGGTTACTTTTAGCTGTAACCATGCCAACCAACAATCATATAAATGTTCAAATATTTTGGTCATGCTCTAAAGTTGTACAATGTTTGTGCAACACGGGAGCCAATATTCATATTTCTTCTCTTTCTCATTTTCACACTTTCATCATGAGATAGGCATCTAATGTGGTTCCCACTAAACATCAGGCAGTTTGGATTCATAAAGGTATTTTAGTAGGGAAAAGAAACATCTTTTAACATTGGTTTTGCCTACCAAAGTATCATTATGAATCCTTGCATGTCTAAACAATATTGGAAGTCCACTATTTCAACTTTCAGAAATGTGGATCCCTCTCCTAAGGAAAGAAAGTTATATTTGACAATACTCTTAAGTGTTCATAATATGTAAATCTCCTCCATTTCATGCAGCCCAAACCATTCTCAGCCACGTGTATTTTGTAACGAGAAAAGTTGGGTCTTCCTGCAGTACCTTCTCTGAAGGATCTATGAACATTTTTAGCTCCAAACATAGCTTCCAGGAAAGGCTTCTATAAATGTGATGCTACTTTTTAAAAATTCTTGCAAGCATGGTTAGGACTGCATCAGATCATATGTTTATGCTACATACAGCTGCATTTTTAGGGGCAGATGGACAATACAGATGAAAGGGGATTCGAGGATCTTGTACACTGATGACCCACACAGGTCACATTCTAACAAACTGCACCCCTAGATGTTTCAACGAACTCATCAGATTTGGCTATAGCCATGTTAATGGCTGCCTCAACAACAATGCAAACTGTGATGCTCTGGTGGCAATGTGAATATGCAATATTTCATGCCGTACTAATATTTCAGCTAATGAAAATTTAAACTTCATCAGTTCATAAATTAGCGATCAGAATAACCCAGGGAGAATTAAATGACTTGAATGAATGGATAACCTATTGTATAAACAGCTGAAAACCTGCTGATATAAGTAAACTAAGCAGGATGAATCCTGCTTAGCCATCTGATGTCAGAAATGGATATAATAAAACTGAGTAAATCTCACACCCTAAGATGATTCTATGACTTCATGAATCAACAACAGAAGCTGATATGCAGAAAAATAAAGTAGAACATGGATAAAATATGTTTTAAACAAATGTTCTCTGCCATCTTCAACAATCATAAAATTTGTGGATGTTGGGCGTTTCCATGGGTACCCGTGGGGGTGGAGGAGGGGTTATGGGGTGCAAATGATGAAAAATGCATTGCAACATTGAGATGCAAACTCCATGCCAAGGTATCACATTATTACAAGTGGTGCTTGTGTCACTGTGCCATAATACACACTAAAGAAATGCTATTAAAGCGTAAGGATAAATATTAAAATAGTTAATATTCATGAAAGCACATGCTAAAAAAACCCCATCCAAAATATTCACATAGTCTTGGGAAATTATGAAAATGAGCCCTAAAGTTAGACACTTCACGGCTAACCGAAGCGAAGTGTCCCACGGAGGAACTATCATCACCCACACGCCCTGCTTCTCAGAGGCGAAAGACAATCCTTGCCAGTCAGTCTTGGCAATCGGGTAAGTCTGTACACCAAATGTAATCAGTCAGATATCCTGGCCTCAGGATGCTTTGGTCCTTATATACCAAACAGAAACCTTGAATCTGGGTCAGTAGATAAATAACTACCAGAATTCTTGTTTTAACAGAAGTGCCACACACATATAACCAGGTTGTCCACTTAGCAAAATATAAACCGCAAAGATCCCAATTCAGAGTAAAATCAAGAATAAACTGCAGTGCTGGGATTTTCTTCTGTAAAATGACATAAGTAGGGCTATTCTCTATGGTCCCAAATTCAGTTGAGGGGTGGCTGTTGATATTTGAAATAATGCAGGTGTGATATGGCATTTAATATATTCTCTGTTAAAGCTCTGTCCTGAGCTTTAGTTCTCTCTCAGCTCACACCTCTTCCTCCAAAGCTTGGAAAGGAAAGAGATTGGAAGAAAAATGTCTTCAACAACAGCCCTCTTCTTACAGCCTTTCTTTTCTGCTACTAAACCAAATCAGACAAAATAAAGCAAATAATCAAGAAGAATGTGGAACTTCCTTCAAACGTCACTCACGTTCATGCCAGCTAACACTAGGTAAATAAAATAGGATAATCCTAAACAAACAAAAAGGGAAGATTAGAAATCGTTTCCTTCTCCTAATGCTGCCTTGGAGAACTGGTTTACAGAAGAAGGAAGATGCTGGTATATTTTAATTCACTTCTGACTGAGGATTTTCAATGCTGTAGAAAAGAAACTGCCACCATTGATGCCCATACAGTCCTTTCAAGCAGGGAGCTTAACAAACCAGGGTTTGACTTCTGCTCCTTCTCTTTCACATTTTTAGGAGGCAGTAATCGGGGAGGGGAGGGGAGAGAATGAACATTAATATACCTTTGAATGTGCACATAAAATGAAATTAGAAGAGCGCTGCCTCTAACTCTCCAGCTCTGTAAACTAAATTCCCGTGTGTCCTTGCAGATTGTGTAACCGTATTTAGTCGTAATACAATCCAAACTCAAATATGCCAGTGTGGTTTTTGCTACAACCCAAGCTCATTTAATTAGTTTTCCAGCACTCTGCAATCCAACCTTGCTTCCTCAGAGGTCCCACTCTCTGGGTTGCAGCTTTCTTTCACGTGTCCCAACTGGGCAAAACAGGACTGGGGAGCAGGAGAGAGTCCTTGCTATCTTTTTGTTCTTTTTGCAAGCTCTATTTTTATTTCATGTTAAAGGTAAAGCCCTCCAGTGTGTCTTGTTCAGCATAAATTACTATTTCTTCTTTCCTCATATACTTAGAATTTAGTAAGAGATCATCACCATGAAGATGCAAAGCTCAGGTTCCAAAAGTCTGAGTCCCTAAGCTATTTGATCCACATAAAAGTTTCCATGATACACAACTCCTTGTTTCCTCTCCTTTTCTACTAGCTCCCTTTTCTCCCCCAAATCCTACAATATGACAAAATCCTTTCATTTTTTTCCAACAATGTTTGCCAATATAGTGGAACGCCATTTTCTTTTAAAAAGTTCATCTCTGGCAGATCAAGGGGCATAGGCTGTCCCAAGGAATTCCATTGCCTGAAGTTCTCCTTTCCTCCACCCCCTATGAAAAGACACCCAACGCAGCTCCAAAGAGCAAGAATTTCTTTTAGCAACCAAATTCTGTAGGTTGTTGGAGACTTGGAAGGCTCAGTCTCCACAGGGTTACAGTACACTGGCAGAAGTCCCATCTCTCACTGATTGGATTGGGAAAGGAACAATCTTCAGGCTTCCTATGATCTCCCCACTGGAACAGCCTCAAGGGACTACATCACCCTGGCATCCTTTCTCCCTTTGACCCAAGCAGCTTTTTTCCACTTTTGTGCTGGAGGGCTCGGGTAAATCTTGTGGGTCTTACCAGCTTTCCCATCCACAAGGATCATAGGTCCATGGGTAAGAATTATATTAATGCAGGAGAATCACCCTTTTTCTGAAGGAAGGACGTTTGCAGCATTGCCATGCGTAACTGTTACAGCAGACCATTTTGCTATTTTTAGCAGCCAGTCGGTCAATGAAAAAAATGACCTCGTCAGAAACACAGATGTTGTAAAGAATCCTGATGTACCGTCTGAAACCAAAATGAGTGAGGGCAGTGGTCTTCTCTGTATGTCACCTCTCCAGTTAGCCCCCTTGGAAGATGACATTTCTTTCCTCTCAGCTATTTCCCCTCCCCATCGCATTGTAAAAATGCTCACTTGATTAGATGTACAAGGTAGATAATACCATTAGTACTCCCAAATATAATGGTATATGGGAAGCCATAGGTGGGAAAATGTCATTGAAAGACAGAGGAAGCAAATGTGGAGTGGACAGGAAATACAAGCATATGAAACTCAAGTTGATGCCTTGGGGTAGCTCAGGAACTGAACAACTTCCTAGGGGAGAAAATGATTTTCTCATGCTCAGCTGAAATGAATGTTTTCTACTTGGTTGAAAATACTTCTTTTGATGGGGGGAAAAAAAAAGGAATCTTCCCCACTTCTTTCTCCAAAATCGAGAAAGACTTCCCACAAATAGTTTGGCCAAATGGCTTCTCTTTTAGACTGTTCTTCATTTTTTGGTTCTTACTGGTTTCTACATTATTTTCTGACCATTTAGAGTGTGGATATTGCTATGAAATAGGTGCTTTCTAACCCATAAGTTAAAGGTAGGGGAAGCACTGAAGCTTCTCCTTAATTTTATTGTTTTTCCAAAAGCTACAAATCTCTGAATGGTCGAGGGGAGATGGCGCTCCAGAAATCCCAGTGGCTGGTTGATCCATTTGTAGGATCCCTGTGAGTATGTAAGGTGGAGAAGGAGAGCAAGAGGAATGCTGCAACTCAGCATTGCAGTTTCAATGTTGCCGGGTAAACATTTTACTTAAGTAATTCACTTGTATTTTCTTTAATCTTCCAAATGCCAAAATAAAATAAAATAACTTCCCATAGTACAATCATATATGTTTAAAACAGAAGTAGAACTTTCTTTCAGGCTTTAGGCTTTAAAGGTAAGAAAACTACTATTTTTTTTTCTTTCAGTATCATATCCAGTACTAGGTCTATTCATTGTGAGAACAGGCAAATAATTATCCCCAGTATATAAATTATTTGTGTTCAGTTTGTTCCTTTAATGGTGGAATTGAAAAAGATAAGGCTGTGGGAGGTAAATGTTTGTACAGTTATGAGCAATTTTAGTGTATTTCTAAAGATACTCTGTGATTTCATTTTCAGGTTGCTGATATTTGTAAGTTACCCTACTATCTTTTCTACTTCCAAAGGAGTAGACAAATTCATTTTTCATTCTTTTTCTGAACATTATTTGAGATTTAGCTATATGTCCCAGGGCTGGTCTCTTTAAGAATATTACATGTTATTTACTTTAAATAATAAGATTAGTTGCATGTTATTATATATATTACAGTTATACAATTATTGCAGCCAACACATTTCATGCTGCCTAGAGTCATTTTTTCATGAGATGGGTGGCCATATAAATATGAGGACGGACGGAGGGAGGGAGGGAGGGAAGGAAGGAAGGAATTCTCTCTCTCTCTGTCACACACACACACATGCACACACACTGTTATGCAATGGTCATTTAGTTGCAAATCCAGTTAAATCAAATCTAAAGACATCCAGTTTTGCTCAAATATCCTCTTATTCCACAGCCTAACCATCAGTACTAGACTGCTTTAGTTATATGAATGATGATATTAGAGATGAACTGCAAAGCAAATATTGATGGCAACTTTTGAGAACCATTTCTAATCTGAGTTTAATAACAACACTGAGCTACTTAACACACTATTTTGAAGACAAATCACATGAAACAGAGGGAAAATATTTTAATCTATTTCCAGAATCATCTGCTGAACTAAAGATTCAGTATCTTTGTGATAGAACATTTACTCAAATGATTCTAGACATTTTTCTTCCACATACCATGTCTATTAATCAAAAGAGATTTAGACAGAAAAATCTCATTGCTATTAATTTATGCAATAACCATCTTTCCCTGGGACAAATCGATTGTACAGATGGACATGTCTCTTTTACTCTGTCAGTAACATCAAGGTAAAAATTGCATATAGTGCTGAAATGAAATTCTTTAATCATAGCTTGATTACTTACACATATCTTATATATCTAGATAGGCATAAAGACATCCAATCACTGGGAACATTTTTATGGTCCTAGTTTCAGATCTCTTAAAAAGAATTTCTAAAGGCATAAACGTTTGAATAGATTTTTCTATGAACAAAGACAGCAAACAACTCAAAACATTCATGATATAGTCTTTGCAGTTTTCCCTGTTCATTTGTTTTCTCTCTCTTTGTCAGGGAACTAGTTTAATGACCATGTCAGTCAGACCCTGAGAGAAACATTTGAGGTCCTGAATTCAGAACTGAATGTTAAGAAAAGGTCAAGGACAATTTACACTTAGCAAGGTATCTTCTTACATGACCGAAGGGAAGACCTTGATGGTGCAGCTGTTATCACACGTATTCTAAGAACTGTGTCATGTGGATGCAGTCCTCAGTCGGTATACTAACTATATTTTGGGTCTTGACATAGAGCAAAATAAAGAGGGACTTTCATGAATGCCATGGACTTTCATGGATGTCCAGGAGGAGGCAAGAGGGAAAATTATGACACACACATGGGTCATATGGTGCGACAGAAGTGTGCAATGGTGGTACCTGCATAATCATATCCTTCCATGGTGGCATGGTTTCTCGCAGACATTGCTGGAGACGTAACAGGGAATGTGTAAAAACTGTTGGGTTACTTATGGAAATTGAAGGGAAGATGCAGATGGGACTAATATGCACAGACCTACCAACAAATGAACAAACAAGAAATTTATCATTTTTTTGCCAATGCCTTATGGTATCCATCTATCGATCGATTCATACAGCTGCCCATCTCACAATTACAACATGGGTGATGGCCACAGATTTTTATTTCATGTGCAAAAGCTCTTCAGACTGCTATTCAAATTTTAGTCAGGTACAGATACCTATGTTAAAAAAAAAAACATACCTTTTATCAATATTATACATGCTAATTATTCTTTAGAAAATGAGTGTCTCCTAAGATTTTTTTACAATAGTGACACCAGAGCAAATCCATGCTATATTACTGATGATGTGGAAGAGTGACACATTTTTCACATTTTTAAATTTTTTTCACCTATTTCAAAATAAATTAATTCCATGAGATAGAAAACTAGCTATCAAATAATTGTATGACTTTAATTCATGAATTAGTTCAATGAATAGGTCCATTTAATATGAAAAACAGTTCTGAAAATCCAAGTTTGTAGCTTGTTTGTGTGTGTGTGTGCGTGTGTATTACAGTTGCCACAAATTGCACTTGTTTACAGTTCACACACTGATATTTTCCCTTGATTTCTCTGACAAGATAGAATCTGGGGTCATATAAGATATCACCTCTTTTCTTGTTCCTACATTATCTTGCTACACAACTGTATCTTTGATGTCATTTTATTGATCATGGAACCCATTTGTTAAATGCTGGGTTCCCATTTCTTAGTTTTATGAACCCTCTACCAATGAAATAAAATTAACACTGCTGTAATAAGAATAATACATATACAGAGAGAGAGAGAGCAAATTAAAGAATTTACTGACAAAGAATAGAATGGTAACTGCTCCATTAGCTGTAAAATATTATATGTGTCCAATTTTGAAAATTATGTATAGGGATTTATGAAACAGATGTGTGAGGTAGAGAAAAGTGAGGTTAAATAGATCGATTGTAATTATCTTTATTTGCAATACAATTATTTTAGCAAAAAGCAAAACATGTGAATATTTATAGGCAGCAATTTCTTAATAATTTGGGTTAAATACATGAAAAGAATCCAGCTAGGTGGCTGAGCCTCAAAAGCTGATTTGTATGTTGATGAAAGATCATCATGAATCTGTAGGCTAGATTAGAAAGTCAAGAAAATATCACAGAAGAAGGAAATGGGAACCCAAATATTGGCTGCCCCAGTTAGTAAGAAAACTATATGGACAAGTCTACAAAGTCATCAAGATTCAAGGTGGATTAGAAGGAGATTTTACCCTTATTTGAAAACAATCAGTACAATTAACACTGGATTCTTTACTCACATATCTGTAAGTAGATCCTTTTGAATTTAGTAGAACTTACTTGTGAATAGACACATATATGATTGCACAGTATACGTAAACTGAAATTCAACATAAGCAGTGAACTAAATTCCTTTGACTAACCAAAGAAATGTAGGTTGCATATTTGTAATGTGAAGTTTTGGACTTACAGAGATGATAATTTACCAATTTCATTCCTAAAATATGGAATAAGTGACCAAAATGTCGTATTTCGAATTTTACTTTATATAAAAATAAATATTAACATCTCACAGCAGAATGGCATCCCATTGCCTAGGTTTATCCATTTTTGCTAAAATTTCATGACTGGGGGGAACACATTAAAAGAACTAGCAAAAGACAAGGTTTATGAAAAACAGTAATTTTTTGATTGATGGCAATTTATAAATACAGCAATAACTTTCCATTATTAATCAACTTAAGAGAAAGTTATTTTCTATCTACGATTCTTCTTAAGAAACAGGAACACAGAATTCTAAGGGCTGAAACGTTAAAAAAACATGTGACATAGCAAAAAATATTGAAAAAAATGAATATGAGCATCGGCAAAAAGTAACTTAAACACTGTGATTATCCCTATGCTATATAAATTTTGTGCTGCAATATAATTTCTTGTATATCTGTGCATAAATTATTATTATTTTTTGCTTATGAAAAGAATGACGTTGTAGTTTCATGGCACTCTGCAAATACTGAAAGGAATGACAGCTCAAGAATAGAATATACTCTTTCTAAAAACAATTCCTAGACTGAATCCTTAATATCTCAGTATGAAAGGTCTTATGCATCAGATGGCAAATGTCTTCAACATCTCTATGTACAGCCTTAGAAAGACCCCAATGGCCTGATTCAGCAAAATAACACAAATCCAACACATCTCAACTTCTTTTTCTATGAAACATAGGCTGTTGCCCATGATGTGTCTGGAAGCTGCCAGCTTCCAGATTTCCCTGGTGATATATGGATTATACAGATTTCTTTGAAGTCTCAAGTTGAAAGTATTGCCAGAAGTATTAAAGCTGCATTGTAAAACCAGCTTACTGCTTTTTCTTTACTCCATCAACAGCTGCCCTCATTCTTTATGACAGCCATGGCTTGTCTGCAGGCTTCATCTGCAGTGTGATACTGAAACAGAGACATCAGCCCACGCAAGATACCACACTGACACCAAAATCCACATGATGATGCAAGCACGCAAATGGTGCAAGACAGATAGACGGTGTTGTACAGTGGTAAAGGTCCCTGTCAAGTAATAATTTTGCAACACTAAGCAAGATGGGTGGATGGTTCAATAATAAAAGTGCATCACGCATTAAAATATTTTATTTTTTTCTTTCCATTCTGATAGACAACAAGCAACCATTCTAGTCAACCCATGTGACTCTATTAATGTTTCTTGTCCATTACTTCAGTTGTTATTCTTTAGGGACATTTTGCTTCAGAAAAACAAATTAGAAAGGTACAATTTGAGACTTACAATACACAAGTCCTGTAATACAAAGGCTACAAGATCAATAATCGGGGAGTGGGGGGCGGGGGAAGCATAAAAGTAATGTCTACTGCAGCGAAAACCTTATAAAATTGCTGCATTTTCATTTCAGGGAGATTTCCACCATAGAACTGTATTTGGAGAAGCAAATAGTGAAGTTTAGATATTCAATCTTCAGAAAAGGAATAAGCAACATGAATGCCTCAGGCTTTGGGGGTACTTTCCCCTAAGGCCCTAGTTACTAAAAATTGTTTTCTCCTATTTTGTGGTGTACAGCAGTCAAAGATTATAGTTTAAACTTAAAACTCATTTTAACTCCCCACTCTCCTCAAAAACACAAGGCAAAATATCCCATATAATTCTGGACTCACACATCTTGCATCATAACGCTATTGATTGCAGACCCTGGCTGTCAGACACTAGAAGAAGACCTTGGCAGAATTTGCTGGATGCTTGGTCTCTACGCTACTGACTTGTCTCTAGGATGAGCACTCTCAGAAACATGAGAACTAGAACAAGTAACTAAAAAAGCTGATTGCCTGCGATCAACATAAAAATGCTTTTCTTTTCTTTTTCTAATGACCACTGTAGTTTAATTCCAGGATTTCTCCCTGTTGTTTAATCATTTTTGTACCTTAGGCTTCTTGTCCTTGAAGGGGGGGGCAACTGTTGCTGGTTGATATAAAAGATATCCGAACCCTGAGGAACTGTCTACTCATCTCCTATGCTGGCAATCCAAGAAAAGTTAAGGGTGGACCTCAGCCTTCAGGAACCACTACCTGCTTCAGAAAGAATTACCAAGCAGTGATCTTCCCCACTCTGAATTTATGGGATAGAGAAAGATATAATCTAAGAAATAAGGCCATGTGCTACAAAAAGACCAGCAGTGTTTTTAAAAAAGCTTTTAAAAGTTTAGAAACTTGAGGCATCACGTGGATTACATCAATTTCTTATGCTCTTCAGAAACAGGAATTTCTGCAGTCTGCTTCTCTGAGTCAGTACAATGTAGTAGCTAATCATCTTTCTTGTGTTCAGTAAGAACGACCTGGGAAAGTTATTGATGACTAACCTGGAAATTCTCAAATTACATCTTGTCCAGACAGGGACAGGGTTCCTTACGTGTGCAAGAGGGAAAGACCAAAGTATGAGCATTTGCATATTGTCCAGTTGAGTTAAAGTTGGCTTTCCTATAAAAACCAATGAATCAAGAATAAAATAAAATGAATATTCAATTCAAGTATTCTACATGAAACTGAGTAAGAGAAATCTGACATGGGTTCAAAGTAGTGTGATCAATCCAAACAGATTCCACTGCAGCATAAACAGGATGCAATTCATGGAGTGCCCCTTCAAAGGTCAGCATAGTCCTATACAGGTTTAGAATAACTGGATGCACATGCTTTAAATAGTAATTTTTTTTAAAAAAAATCATATTATAGATGGCATCACCCTCTGCCACGATATACCATCAGCAACAGCAGCCAAATACAATTCCAGAATGATGTTTCCAAAGAATAAATGGTTTGTTATTTTTCTCTTCCTCTTGCAATTATTGTTAATCCATAGAACAGTTTATTCTTATGGATTAGAAAAGAGTTTATTCACTAGGTAAAGTGGGTCTTTTAGTCCATGTAAACAAGAACAAATGGCAGACAGGAAAGTGTCTCAGGAGGAGCTTAATTGGCAAACTGCTGAGATCTTGGATTCAATGATTCACAACCTCTTTTTTTTTTTAAAAAAAAAGATTTCCTTGTATATAAATATCTAAGAGGAGACAAGATCAAAGGCCCTTCTGTTCTGTAGGTATTTAATATAAAAATAAGCACAGATTGCATCACATAGATCCAAAATGTCAACCTGAAGAACTCCTAGAAAGCCTTTAGACATCTTGCTGAAATAGCTGAATGGGAATTCAGCCTTCAATTCAAAGAGATAAACAGATGAGTGATCAAGTCTTGGTCATTTCTGAAGGTCAGCTGAGACTCAGGTAAATGAGCTCTTCTATCAAAAAGTATTTTCTCCTGTTCAAGAAAGACCAAAGAGTTTCCATAGGGACTCCAACTTCACAGTGGGGAAGGGGGGAGCTGCCAGATTACCAGAGCAATACTATCTAATAAACATCTAGGTAATAAACTGGGGTTGGAAACAGGGTAGAAATTCCCCCACAACATAAATGATTCTGTTGCCCCCAAATCCATAACTATCCTTCATTTTACAAAATGTGTTTGATCAATTGAACAAAACAGTGTCTTCCATGGTTGTAATTTTTCTCTCTGTCATTCCCCCCTAGGTAATCGTTGATGTGATCTTTGCAAAAATAACAATTCCTAACAATTTCAACAGTAGCTTTAAAACAATCCTTTTCAAAATTTTGGAACCTGGAATTGTAGAAGCATGAGAATATTTTTATCGGTAGACAGCTGCTGAAAGACTGTGTATATTATTACTATTTTTATCTTAAACCTACACCTACAACAAAAAGAACAGTATTATTCAAATTCATTGGCAACATATGGGACACTGTTTTAGTTCCTAGGCAACAATGAGGCCCAACAGGATGGGCAACATCCTGCAATAAATATGTAATCCTTTGCAATGTGGATAGGTTCCATAGTAAATACCCACAGACAGATCTATGTCAAGTGATTGTTCCAATGGCAAGACATGGAGAGATGAACTAATATATTGCACTCATCTAAAAACTTTCAGAGATGCCCCCTGAAAGCATTTCTGTTCACTGGCTATTTTTAACTCCAGCTGGAAAGCCCGATTAATAAGCATTCCTGTTGGCAGTTTCCCCAGCTACTGACGTCTAGTAACATCCCATCATTGCTACCTGACCTGATCCCATCTATGATTTCATGCCAAAGCAATAATTGGTATGGTATAGTACCCTACTGTAGAGCTGCAATGCAGTTGCTAGAAGAGTTTTCTAAAATTGCTACTTTATCCCCCTGCTTCTCATCAACACCTGATTTTCCAAGAAGGAAATCTAACTCACAGAACTATGCACTAACCATATTTCTTCCCAGGCTGCATGGATGTAGCTTTATAACAGGCATATCAAAATGCCTAATTTGGCTTATGTAATAGAATAGATCACTATGTAATCCATAGTCGATCCCTGTTTCCTCCATCATTGCAAAACAGCAATTTCTTCAGAAATATGAAAAAGAGGCCTACTAAATAAGGTGGAAGTCTTCCTCTTCTGTACCTGCTTTCAATAATGGATAGTCAGATACCTGAAAGTAGAACATATCAGCAATGGTAGCACTCTACTATTTATCACCAGCAGCTAGAGACTAATATTTGTGTCCAAAATGGGAGATTCCTATTTCTAGCTATGGACTCAACCCTAAGTAAGAAAACAAATAAACGGTTTGATGTTTTTTATTATTGTTCTGTGAACCTCCCAAGGTACAGAAGATGGGCAGCCATATAAGTCTTTTAAAATAAATCAATCAGTATACATTAAACTTCATATAGTATAACACATATTCTGCTTTCCAAGAAAACCTGGTTTGGAAGAAGAGACCAAAATATAGCAACAGCCCATGAAAGTCTGCTATAGTGCTACCAGATCTACAAATATCCAAATGAGCTTTTTTTTTTTTTCCTGGTGCCTTTGAGTCAGTGTTGACTCCTGGTGACTGTCTGGACAAGCCCCTGCAGTTTTCTTGGCAAGGTGTTTTGGAAGTGAGTTGCCCTTGCCTGCTTCCTAGGGCTGAGGGAGAGGGACTGGCCCAAGGTCACCCTGCTGGCTTTGTGCCTCAGGCAGGACTAGAACTCCCAGTCTCCTGGTACTCCCGGTCTCCTTAACCACCACGCCAGACTGGCTTTCAGATGATCCTTGGCTGGCAGCAAAAGATTATTTTTTTCTTTATCTCTTTGCTGCCTCTAGAGTATATTCAGATTTTTTCCAGTCCGGATCCAATAGCCTTACTAACTGGAATTTCTCAGCATCCCTGCCAAACTAGCATTCCCACCATGTTTTGTGGATGGCTGTGCAAAGTCAGCGAAATGAGATGGTCTGACAGTCCCAACAATCATATAATAGGGAAGCTGACCTTCTTTATCAATCACACCTTTAATAGCTTGTCAGATTATAGCCTGGAAACAAACAGATTCATAGTACGAATCTAAAACATTTCTTTCAACATTGGTAAACAGGTGAGGAGTATTGCTCTCAGGAAGGCTGTCAAAAAGTAATTCTTCAGCGCTGGTTTTTATTCTGTTTGGTTCTGGCTCTTCACAAATACAAATAGGATGTGAGACCTTGATGCAGATCATTTGAACTTTCACTCCCTGAGCGTCTGTTGAGACCTTTCAGAAACTTGTACAGTGGGATTAAACTATGTTGCAGATTATTTTCAACAGTGTAAAAAAAGGATTTCGTTCTTACTGTGCAGCCTCCTCTTAACTAGGAAGCCTGGAAACTTCCTAGTTAAGGCCAAAGAGCAGCAGGAAATGAGGGACAGATAGAAAAACATAATTTACTCTGCGGGGAGAAAAGCAGCTGGAGGGAGAATTTTCAGTTTAAAATTGGTTGATAGGAAAAGGATTTTTAAAATACCTGAGGGAGTATCTCTTTTGAGTCTAGAATCAAGATATCTGACAACTTTATGTCACATTACATTACTGATATACTTCCCAGGTTTAATTGTTAACATAAAAATCAGGCAAAGGTAATTTTTTCTGTGGGGAGGATAGGTTTTGGACATTGTCTCTGGGTAAGAAAAACCATAATTATAAGAACACTTATAATTAAAGGCCAAGAAGATATGAACCACCCTTTACAAGAGGAACAAAGAAAAGTAACTCTAACAGTCAAATGCACAAATGGGTTGGGGGGATGGAATCAACAGGAAGGCAGTTATCTGAACAATACCAGAGTTCAGGCTGAGGCAACCTTTATTTGGAATGATTTTGGGAAACAGAAACTTGTACAAACCTGACTTGGCACCATATATTTTCCTCTGCACAGAAACAGTGAAATCCCTTTCTGTGCTTTTCAAGATTTAATTCATAATACATATAGCCAAAAGTGTTAAGGTATTAGAGTATCAACTAGAAACAGTAAGAAGGCATGGGAATGTGGAGGAGAGATACATAAAACGTAGATGTAGGAGAAATCTATCACCTCTAATATTTGTTTGTCTATTAATTTGTAAGGCTGCCTGACTTCATAGCAACTCTGAGTGCCATACAATACTGAAATGAAGCTAACACCATCTCAAACATACAGTATTCACACTGACCCAAGGCCTGGGAGAAGACTCAGATTTCAGGGCAAGGGCAATGAGAATCTCTGGGGGGAATCCTAATTCCCATAAGCAGTCCACAAGATACCATAGTTGATGGCATCAAAAGCCATTCAGAGATCAAGATGAGCCAGGACACTCACACCACCTCCATCCCAGCTCCACCAGAAGTCATCCACAAGGGCAAGCAGTGCAATCTCCATACTACGTCTCAGTCTGAAATCTGATCAAAAGAGATCCAGATAATCTGTTTAGGGCCTTCTGAAGCAGTAGCCTGACCACCTCCTCAATAACTTTCCCTAGAAGGGAAGGTTGGAGACCGGACAAAAATCATCCAGAACTTTTGGAGCCAGTAACAGCTCCTTATGGAGGGGTGTACCGCTGCCTCCTTCAAGGTCAGTGGAACCAACCCCCCTCAACAAATCTAATATTACTTTATGGATCCATCCACATACCACCTCACAAGCCAGGAGGGTCATGGAACTAATAAACAGGTTAACAGTCCTAAGGATCCTCTCCATTTCCTCAGGAGTTACACACTCAAACGCGCTTCCAACAGCTCAACAGGACATGCCCAGTTGGAGTCCAAATGACAGATGCACTGGGTATTCTTCACAGTAGTCCTGCAAATGTTCCTATTAATTGTTCCTCCCCAGCAAGGAACAAGTCACTTTTAAGAGAGGATATCAACAGATATGATAAGAGCGGGGGAGGGGGGAACTATGTTTTGCCACTCTTATAACCACAAGTTATCCGTAACATAAGTTCTTGCTTATGCTTGACCCCTTTTTCTTCCTCTAACAGTGCTTTAGATGTCTATCCTGGAGTCTCATCTCCCATAGTTCCTCAGAGAACCAAGGAGCACCATGAGATGCCAGTGAGGGGCCACTGAGGAGCAATCTGATCTGCAGTCCTCATCACATGCCCATTTCAGGCAGTGGACTAAGACCTCAGTCATGCACCACAGGTCTTCAGGGAAAATCCCATTCCTTCTGAAACTCATCAGGATCCATTAATCACCTGAACCAGATCTCTTTAATAGGTCCTTCCTCCCCACCAGTAAACCAGAGTCCATATAATAATGCTGATGGGCATGTCTCAAACTCAGGAGTTTCAGCCATCCTCAGTCTTCATGTGTTTTTCAGAATCTTCCAAGGATTTTTAACTCAAAGTGTGACCCTTGTTGATTGCATGGATACATCTGTATTGTTTTCTTGGCAACAGCACAGAAGTAGTTTGCTACTGCCTTCTTTCAGGTTTTTTTTTTTTTAATTCCATTCTAGTCTACAGCCCTAGAATTTCCTGGAAGTATCCTATTTAAATACTAACCTGATTTGACCATGCTTAGCAATAGGCAATTCCATCCTTTTCAAAACCAGAATTCCCCTTCCGATCAGATCTAGAATGAGAAGCTCTTGAGTTTCATATGACATTCTGCTGGGAAATCATGGGAAAAAATGAGGTTGGGTTCCAATTCAAGTTAATGTATTTTATATTATTAGTATAAAAAAAGATAATAATTGCTGCATGGGCACCAATGGGAACGTTTCCAGAGATAAGGGGGAGGGAGGGACAAAGCTGAAAACTAGGTTGCAAGTGCAATTTGTATATGAAATGAACACCATTCTAACATCCCTGTCCGTTTTTCTGGTATGCATGATTTTTTGCTTAGTGTGACATTCTTGGCCGAAATACAAAACATCAGTCCAAGAAAGTACTGGCTTTCTTGGCAAGGGCAATGACATCTGGCAATACCACTTTTATAATAATTTTGATATCCTTGCATGACTTGTCAGGAAATGACTCCTATTATATGGCCCTTGGAAACACTGGTGGTCATGTTGCAAAGATTGATGAGCAATGCAAACAGATGAACATGCTGAGTCTCCCACAGAGAACCAGGGGAATGTCTTCTGCAGAGATGTTAATAGGGGTGATGCCTCTATTGGTAGATCACTTCATTTACCCCCATGGTGATATAGTACCTCCATATTTCTGCACTTTGGCTAAATTACTGTATCTGGAAAACCATTAATGTAGGAACTGGTTGCAAGTCATGCTGAAGAGTCGCCATTCAAGGGTTACAAGGTTACAATCCTGCAAACTTAGTTAAAACTACTGAATGAGGTTCAGTGCAATCTGACTGGAATCAAAGTATAACTGATTTCAAATTATTTATCATAACAACTTCTGGAGGGTACTCATTGTGCTACAGGCTTTTAAAAAATCTATTTTTCCCCTTTCATACAAATGTTTACTATTTCAGAGCACAAACTGTATAGTTCAGTTATGCTTGGCTTTGTGTGGGAAGTGTGTCTTACCAATTGCCAGAAAAATCTACCCAAAAACATTAATCTTGGCATGTAAATAGCCATTTGGCTAGGGGGGGAAAAAAGCCTTCTGGGTAACCAGGATGGTAGCATTTTGGAACTTGGGCATCTGTTTTCATTAACTTTTCCTTAGCCTTTTCTACCTAGTGAAGCAGCACAAAGGAGCACCATTTGTGGCAAGTGGGTGTACATGGATACATGGATGGACAGATGGATGACAGGGAGGTAGATAGTTTTGTTTGCAAGGATGTTTAAAAGGCTCTGTAGAAAGTGTACAACTTTTCCCAGGGAATGTGCAGAGGACATTACAAAACAGAACTGTCTCCCAGATATTTTTAATCTCAATTGGTGGTATCCATACATTTTTTTCTTATTAGACTTTCACTTTCTGCCCCATAATCTTTTCTGGCCCAATGCCTTGGAAATATTCCAGACTCTCTGATTTATCTTTATAATCCCATGTCAGTCTCTAGATATCACAACTCTGCCTGAGACTTCTTCTCTTAAGCCTTGCAGTAACTTCTTAATGCTTCCCTTCTCCCCCTCCCTCTCCCCCCATTTTTCTTAGCTAACTAAGATGATTCATTGATGAACTGTACCTGACTATGCACAGCGTGATAATGTACAAATAAAATCTAATTAAATCAGCATAGTGCGATATTCTGAAACAATCAGAGAAATCCATTAGTTAAATTCACTTGCCTGCTTGGATAGATTAAAGCTCATATTTTGACCAGACACTGAAATGCAAGTCCCAAATAAAGTTTGTCTGTAGCCAACAGTCTTCATTCAACAGATCATATTCTTTAAAACATAGGCAGAAGAGCTGGAACACAACTATCACATAACTCTGATAGGCAGATTTTGCTTTTATCGTGACAGCTTTCCTAGCTACGACATAAAAATAAATAACATCCATTCAGTTATATACAAAAAACAAACAGAAAACAAACTTGATTACTTGGAGATTTTAATGATGCAAGATAGACCTTTTCCTTTCCTTTGATATTCCAAGGCACTGGGAAATCTGTTTTCAGAGCCCCATGACTTGATCTACAGTGAAGAATGGCTTCATTGAGAGAAGCGGATGTAAATACTACAGAGGGGAAAACGCCATGGGATGCTACTAAAGCAAACCAGCTGCTACTAGAGATTCCAATAGTGGTCGATATACAGTAGCCATGGCAAGTCAAAACAGCCAACTCCACCCTGATGTCGTGTAGAGTACAAAGGCATACAATCGATCACAAACATTAAGGAAAGCTGCCCAGACAACTTCCGATTCTTAAGACAGTCTGCTCCAAGCAGACAGAATCCATCCATCTGGTGTGGTAAGATCTGAAAGAGATGCTTTGGTTTCTTCCTCTTCAAGAAGTTAAAGGAGTAGGTTTGAAGAAGCAGGCCATTTCCACGGCAGTCCCTGTTTTCTGGAATAGGCTGCCATCTAGAATTCAGATGGCCCTTTCTGGAAAGTAGTAAAGGTCTTTTTTATTTCTTTTTTCTTTTTTGGCATCATGCCTTTGGGGCTTAATACTTTACAGGCCTTTCTTGTTCTTGGGTTTTTAACGATTGATATCGTCACTGCAATGTTTAACATTTATTCTTTCAACCCGATGCATTAATAAAAAAGCCACCTTGATGTGATTGATTTAGGGCAGATTAAACTCACACACACATACATACTACACCAGAACCCCTTAAAAATTGCACAACTATTTAGTTAGACATATCTTTTAATTCCAGTTCAGAGTTAAACTAAACACCACCCAAGACTGAAACAATGAAAGCTGAGGCTTCTGGAATGTTCACTGTACGTTGTCCCAGTCTGCATGTTTAAAGTTCTACTTGTTAAAACTGAGAATCAATAAAAGTGGAATGCAGAGGGATAAACTATGCTCCAATAATTTATCATCTCAGTTGGTGGTAGCTCCTTTGATCTTGTCTGGGCTTAGAAGCTAAGCAGGGGTGGGCCTGATTAGCGCTTCGAGGTGAGACTACCAGAATCCCAGGATGAAAGAGAAGAGAGCCTAGGAAGTCAAAAAACATCAGGAAAAAAGCAGTTAAAACCAGTTCTGTACTCTTGCCAAAAAAGAAAAAACAACTGCATGAGCATGTCTATGAAGTTACTGAAAAGTCAACTCCAAGATTTCCCCTTTTTATTTGGCCTTTTCCTTCTCGGTCATGATCCCAGCACTCTGGAATAATATTCCCCCCCAGAAATCTATATGGCTCCCACTCTGATTCCAAAGTCCTTGAAAACTTGGCTGTTCTCCCAGCCCTTGGAGAAGGGTGGTTGTTGAGCCCATATAGGTTGTTTTTCTTGTTGTTGTCGCTATACATGGTTCTCTCTTTTGGACACTCATGATCAGTTTCTTAATCTTTATTGTTTCCTGTTTTTAACATGTAAGCCACCCAGGTTCTTAGGAGTTGGGCAGTCTTTAAATTAATTCATTGATTAAATTCTGATTCACAGTGACTTTCCATCATTGTGCATGTTCCTGCCTGTGGTCAGAACACAATGCAGTCCCAAGTACCCTTTGTCTAAAATAGTGTGTGACATGATATCAAATGAATTTTAAAAACATATTTCTATATTTAAATATCTATAGTTTTTTTTATTGTGCTCATTTCTGCTCTATTATAAATCTGTAAAGAATAAGTCCATTACTCTTGCAAAGAGATTAATAACCCATAAAGGCAACAGAAATGGTGTATTTGCCAAAAGTTGTTAATTACTTCTAACCCTCTGATTACTTTTAATTCATTGATCTCAATATAATTTCCTCCCTTGGAAGCATGCCGGCCAAAAGGGTATCATTTGGATGTAACTTTTTCATTTATGTCTCAGATCAGTTCATGTCTAACTTACAGAAACTCAAAAAGGTAATTTGGTTTCTCATTTCATAAACATAATGGTTTAATGTAGAAGTGAGTAGCAAAATGCCATTGGTCTGTGGCATAAAAAGATAGTATCTCATTTAAATTTGTAGGATTCTATTCATCATTTCCTTTGATTTCATTAGAGATGTGATGTAAAGAGAAGCCAGGGTTGAAACACCATTCTTCATTTTCTTTGGAGTGAAAGTTCTTCATTCCAGAGAAAATAACAGAAGAAAATGCTTCTATCTTACTTACAATAAAGTACAGTATATCTTTATATAAATCTCCAGTTAAACATATGCAACAATTCAACCCACTCATTGCAAAGTCTGAATTATGGAAATAAAGGTATCTCTGAAAAAGAGACTGTACCACGTAATGTTCTAGCTGTTTTGTTCTGGGCCACCTGTTATGTGGGTTGCAAGGGTTTTAAGAGAGCCACTTTGGTGTAGTGGTTAAGGCACCAGGCTAGAAACTGGGAGTTCTAGTCTGCCTCAGGCACGAAGCCAGCTGGGTGACCTTGGGCCAGTCACTTTCTCTCAGCCCTAGGAAGCAGGCAAGGGCAAACCACTTCCAAAATCTGGCCAAGAAAACTGCAGGGACATGTCCAGGCAGTCACCAGGAGTCAACACCAGGAGTCAAAACTGACTCAAGGGCACACGCACCCAAAAAAAGGGTTCTAACTAATTCACTGTTTTTTGTTTCTTTTTTGGGGGGTTGTTGCTTTTTCCTCTGTGTGTGGATTTTATAAGCCACCCAGAGTCTTCTGGAGTGGGTGGTCGTATCAAATAGAGTAAATTAAATTAAAAGACCAATATGGCTACTCACAAGGGACAAGTATTAGAAGCTTCTTCAGTGAATGCAAGAAGGAAGGAAGGAAGGAAGGAAGGAAGGAAGGAAGGAAGGAAGGAAGGAAGGAAGGAAGGAAGGAAGGAAGGAAGGAAGGAAGGAAGGAAGGAAGGAAGGAAGGAAGGAAGGAAGGAGGACAGTGTTCTGCCTACACTGTCATTTGAATTTATGCCTTTAAAGTTTCATGTTCCAATAGAGTTTTTTCATGCTAGCAACTGTTATATTTCAGTTTGGGCCACTTTACTTACCTAACTAATTTCTCATGCCCAGAAAATGTGCTATAGACATACATAAAATTATATTGGAACAGAATCAAAATCTCAAAACTGTAGGGAATACTATCTTTAGGAAATAAGTTTATACATGAATCTCCAGTATTTACTTTGTGAAGCTGTGACTTGGGCCACACTAAGCTTGGAGCCATGTCCTTTTCTGGGGTGGCATGAAACTATTGACTGTGTCATCAAATGTTTGGGACAACTGAGAATAACAGTCATATTGTGGCTGAAAGATTGGACTTGGATAATGGAGATCTAGGTGCAAAACCCTGCCTAGCCATGAACCAAAAGAATCAGGTGGTATACAAATTTAAATAATAATAACAACAACAACATACTACTACAAACAATGGCATGATGAAGTAGCAACAATGGTGCATTGGAATCTTTGCAAGAAATACCATCTGCCCACAAGCAAGACCTGGTGGGACCACAAAACAGACAAAGTAATAGAAAATGAAGAAGCTAAAGTGCTCTGGGACTTCAGAAGTCAGACAGACAAGCACCTGCCACACAAAACCCCAGACTTAACAATTGTTGATAAGAAAGACAAAAAAGTCTGGATAGTGGACATTGCAATACCTGGGCAGCAGAATAGAAGAGAAAGAACTGGAGAAAATCACAAGATACAAAGACCTGAAACTAGAAGTAGAACAACTGTGGCAAAAGAAAGCAAAGATTGTACCAATAGTAAGAGGCACCTTGGGTGCAATCCTAAAACATCTGAAGCACCACTTGAAGATCATCGGCATTGACAAAATCACCACCAGCCAATTGCAAAAGGCAGCTTTACTTGGAACAGTTTATATCCTGCGGCGATACCTTTAACACCATCAAACAACCATATCTGCCTGGTCCTGCCAGGTCCTTGGGAAGGACTCGATAGGTGGATAAAAATATCAAATCCAGTCTAAATATCTGGCTGACTGTGCAACCAACCATCACCATCATCTTCTTCATCATCATAATGTTTTGACTGTCCATCAACACCTTCTTTCAGCCTAGGCTTGTGGTCAGAACTTAATGAAATCTCCAGATATGTTGCCCTAATTCAACATAGATTTAAAATATATGATAATAAACTGGAACAAAAATACTAATTTCAGGTTCAGGAAATCAGCATGCAGCACAGGTAGAGAGGGAGGTATATTTTTTTTCTTTAATGTAAGCAAGATAATTTGGGTCCATATTGCCACACCCAAATTATAGCCAAAGTTATTTAGATCTTCTTCTCTGTATTCTCAGCTCGAGACTGAATACCAAACTGGGTCATAATGCAAGATGGTCCTTTAATTCCATCAACTCCCTTGATTTTATCTAAATATAAAATTAACTTTGATAAGACCCCAAAAGCAAACATTAGGTTTAAAAAAAGTAATAACTTACAGTATTTATTGACTTAAAAAAGAACTCATGTTTACATATATGTGCATACACACGCTCACAAATGATAGCAGCCTTGTAGAGAAGTCTAAGCCATTCAGATCCTACTGGTTATTAAAAGCTGTGGAAGCCACATTTTTATAGAGATAGCAAATTGGACTCCAAGTCAAAATACACGAGAAGGGGCTTTGTAACCAAAAGCCGCTATCACAGAGTTCGCTCATCTTCACCAACTCTGACTGTTCCTTCTTTTTATTTATTGTATTTACTCACAAAGTAGTACTGTAATAGTCAAAACTGCATCAACCTTTCAGCAATCTGTATCTCCTTTGGTCCAGCCCATTGTTCTCCAATGATGTGCAAAATGATGAGAGAGAGGAAAAGTGACAATCCATTTTCCTGTTCTCTCCTGCAATTCTCACTTATGCTGTCACTTATGCTCTCAACACCACTGGCCAGGAGATAGAAATAAAGGGGGGGAAATGGGTTGGAGGTCTGGAAAGAAGGTGTGGAAAGCTTTTGGAAACATCAAGGACATCTATTTACATTCACTGGTAAATTTTGTGAAATTTATAATAATTCACCATGTACTCAACAACTAATGAATTAACCGGGAAGGCAGTAAATGAACCAATGTATCTTGCTCCTGCACTTCCTCACTTTCAGAATCCAACTGTAACTGTGGATGCACATTAAATTTACCCTTATGTAGGATGCATATGCTTCCCCTTGCCACACTTTCTCCTGGACAATTTCTGACCTCCTTTCCAATAATAAGTACTGATTCTACATCGCCACTTACAATGCAGGGTAATTCTTCTCCAAGCTATGCCAATGTAGCCTGCTAATTTTCTCCATAATAAAGTGTTTCCCTAGAATTTGATTTAAAAATATACTTATCCTCATCTTCTTGGATCTGCATCTTATAAAACATAATCCTGTATGATGATATATTCATAGACAACCAAAATTTGGGAGATAATGTTTTATCGGGGCATCTGGCTGCTTACCATACACTGAAACTGGTAATCAAGGAATATTTACAATCTGACATTATCCTTCACAATCATCTAGCTTTTAAACATGTCCTTGAACATATCCTTCATCATGTAATTCCTACGGATGTTAGTAACAGATTATCTGCTTCCTACTCAATTTTTTTGTAGAAACTGCTACAAAAGGGAATTGCTTTATCCAATCATTCCTCTACTTCCCCCTGATGTATATTCTCTATTCTCAGGTTTTTAGGACTAGAGCATCGTCCCTAGACATCTATCTATTTCCAGTTTCTATAGGGAAACTGAACAGATAATTTCTCTTCTAAAATTAATTCCTTTAGGGTATGTGATTTTTAGGCTACCTCATTACATAAGGCCTAATGAGGTAGCCTAAAGATCATATATATCTTCTTCAATCTTTCCCCAGTGTTTGACTTTCCATTAATTTGTTTGCATGTGTGTGTGTGTGTGTGACATTGCAGCCTACTGTCCTAGCCTAAAGGTATTTCTACAAATATATTGTCTTGCACAAGTTTTCAAGGTCATTCACTAGGAGAAGCTCAGGAATTCACTGCAAAGTAATATTTTGGTCCACAAATCAGGCCAGGAGGAGTCTGAGCCTCCCTTTAATATGGAATTATTAGTCAAGTTAAAGAACTTCAAAGTTTTAAATCACAATACCTATGCAGGAGGAGTTAGGAAGTCAGTCTGAGATCTGCAACTGTCTCAGTCAAAGAAATTCCGAGACTATCAAAAACAAGAGTTTGGAGCCCACAGAACAATGGTCTCCAACAGAGCCAAAATTTATTAAGTAACCTCTATAAATAAATCCAAAGTCCTATCCCAGTTCCAGTTGGTTCCAGTCTAGAAGGCTCACAAAAGAAGCTCATTATGTCCTCCTTTCCAGAATTCATCAAGACCATTTTTGAGATTCTACCAGAGATATTCTTTCTAATCATCATGTTATTCCTGGATCCAGACAAGTTTCCTAGTATTTCTCTGCCCTTAACAAAAATAATTAAGTGCTCATTAACTGGCAGCTATTCAGAACTCTGGGTTGGATAGAAATTTTCAGATTCAGCATGGTCAGGTTTCTTTCCATAGCAGGCTATGCAACCATGCAGTATTCATTAAGTTCCAAGGAATAGGAAGAAATCATGTCAAGCAGGAATCCCTGCATTTGTGTGTCACAAATTGTCAGGCTTTGCCCTCTCTTTTGCACAGCTCTTGGCCAATGCACCACTTCATTCAGCTTGTTTTTACATTCTCCTTTCCATCAATCTCTATGTATATGTTGGAGGACTACCTACAGAGGAGTACACATGCCTGATTCTGCAACAAAGAATGCAACTTGGGTTAGGAGACCTCCATTTATTGGACTGTACTATGACAGAATAACATTGATGGAAGGGTGTTTTTTTTTTTTTTCTGGATAACCTATTGAAATTCAGAAGTAATCAGAGGATAAGATTCCTTTTTGCTTCTGTAGGATTCTTTAAAAATACAGTCAAAAAGCCCATTAGAAATTGAAAGGGATAAGAGGAAATTATAGTTGATTGATTATTACAGACCAAGGTTGGTGGAAGGCTCTTTTATCTGAAACAAAAAACAGTGAGGCAGCTGGGCTACAATCTTTGCCTGGAGATTGCATTTGCAGGGAAAGTATTCTGTATTCAGGCATTCCAGTTGCACACCTGTGTCTGGAGCAACAGAGACATTACGTAAAACCTCCTGATGTTGTGTTTTGTCTCTTAATCTTTCAGAGCATGTGTCCATTCAGCACCTGAGCTTTCCAAGCCTCGCATCTCCCTTTTATGAAGTGTCATATGAGCACATCGTTACAATGTTAGGTTCAAGGAAAGTTTGCTGAATGTCACAACTTGTGGTACTGGTCACAATGCTGCAAGTTAACCCAAGCTCTCTTTCACTACAAAGAATTGTGGAGCAGAAAGAAATGACCCCTCAGCTTGACTGACAACTGATGACATCTTACTGTTTAATTTTCCAGCATAAGTACTACATAAAATATTTTGGTAGGCTAAGTTGTCTTGTGTTTATCAAGTAATGGATGCCATCAATCAATAGCAGCTACATCATTCTCATTAATCAGAGACATTGGACTGTCTGTCAGGAAATGCTATTGCAGACTTAACCAGGGAAGGGCTTACACGGTCATTTGAGAATATTGACAATGTCTCCTTGGAAATCTTTTTCAGGCTTGGCATAAGAAACAGCCTATAAAGGATAAGGGATCGGTCACAGAGTTCAGAGCACCTACAATTTGGAGCTGACATCAGAACCATATTTAAGATTGATTTCCAAAATCTGATACATCTTGTTCCTCTACCATTCCCTTTCTTATTCATCTTTCTCTCTTCATATCACAAATCTGTAAACAAACCTTGATAGTACTGATTGCCATGAATGTTTTGCTTTTTGCACATGACGGATGATTCTGAAATATTACAGTAGCCTAAAGGTAACTAGGATATTATGTTTGCTCATTGAAAAACAATTATTGAAACTATTCCTTCTTCATAACAAATTTCCCAATGCCAGTCAGAGAAGATCCAGTCTTAGTGTTACTAGTATTTTAGAAATCACACTGATATCATATTATAGTTTACCATATTAGTTTATAACCAGCATTTTTCAATATGATTCCCTCTTTATTTCTTCAGAACCAAAATATCTGGCACACTTAAACACTACTGTCTAACATCTTAGCTGAAACAAAGTCTGACTTATATGTGGGAATCAAACTTCCTTCCCCCCTTGCATCACTTAGAAGTAATCAGAGAATCAAATTCTCTTTTCTTTTTGACTCACTATTCTTTTTTTAAAAAAATACAGTCAAGAAGCCAATTAGAAATTAAAAGGGAAAAGAAGAAATTATAGGATAAGTATACTGAATATATAATCTTCCCCTCACCCCAGACTGCAAGATACTGAATGCTGGAGGTTTGTTTACATCTCTACTTTCAAACAGGCTTCAGCATTTCTACCATCTTGTTTTTCCTTCTTATGATAGAAATTGGTGTTAAAAGACTCATAGCCTATATAGTTTTACCCTGTGTTACTACACTAACCACAGTTTGGTGTCATAGTTGAGGCTTCAGGCTAGAAACCCAGAGACCATGAGTTCTAGTCTCACCTTAGGCACAAAGCCGGCTGGGTGACTTTGGGCCAGTCACTCTCTGTCAGCCCTAGGAAGAAGAAGGCAAGGGCATACCATTTCCAAAATCTTGTCAAGAAAATGGCAAGGACTTGTCCAGACAGTTGCTAGGAGTCAACTCTGACTCAAAGGCATAGTCTTCCCACCCACACCCATCTACACTGGACTAAACTAGCTGCTTCACCAACTTCAAATACTTTGGAGTCACAGAATTTGAAGAAGCTGCCTAGGCACCCTGCTCAGTGAAGGAATGCAAATTAAAACCTTCTAAACAGATGGCTAACTATGTGCTCCTTAAGGATTTATCAGTTCTTTGGATGAAAGCAAGAACCTCCATATTGGCATGAAAAAAATATTACACGAAATCTAAAATTTGCACGGGATCCCCTGCTAACAAATTTTAGTAGCCCTTTTTACTGCTTCCCCTGAGTTTCCATGACAAGCTAAAGTGATCAATTTGTTTCAGGAAAGTACAATGAATCAATGTACAACCTGAGTTAGTGGGTCCAAAATTGTTGGCCTTTTAGGGAGGAAAGGAGGTGCGTGGGATTTGGGGGCAAAATATGTGCCTTAAGCCATACAGAAACTTAAAGCAGCAATTCCACCCATTAAACAATGCCCATGGGATGATTTTTTACATGGGGGGCTGAGGAGGCAATACAAAACAGGAAGCTTAGAAAAAGAAGTTGCTATGGCAGCATGACTTATTCATTTTTGACTGCAATAGATTGCTATCTTCTAAAATGTTAGGATTTCATCTTTAGCCAAATACCGAATATTTAATAATAAAAAATGGTTTTGAGAGTGGGTGGGAGAGAAACAATACGAGGACGACTTTCTCTGATTGCCAAGGCACCTGCGGAAGAAAGTGCTGTCTGCATAGGAATTGAAATGCAGGCCACTCTCACAATGATGCGCAAACATCTCTTAGCAACAGCATGTGAAGACTAAGAAATGCAACATTAGTCCTGATTCAAGCATCCCACCTGCCCACATAAAGTTCTAAAAGCAAAGTGCAAAAGAGAGTGATTCTACTGGAAACATACTCCACTGCAGCTATTAAATGTTTCTGTGTGAGAGTGAAGTGATAGAAAAGAAATTTTTGCCTTCAAAAGCTCTGTTGCTGTCCTTTTCCTGAATAGGAAATCCCAAGAGCAGGCGGCTTCTGAACTACTTGGGATTTTGCTCAGAATTCATTGGCCTACTAATGTACAAAAGAAAGTATCCGCTGCATTGATTCCTACAACTAGCCGTTGGGTGAAAGCTCCTGGCTAGATCTGCTCTCAAACCAATACTCCATGTTTGGCCTCCTATCTCTCCCGATCAATTAGTCAACACCTAGTCAAGAATATTTTATCCATTCCAGTTGCCCTTTGCAGTCTCAGCCAATAACCTGAGAAGCCTGACCTTGAAATCTGGTCTAGAATGGATCTGGCCTACCAAGGCCTCAGCATAGCCAGCTCCTTAATCCAAGAATGCCAGAACAATTAGGTACAGTTGGAGAAGTACTCTGCTAAGAGAGGCATTTAATCACACAGAACCTTTGATCAGGAAAGTGGATATGTAGACTTTGTGCAAATGTGGGTGTGCAATTTATCCATATTTCTTTTTTCTAAAATAAAGTCTAATAAAAAATGACCCAGAATCAAATGCCTATTTGTTGCAGCTGTACCTCTTGGTGCAAACTCAGATATTGGAAGGCTAGGACAATGTTTGACAGGAAAACCATAGGTTCAAAAGGCAGACACAGCCAAATGTTCAGGGTTATAGACCCAGGTTTGAAATCAATTCTCTTCTCTGCCCATTTCATTTTTATAAGAATAAAATATAGGACCTGTCATGTATGTTACATTTATGGAGCCATTATTTTTCTACTGTTTGTAAATATCTCCCCCCCCTTCCCTGTTTTTCTCTCTTTAAAAAATGTTCCAGATTTTCTTTTGTTGCTCAGATAGCAGATGGGTTATCACTGATACTTAACAGACAGAAGGATTAAAAAATTGACAAGCAAAATGTTAATGATAATTTGAAACTTTATTGTAATTTGCCTTATGTTGTAGATAGCTAACAGTCAAACTTTTCTATTGATCTAGAAAAGCCATGGTCATCACCTCAAACTATTCATCAAACACTAATTTCTCTTCAAGAATTCTAGTATTCATTTTTTAAAGAAAAGATGGTTTGAGTGATGCCTTCGTGCTCCCATTGTATCATCCTCTATTTCACTGATAGCAACACATTAGAGAAAGCATTAATCTCTTACAATAGGACAGCAAAATAAGAAGCATTTAGTGTGAGTGTGTATGTAGATTAGATTCAAGTCTAATGTGTATGTGAGGAGCAACATTAAGTTACAAATAAGGAGTCAAATAACTTCATGAAGATTAATGAGCATCTGTCTTGGTTAAGTTTTTTCACAGCAAAACTTGTACAGGAATTATAACTGTACAAATGGAAGAATGAGAAAATGTCACTTCTCCTGAAAAACATGAGGAATGTCTTCCATTATGAAAAATCCCACTTGGACCAGTTATATATAGTACAGGTAGTCCTCACTTAGTGACTGCCTCTTTAACAACCATTCACAGTTATGACACTGATGAAAAAGTAACTTTGCAACCCATCCTTGCATTTACGCCTTCACAGGTCTGTAAAGCAAAGGGAAGCTGAAGTAAGATCATAAGCACAGTCGCGGTTTCACTTGGCATCTTTCCAACAGGTTTGTGTTGGTTTTGCTTACTACTACTTTGGGTAGGTCAGTGACCGTAACCAAAGTTTCACCTGATACTATGGATATGCAATGCTTTCTTATTCAGGAAGAAATGTTGTGAAGAACTCTAGAATGTTCCATTCCCCTCCAGACCATGCCTAACTCCCGCCCAGGCCATCATCTCCCATGTTCTGGGACAGGTTTGGAGAAGGTTACATATATCCTGAATTGATATAGGCAGGTGGATCTGGGTAAGAGAGGATATAATGAAAAATAATTGGTTTCCCCACTGCACATACTGTATATTGCTTCTGACTTTCTCTCCCTATTCCATCTTAGTTTTGCCAGTTTGATTCTGATGGATCAACGGACAAATTGTTTTCCAACCAGAACTGTGTTTTCTGAGTGGCTTCACTGAGGGATTCAGCTTGCACAAAACAGAAACAGTTGCAGGAGTGTTATCCAGGTTTAGTAGCAGCTTTAGAACAAGTGAATACTCTCACTGCTGCCAAATACATGCGTCCTGCTTAAATCAGTCAAAATCATCCGTCTCATCCATGACTGTCATCCTCAGAGCTAGATCATAATATCCTGGATACAATTTAGAATGAGAGTAAGTATTCACACCATGTAACTGCATAGGTCTGTTCGACCCAACAGTGACTAGACCTTCAATTCCTTATTGTGTTTCTGAGAACAACCCACGATTAAACACCTGATGACATTTCACTACTGAATATTGGGCTATCACTCTGTTGGTATTGTTGTGTTTGTTTATGCATATGTATAAATATTCGTATACAAAAAAAAAATACAAAAATTGTATTAAAAAATTTTGAAAGGATGATTGCATTAAAATCCCCCACCCCTTTAGATACTGCTGTTATCTGACATACTACATTCATTCACTCTGCCATAGTCAATATTGTTCCGATTTAAAAGCAAAAGAATGCTAACTATTGTATGTAACTAGTGAAAGGGACATTAAACATTATTGTTCTATAAAATATCATCGAGTATTCCAAATGAAGCTTCCCTCCAGGAGTTGGTATGAAACACGTTGTATATGGCATAATGTCTTATCATCCGTGTGTGTGAAAACACGCAGACAATATGAAACATCACACTTTCTCTCCTTCCAATATGTACAGACATCTACATACTTCAGAGCCTTAACGTATAACCTCTGAAGAAAGCACTTGGAATTTCAAAGATGGCAATTCTAAAAGTCAACAAAAATACTTCCAGGAAAAAAAACATCCCCTGTAAAATCAAACCAGGGAACTAAAAGATGCCAAAACTTAAGAATGTGGCCGAGTCTCCATATCAGGACCCACAGAAATTGAAATGATAAACCTAAACTTTTCTTCATCTTAGTTTAGCCACTTCATTCCCTAACACTTCAAAGGTATTTTCCTGATGTGGAACCTGAACTCTTAGACCTAACTATGCTACCTTTGCGATATACCTTTGTGATACAGAGAATATTGAAGTAAACCATTCAACAAGAAAGAGAATCTAATACCACTTGAAGATAGGAATTTATTCTCTAAGGTGATATTCCTCAGAAGTGGAGATAAAGCTAACCAATTTCTGCCTAATGGAACAGTAACAGCATGGATTGCTCTGGGGAATGATCTCTTTGGGAACCTGGATTGGGAGAAAGAGCTGCTACAATTAGATCTCTCAATCATGTCTCTCAATATTGTCAATTACAGCATACTTCTAGTTCATCTTCCAAGGTTGGGAGCATCACTGGGCAGTAGTTCTGCTTCTACTTCTGCAGATGACTCCACTCAAGAATCATGGGGGAAGAATGACTGAACCCATGGCCCAACGTTTCATCTCCTCTATGTTATTTAACATCTAGATCAAGCCTCTGGGACAGGAGGGATTCATCCCTCTGAGTTGAAGCATTATCAGGATAGTGGTAATACTCAATATATCATTACCCCAGGCCAGGCAGAGCTGCTAGGGAAATCATGAAGGGACTAGATGGGGAGAAACAAGCTCAGATTAAACCTTAGCAAGACAGAGGTACTGGTTATTGGTAAACAACAACCCATATAAATTGGTCCTGGAAGTAGCTCTAGATAGGTTGTGCTTCCCCTGAAAGAGCAGGTCCATCCTGGGGGGCAGGAAATGCTGGTAATAGTACTGTACCCCATATCCTACTCATCACATCACTAGACTACTGCAACACACTCTAAATGGGGCTACCTTTGAAGATGAGCCTGAAGTTATCACTGGTTCAGAATGGAGTGACCAGCTGTTGGAAGAGAACAGCTGCTACTATTTGTGGTCACTGCACTGGTTATCCATTGCTTTGAAACTCAATTTCCAATGCTTGTCATTGCATCTGAAGCTCTGTAGAGCATGGCACTGGGATATATCAGGGGTTTTCAGTCGCTCTGCAATGAGATGGGTGGTGACAATTTTGAAATATAAATAAACAAATAAGTTATATCTTCCTAAATATGTTTCTCCCCAACCTGTCTTGACACCTAGGGCAGGTCTGCATTAGATCCCACACCCTCAGGAGATATGGGGAGTGTGAGCTACAGAGCTTCTCTGTAATGGTGCCCGCACTGCAGAACACACTACCCAGAGAACATTTTCCCTTGTAATTTCACAAGGCACTTAAAAACTCCAAGCTTTAGGGAGGAACTGTAGATGGCCACTGATTTAGTATTAGTTTATGACTGTACAGTTTTAAATGGTATATTGTTTTAATTGGTATATTCTTAAATAAATCAATTTGGCTTCTTTTGTATCAAGCAAACCACCCGATGTTATCTCTACTTTGGTTAATATAAAGTTACTGATTTTTTTTCTCCATTTCAGTATTTTTATAGAATGTTTATCTTTTGCCTAAGGTTAATTCAGATTGATATTTTCCAAAACGGAGGCCACCGATGAACCACCATCTGTTTTTTCAGACCAGCAATGCAAGGGAGGTCCTGGGTGCAACCGAAAGACATCTTCATATCTGATAGGTAGCAATCTGGTACATGCTTCAGTAACCTCTCTTACATTTTGCATATCTCAAAACAAATGACTACTTTTACTGCAGACAATCTCCAGGGCTGCAGTCTGACCCAGGACATATTATCTGAAGTTCTCTGACCATCACAAAACTGATGAAAAATCTTTAAAGCAACAATGGAAGAAAATATTTGTTCCACTAGGTCCTAGTTTATTCAGAATAACTTCTTGTAGGAAACTTAAATGACACAAAAGATTTCTTTCCCAGCAGCCTCCTTTAATTGCAGATTCCAAACACTGGAGAGAGAGAGAGACAGAGAGATACACACATGGACACAGATATACTCTCTTCTTCTGTCCATCACAGTGTCTATGCCTTGTTTCTGTTTCTGATGTTGCATTGGACTACTGGATAAGAATTAGTGTTTCAACCAGGCTTCCTTCAGGTTGCTTCAGAAAAAAGCTGACTCAATTCATACAACATTAACTTTGCACAGATTTGTGCTGTGTGCCAGTTGCACCCATTCCTAGATCAGGAGGCTTTATTCATGGTCACTCATGCCCGGGTGGAGTACTGTAATGTGCTCTACATGGAGCTGCCCTTGAAGAGTATCCAGAAGCTTCAGCTGGTACAGAAGGTGGCAGTGCAGACAGTTATGTGTGCCCCTAGAACGGCAGACGTTACATCTCTGCTCCACGAGCTGCATTGGTTGTCAGTTTGCTTCTGGGTCCAATTCAAGGTGCTGGTTCTGACGTTTAAAGCCCTTCATGGCATGAGGCTGGATTATTTGAGGGACCACTTCCACCCAGTTACATGTGCCTGTCCCATCAGCTCCAGCAGGAGAGGTATGCTGCAGGTCCCATCTACTAAGGAGTTACATCTGACAGGACCTAGGAGGTGAGCCTTTTTTGCCATGGCACCAGTCTGTGGAACATCATCTCCCCCAAGGTGAGATTGGCCCCATCTCTGTCAACCTTCCGGAAATCCCTTAAAACCTGTTTGTGTCAACAGGCCTCGGGTGACAAGGGAATGGTAATCTGATGAGATGGCTCCATTTGTTCATTGTCTGATACTCTCTCTTAGCCTTTTCATAATAATATTAATTTTTGTATGTTTTTAAAGGTGTTTTTTATGGCTGTTTGTGTGCCACCCAGAGTCACATAACATGAGATGGGTGTCCATATAAATATGATAAATAAATAAATAAAACTTATATTTGAAAAGGGGTACTTAACACACCACTGTTATTTTGAAGAAAATCTGGTAAGGAGAAGAGAAGGAACAACAAAGGATAGGACCAGTTTGGTTCTTCCTAGAACCAACTGCATCTTCTTCGACAGTTCATCTCTTCCTTCCCATTCCAGAGACTAGCCATGGGACTCCTTACTAAACTTATTTTAATTTCCTAAAAATGTGCCAAAAAAAAATTGCCAATCACAGCAACTAGAAAAATACACAGTGGTTCTAGTACTCTATGAGCAAACGTCTACCCACAGAACGAGCACTCTCATATTATTAAGTTTATTTATATCATCTTTAGATTATCTTTAAAAATACCATAATAGGAGTTTTTATTCTATAATGCTCGAAGCAAGCATGATATGAAAATAGAATATTCAGTTTTGCCTTATGAAGACTGAGAGAAAAAAAGATGACTTTGTTGTCCTGTCTTCTGTGTTCTGATCGTCTCACAAACTGTTAAATGCTCCCTAGAGATGACTGAGGCATTGGGTCAAATCATCACTTATTGCATTATATGACCCCAGCCATTCACTCTATCATTCAAACAGTTTAATTTATGTAAGGAAGCATTGCATAATTGAACTGAATGTTTAATACTGATTCTCTTGATGAGACTTCAGAGCTGGTGGAGCAGAATGACTAAGCAACAAGAATATTTATGAAGAAACTGCAAGACTCATCCTAAATTGTGATAAGACTGAGCTGCTTAATGAGATTGTTGTAAATTTTCTAAGAAAATAAACATGAACCCCTAACATACTAAGTGTTATTACAAGGACTTCATAGGGTTATTTTACCATTAGAACTATTGTTTCCCAAAACCTCAGCATGATATTGCAGTCCTGTTTCAACTGACACAAAACTAGACATTTCCACAACTCACAACTCTATGTTTGCAACATATTCCACCACCCATAGAGAAATATGTGGAAAATTACAGGATTAGTCAACAGGAAATCAACCCAATGTAATGCCTTCTGGATTAGTCCAATAAAAAGAAAGCAGTTTACAAGCATCCTCAATGCTCCTAAAAATCAAATGGCTTTTATTGGAGGGTTTGGGTGAGGAAGGTTAAATTCTGGTTTTGAACCTGTACAATTCTGGCAGATGGACAACGTATTTGTGACCAGGTCTGCTGCCACAGGGCAATTACATTTTTATTAGAAGACACAGAGGTCCTGTACATCAGTTCTTTTTAAAAAAAATTGCTGATGTAGAACAATTACATTCTTAGGAAAAAAAATAATAATAAATCACTGTATAAGCCAAAGGCAAGATCATTTCACAGCAAATAATACTGATTCTCCATACTTTTCATCACATCTACAGAATACTAGCATGCAATTATAATTTCTCTCAAAGGCTTTCCAGATCATAAAACTGTTTTTAAAGAACAGTGTTTTATGAATGTCTGCTCTTCTTTCCATTAGTTAGAAGAAGAATTCGCTTTTTTAAACATTAGCTATATGGTACAACTCTTAACTTTTTCAGAAGTCTGATTATCCAAGTTAAACATAAAATACATTTAAACTAGGCATTCTAATGGTGGGATGGTAGTTAAAAGCGTGACAGTCAATATTTATGACTTGTTTGTGTTGTACCAATGAAATAGATGTATTTTATTTGTTAACATGGGTGCTTTAGGCTTACCAATGAAGATACATTCAAGAATATTTATGGCCTGCTACTTCAACTGGACACAATAAATTCATATCACTCAGATGGCATCTCTTCTATTTTACCCCACACACATACACCCCATTTTTAATCTTCTTTAAGATAATGTATTATCATTCAGGGATTTCTGAAAAGGAAAGCCAAGTTGGCATAATGCTGTTATCCTTATGCCAATGCTGCAATTTAACAAAGAGGCATATTAAGGGATGGAGACAATTTATGCAATTTGAGTGCAGTGGCCATTTTATTCTCTGCCCTTCTCTTTCTGAGATTGTTCTGTCGCCTAGAACAAATGACTCAGTTATGCTGTTTATCATTGTTGACTCACTTGATAATGAAGAGGAGATTGACACAGCATTATTTATCCCAATTTTATTCTCCTGAAACAAAAACAATCAGAGAATCTGTTGATATCCCAAAGATGAATATTTATTTATAGCAGAATAAAAGATATAAGGTAAAGTCTCTGTTTAGATAAGCTCAGTCCCATCCTTGTAGTTTTCCTGGCAAAGTGCCTTGCCGCTGTGTTAAAAAAAACATCCTTGCAGGCTAGTCCAGTGCTCTGGGAATCCTGGTGGTCTCTTATCCATGGATATTATCCTTATCTAACTGGATCCAATTCTGCTTACCTTTTAAACTTTAGCCAAGATCTGCCACCTAGCTGTGCATAAAACAATTCCTGAGCATATCTTTTGAGAAGAGTGATGGTTTCTTCTTCAAAAGCTGCCCTCTTCCATAGGATATTACTATATTTCATGTTTTGAAGCAAATGTATTAGAGGTTATGACAAACATAGTGACTGTTTGGAAATTATACCCTAAGAAAGATAACATATTTAAACAATTTTATCTAGATACAATTAAACCACAAATTTGAGTGGTTCCAAGTATAAGTATAGCATATTCATGCAATCAGATCCAAGACAGAGAAGCATGATTCTACCTCCTCTTCAGCCACCATCTTTATCATCTATCTCTTGAGTTAATTGGAAATGCCTACATTTCAAGGGCGTGCAAAATTTCCAAACTCATGAAGGACTGAAATGTGTTCCAATAGGCTTCCACACCATTATTCCCCAAGAATGTGAAGAAAGTGAGCCCAGAATGGGCTGTAACAAAAATGTCCAATCTTATATCTTCTCAGAACAATCTTCTGATGACTACCTGAAGAGGCCTTACAGGAATCACCATATTCTGATCCTGATAAACCTCTCAGCAGCACTGGATACTATTGATCATGGAATCCCTCTGGAAAATCTGCAAGGGTATGGAGTTGGAGGCACCCCTATTATACTGGTTCTGCTTCTTCCTAAGTGGATGAGTCCAGTGGGTGATAGTGGGAGTTGAGAGGTTGAACCTTTAGCCACTCTGGTGTGGGATGCCCCACAGCTCAGCTCTTATCCCCACTTTATTCAACATCTACACAAAACTACTAGGAGAAGTTCAGAAGTTCTCTTAATTCAGGGTAAGCTGACATCAATATGCCAATGATACTCAGCTATATATTTCCTCTCTGGACTGAGCAGGAGATGCTGTTATCTCTTAACCTAATATCTGGAGGTTGTAAGGATCTAGATGGAACCAGGAGACTCAGATTCCACCCCACCAAGATAGAATGCTTGTTTATACAGAAATCACCTGGATTCAGTGTAGCTCCATCCATAGCTCTGAATGGGGATGCATTCACCTCAAAACTGATCTAGGATCTAGGAGTTCTCCTCAACTGCGGCTCCAGCAAGAACAGCAGGTGGAGACTGAGCCCAGGAAAGGCTTTGCCTAACCATAGATTGGGTGCCAGAGGCAGCTGCTTAGGGATCAGATTGTTCTGGCAACCGTTACTTATGCCCTCATCACCTTGCAATTAGATTACTGTTACATGCTGTACATGAGGCTGCTTCTGAAGACTACTCAGAAACTGCCATTTGTCCAACATGCAGCGCCCACCTGCTAATGAGCTGGACCTGGATTTGTAGGATTATGTCCTTTCTGTAGGAGCTGCTCTAGTTTCCAATAGTTCTCCAAATGCAATTCAAAGTGCTGGTCATCATCTCTAAATTGCTATATGGCTCCGGTGAGACTGTCTTCCCAGGTAGAATCTTCCTATCCTTTGTATTCTATCCAGGAGCAGAGCACAGAAGTGCCCTATAACTGTGGAACCCTCTTCCCCTTGAGGTTGGGGTGGTCCCTTCCTTGCTCTTCCTTAGGAAACAAGTGAAGACCATCCTCTCTTGCTGGCCTCTGGAGGACTGCTGGCCATGATTGGTGGCTGCTGACTGCTGTATATAACTGAGCAGCCCAGAGCATTTTGACCGTAGTCAAATTACATAAATAAACTACTTATCTATTTAGAATACAGTTCATGTAAACAGGAAATGTGCTTGCTTAACAGACTGTAAAGGAACAAGGAGCAATAACAGATGTACGCAGACTTCTTAATGTCTAGGCACATGCACTGTAACACACGTGCTGTTCTGTTTTTGGATTCTCCTGGTGAGCGAACCCTGCCGTTTGCCTCGAGTCATCATATGTTCCACTGAAAGGACATTCGTCCTGTATATGCAATCATTTAGATTAGGGGTAAAATAAGTGTGGTCAGGAACCATGCAGTAGGTCAGCACCCCTTTTGTGACCACTAGATTGGGTGCAGCCAAAAATGTCCCCTTTTTGTGTATTTTCCTTAGTCTACTTAAATTGGTAAATTTCCCAGAGAGCCTAATTCCTGCAAATATGACTTACTTGTTTATTTGGTTATATCCTGCCTTTCATTCAGGAGCAAAAGGCAGTGTACATAGCACTTCATTCTCTTACATTTCCCAACAACAGCAACCCTGTGATGGGGTAGGTTGGGCTGAGAGAAAGTGACCAGTCCAAAGTCACCTAGGGAGTTTCCATGGCTGAGGGTGGACCTGGGACTTCCTGCTCCTATTCTAACACCTTCACCACTACCCTACACTACATTTGCTCCTTATTTTTTCATAGAATACTAGTCATACTTCCATGAGCAATTGCTTTTATTAAAAAGAGTAATTCCATTTTGTCAGCATCCAAAAAGGTTTATTGTATGTTCATCAAGAAACAAACGAAATACCACATGCTTTTCCAAGTTAAGAAACGACGGATGAGCAAAATGATGCTTAATTACCTTGAAAACCTGAGAATATCACATTCTCTTTATCACATGAGAATATTCAGCTGCACATCAACAAATAATTGCCTGTTGTATTCGGGTTATCTGGTTCACTTGTGCTGGATTTGATATATGAACACCTCTCCAGAGTACACCTATTACATAACTCCAATTTACAAATGGCAGGAGAATGTCGCAATACTCAACAAGTTCTGCTAAGCTGTTTGCAATTATCAGCTAATTATTTTACACTATTTTCAGTTAGAAGAGTTCACTTTGCCATTCATTTTCAGAAGCAAACCTTCCTGACTAAAGCACATCGATCTCTGTAAAACAGCATGAGTGCCTTTAAAACAAAAACATAAAAAAATCAGAAAGCACAGAAAATTTATTTCAAGATTACGTCTTTGGAAACAGCTTGGCACCTTCAGAGGTAAACTGCAGGATATCAGGTTCAGCAGAGGCCGTTTAATTAATTCATTGCAAAAAGGACAGGGAAGCCTTTAAAACCTAAGAGGCATAAATGGCAGAATCGGCTGGAAAAGGTGAGCTCTTTTTCTGTGGAACCCTCAACATGGTGAAAGAAGACACAGATGACTTAAAAGCAGCCCCGCCCAACTTACAGAAGACAAATCTGCTAATGGCTCTTGTACCATGAAAAGCAAATGGGAAACTATACCCTCAGAAGCTGTACGGTGAAAGGATCTGTGTCTTCTGCCAAGAAAAAACAGTGCTCTCTCAGATATCTGAAACAGTCCCAGTGTCAAACACGCTCATGAATCATCTTCGCGTGGCCCCCATCTCCATTCTTCCTGGTTATAACAAACCCAAATTATTTTTGCTAAAGAGTACAACAAAGCCTTCAGAGCTGAGAAGTCAATTCTCAACAGCAAGGTGCATTTGTGTAGGGTAGGCATATTTAATAAACATCTACGGAACAAGACTCTTTCCCTGCCCTGCAGTTCCTCTGTTCCCTCTCAAAAAAGAATGCCTCTGGAATTCCTGTTCAGAGTTCACCTTCTGTTCACATTCGCTTTCCTGTATTAGCACTAACTCACCTCTCAAATAATTCTTGCTGAATCGGAGTGTCCTTGTCTACCGACCTTCACTTCTGCACTTTCAAGTAGAAAGCAAAGGTTGTAGAGAAAATAGCTGGGTCATCCTCCCACACTTCCATGGGAGCAAACACATTGCTCTTTCCATGAATATTTAACAACTGTATTCCTAGAATACCCCTTTGTACCATTTTACAAATGGCATGGGCACAAGCCCAAATCATCTAAATATATTTCTTCTATGAAAAACAACAAGGAGTCCTATTATCAGTGTCAATATATCACATCTAGCAAATGAAAGACACATCCGCTCTATTTATTTCTTCGTTTAATCAATTTCATACCTGCCTTTCTTTTCCAGTGAGTAATCTGGCCACAACACCTTAGAAAAACAGAAGCAGAACTCAAAGACTTAAAAACGTAGAATTACACTAACAGTCCAATAGATCCTAAAATCTTTTTAACAATTAAAAACCTGGTAAAAAAGATGTGACTTTTTTATAATTTTATTTTTAAAATTAAATTACAAATACATTCCAGCAGAGTGAAACAGCTTGATAGCTAAATCTACTCTCTAACATGTGGGCAAGCATACTATTTCTAACAATCATAGCAGAGAGATGCTGAAAGATGGAGATTGGGGAAATGATCATTTTAATTATGGATCTAAAATGTATAAAAAGCCCCAGGCTAATCAAGAACCTAAGAACACTGTGGTATAAAACAGGTACAGCAGACATTAAATTGAGGATCAATTATTATTCAGTTACTGCAGAACCACAAAAAGATGTGACTTTACAAATCGTCCACATCCTGAGGAAGAGGGAAACCCTTGGAGCCTGGGAGCCATGCAAGAGGAGAAACTCTTCTGCCCTGCATGCCTTGTGTTGTTCTGCACGGTATTCCACCCACTGATGTTCATGAGTGGAAGCAAATGATTGAATGAGCATCATGGTGCAAACATCACTTCTGTATATGCCTTGTGAGATCACATACACTTACATAAGGAGCAGAGTTTGTGTTGTGACACTGTGATGCCATCCAGTCCTGCAGATCCCTCTCTGTAGCCCTTGTAATGTAACTGCCCAGAGTCAGGCAAAATATAAACAACAACAATCATCATCATCATCATCATCATCATCATCATCATCATCATCATCCCAGGTGTAGCATCAACTGCCCTATTCATGTCTGTGGCTAGAAGCATCACTTGACAGCCCCTTCAATCCTACAGTCACCCGGTGCTTAGTTAAACTTAGGTGCAGCCTGATCTAAAGAGATTTCAGAATTCCCTGCAGGAATGAGCCATCCTCTGTCAGAAGATGTGTCCACTCAGCACTGGGAGAAGCAGTTGAGAAGGAAAAGTTGTTGCTATTTATCTTCCTATTCCTTACATTTCCTTATCATTTCTAATCATTTCTTCATTCTCTACAATTGGCCACTTGAACTGAAAGGAACTTCATTTCAATTTCTGCTGTCCATGAGGCAACCATCGCTAGCTATAAATAATAAACTTACTTTGAATTGTTAGAAGTTCTAGAAAGGCATGAAGACAGCTATTTGTTAAATGGGATTCACGTATATGTTTCTAATGTGAACGGAACAGAGCTTCTCCCTTTGGAATTTAGCTTAGGACTTAGGAAGAGTATTTCCCATCTTAAAATGTGTGAAAATTGCCTCCAATTATGGCCTGAGATGGGTCCATGGGCCAAATGCACATTTTGATGCTCAGATACCATCGCTGCTCTAAAATAAAAGTAGAAGTGCTTTTATTAAAAGATCATGGCTAGGTAGTCTACACTGGAGTACTCAAAAGCTGATCCATCCTTACTATGAGTTAAACCTGACATTTAAAACACTGCACAGGCTTAGCCTGGATAAGCTTGCAACAGGAAAGATTCTTTCCTCCTGAGGTTTATCAGATAGGCAGAATTTTTAATCTGGAAAAAGAGGGTCCAGTTGGGTTTTACAGCTCTGATTTAGGAAGAAGCCACGATCTTAGATAATAATCTGTAATTTCCTGACCTAGGACAAAGTACTATCATTGTCCTGGGAACTGTAATTATGTGAAAGGTGGTGTGACAGATACTTGTTTTGTTCTTTTGTGGTTTACCAAGTCCTGTTTGTATAAATTCAACTTACCAACTATTTATCTCAGTGTTGCCATCTTTAGCAGGACTTGACCCAAAGTGGGAAGAGATGTTTCCTGTTTCTAAAATGTCAATTTTTTTATATATAATTATGTTATTCTGTTAGAACGACATGTTTGTGAATACTGTTACATAAATAACAACAAATATCCTTCAGCTCCTGAAAATAGCCTTACAGTAATTGCTGAGGGTTTAAGAACATTGCCCAGCTAGATGGCAGCACATAGGATTTCAAAACAGCTAAGCAGACTCAGATCTGGCATCAACTCTTGACAGCCAACTACACCAAAACCAAGATTCTTGCAGAGGCTTATTAAAATGGAAAAGAAATCAGATTACAGAAATCTCAACAACAAATATTTCATTTTCATGACCCCATTTTGCTCTCTGTTTGTTAGGGTAGAACTTTCTTTATTCTCTTGGTAAGAACCCTTTGATGAGCAAGAGGGTTAGCTATCTATTTTCTAGATAATGGAAGAATGTGCATTACTTCTAAACTTGCAACATTTTCCAAACCACCCTTCTCTTTCCCCGGCCCTGAAAGGAGATAACGCTTGGTCAAGATTTGAATGGGAGATACCCAGGGTGGTAGGCTAGACGGGAAGTTGCAAAAACCTTCCCAGGAGAATGAAATGGCAAATCACCACATTGTTGCCAAGAAGTATACATGAGTATGTCCATGAAATTACCAATAGTTGAGCACATTTGGAAGGAGTCTTAATCTTTTACAAGTACCCTCAACAGATAAAATGGGCAATTTATGGCTAAAGATCATGACCTAACACCTGACTAAACATATGAGGCTTACATTACTTTACTTTTAGAAAACATGCCTCTTTGAGGAATTCACCAAAGAGTCCTGGGGCTACTGCAGAATATATATATATATATATATATATATATATATATATATATATATATAGTCTCTTTTTCAAATGGCAGGATATATATATAGTCTCTTTTATATATAGTCTCTTTTTCAAATGGCAGGATATATATATAGTCTCTTTTATATATATAGTCTCTTTTTCAAATGGCAGGACCCTGAACAATTCCCGTTACCTCTCAGTGTGAAAAAGAAGAAGAAATGGCCCTAGCCTGCTCTAAGGCGTGAACTGCTCTCTCCATAAAATCATTTTGCTACAGTCCTATTTTTGTTTACCAACCCTTAATGGAGGATTCGTTTTTAGTCCAATATACTTATTTCTTTGTCTAGATTATCTACAACTAAGCATTGCCTTGACTAGGAAGAAAGCTGGTTAGACTTACTGTATTAATGTTCTGTTATCTCTTCCAAGTTGGACCATGTACAGAAATAATTATGAGGATGCATAATAGGGATACATCCATATCTCATGTTCAAAGGTTGGTTATTATGAAGCATTATCTTTGACTGGGATGTCCACAACCCTAAATCCCCAGAGCTTGTAAGTTAGGACTTATAGAAGGCCAACAACTGTACAACATGTGTTTTCAATTTTTGTATCTTTCCACACTGAGTCATCAACTGAAAAACAGCACACCCTACAGAACTGTATATTTGATTGTGGTGGGATTCTGGCACAGTTTGTTGGATCTTGGAAGCTGTAAAGAACCAAAAAGAGTTGACTAAAAAGAACAGTGCTGATGATTTCCTCTTGGGATGTGAGTGAAACTGCTTAAAGCATCCATATGACCAGCATTACCTATGCCTGTAAACCCTAACTTTGAGAATTTCATGAAGGAAAACCTAATTGTATACATAGAAATGGGGAAGATCTGCACTGGCAATCTTATAAAATCACCACTGCAGAGAGAGAGAGAGAGAGAGAGAGAGAGATTTTGGTTCCCATAAAGGTCATGCTGACTGGGAAATTAAATCCAGTTCATCACTTGTATAAACATGGCTTTAAAAATGTTCAAAGTGTTCAGCATCTTGTATCTTAACACAATCCATGTAATAACTTCAAAAACATCATAGCTGATAATTATTTACTATTTCTATTTTATTATGACTGTTCTCCAACACTGTTTTTAAATTATTTTTGCAAGTATTCTGAAAAACCCGTATTGCCTGATATCTACTTAGAGATTTCTGCTTCAAAAAAATTTGAAACCAGTAACCAGGTTGCTAACTACCTTGATCTCGGGGTCTTTGGGAACACTACAGTTTGAATCTTCCAGCTTCAAGGAACCCTTCTACATCCATTTGCCAGCTAAGCAAACTTCTACAGACATGTGTTCTGGTGTCAGTTAAAGTTGGGTTGTGTTCACATTTTAGTGTAAATACATCTTGAATTTATTAATGATAGAACCTGAACAGCAACCTTATAAACTGAGGAGATCAAAGGCCTAGCTGGAGAAGGAGGACATGGTTGAAATGGGTTGAAAGAAAATATGTGGATAGTGGGGAAAGACACTGTGCAGTAGAGTGCCTAACACAATCCCAACTGGAATAGAATGATGCCTGTGACAGAGAGCTTGTAGACATTAGCACATTGCTAATTCTGCACTGCCTGGCTAGCTGGACACTTTAATTTTCCACCAGACTCCCCAAGATCATCTGGGTTCCTGCAATGTGCTAAGCCATCATGTGATCTGTTTCAACTTAGACCCAAAGTACAACATATGAATGCAAAATGCATTGGTTAATCTCATAGTGAAAAAAACAATGGCTTAATGACAGTGTTCTAAGCATTCTGGGAAAATGAAAATGATTTCCTCAGTGGGAAATCCCTACTAACTGCCTTCTCAAATCAATAGCTAGTCCTAACTTATGGGAAATGTTCCAGGAGTTATTTGGTTCATTCAGAGAGCTATCCAATTGTTCTTCCCATTGTTCCATAAGAACTATATCCCAAAACCTTTGTGGGTTATACATTTCTGGAAGTTAAAATGACAGGCAACCAGGAAAGTTTATCTGACATTACTAGTCTTTTCAGGCATGAAATCCTGATTCTGCACCACCTGCATTCTGCACTTGAGAGAAACACTGGGATATAAATACAATAAATAAATAAGTGTGTGGACACATATGGGTGTTATTGTGTATATATGCATAAGCTGTTGCGCAGATCTTAATAGAGATCAACTGCTTCCTGCAGTTTATGTTAAATCTCAGGAGACTCTTTCACTTGGTGTAAACAGCCCTTTGCATAATTTCCATTCCTGGCTTATTCATTTTTTAAACAAACTACTATCTCCAGTAGGCATCACAGGATCTAGAATTTTATTTGGCCTGTGTAAAGTAATAAAAGGAAGGATTTCATGCAACAGAGAAACAGTCGAAGTACGTGGAAGGCAACAGGATTGATAGTTTGTTGTTCTGCTCACATTCTCTTAATGAGGATGGATAATATCAGCCAACATGCGAATGGAGGTTTAGAGAATGTATTAATAGGCTAACTTTTGTACACTGCAGGTAGAACTAAACAACTGAACAGGGCAGTAAAGAGATGCCTCTGAAACCTAGGAAACTCTAATTGACAGCATTTTTCCACTGAAAAATGTGTATGAGCACAGAAAAAGATTGGGGGAAAGAAAACTCATGAGCCCCAAATGCCCATCAGATCCAGCATCTGAGAACATCCAAGACCAGATTGTTCCTGGTGAGGAATCAATCTCGGAACTGGAGGTGGGGAGAGAATTTGAGTAGCCTCCTATGATTTACAGAGTTTACAATTTCTGATATCAATTCCCTTTAACAGTTCCTGTATCACCACTCCCGATTTGGCAGTATCCTGTGTTATTATTTCCTATATTTAAATTGTTGAGTTTAACCCCAGTTCCTTTTGTCTAACAACTATTTTTCCCCCAATAATTTATTAACAGTGAGGGAGGGTGGGATAGCATTAAATCAACTGCTTTACTGCAAAGTAAAATGCTGAGATTTAAAACTGAAATCTAGCAGTAACTTTTCCTGTATTCACTCAGTTGAAATAACAGTCACCAGAGTCTGTTCTTCCTTTTTACACATGTATAGGAACATCTGTTTGAAAAATATTCACACACAGTTCATCTTCGTTTACTAAATCTAGTTTTAATATGTGTCAAAAAAATTGGACAAATCATTGACTGTTAAAGATGCATTAGTTCATCTTGGCTATACCCGATAGTTTATTGGTTGATTAGTCTTACAACTATATCAAAGAAAATAAAATAAAGATAAAATACAAGGATTTTTATATTTGTATTTTATCTATTTCTAAAAGAGGTAAAAGAAAATATAATAATAAAATACATATTTGCTAAATGCAAAGAATCAGATAAATATATCACCTTTACCTGATACCCCAATCTGTTCAGTATAATGGATTCTTAGCTGAACTGCCTTGCCTACAAACTTAACAGTTCTGCTAACAATGTATACGTGAGAGCCCAGGAGGACATAGGACAACCTGCAATTCAGGTCCCAGTGGACTGTTCTTTCAAGTAGGGATGTTAAATATCTAAGCCTAAAAGAGGCATATAGTTGACCATCCAACAAAACATGAGCAATATCTTTGATGGCTGGGGCGCCGCATACACACGTCCTCTAATAATATGGTGAGTGAGGGAAGCCTATATTTACCTATGCTTATAGGCCACTCCAGTCAACCATCTCTGAGCAGTATACAATTTCTAAAATAATTTAGGTTAGAAACGAATACATATACTTATTGTAAAACAACCACATTTACAACCAGATATGATAAATTGTGGCTAGGAGAATAGTCATACAACATCATTCAACTGGAAGGTCAATTCTACAGCTGATTTGCAGTAATTCATATGTGTTTGCTCTGTGTGTGTGCGTGTGCGTGTGTGTGTATATCTCAACCAAAAATGCAAGGAAAAAACCTTCTGAGCAACATGATCCAAGTTTTAGGAGAGTTTCCTTTATCACATAATTTCAAGGGCTTTTTGTTCTTCTTGATGTTACTGTGTTGGTTATTAAAAGCTTCTGTAAATATTTCTACTTTTCTTTTGTTGATTTATTTAGCAAATAAATAAAATAAAATATTGCAAAAACCACATATACTGAGGAAGGCAAAGGGCGATGGCATCAAGGCTAGAGAAAGGAAACAGTTTTTCTTTAGGAAATATGCTTTCATCTCTTATTCACCATGGATAAAAGGTGTTAAAGCTTGTTAAAGCTGCCACTCCATTGTGAAATGGAACTCGACTTCATGCTTTCCTTGTATACTAGGTTGAAAAGAGTTTATAGAATGATACTTCAATTAAGCATTATTCTGCAGTAAATAAAAATGGATCTCTTAGCTCATCAAGATGGCTACATCTGATCTACAAGTTTGGTCCTCAGGTTTTGCATGTAACTGCTGCGAAGAAATTTGATGAGGTCCTGAGGAACTCTCCCCAAGATGCCACTTCTCTTTATGATTTTAATGTCTAATGTAACGCCAACAATAAAGTAATCAGGAACTGTTTTAGAATGTAGGGACTAACTTGGGTTCTTTCCTTTGTATCACTCAATGACGTCATCAATAATAGAAGCAGGAAAGTGAAGGCAGAATTTTCCAATGCACCATCTGAATCAAGTATTAATTACACTGAAATCAATTAAAAGTTGTCTTTATTAGAGTTGCCATTGTTAGAAGTATGATACATATCTATATAGGTCTACAATCCAGTTTTTCATATTTCAGTCCTTGACCACAGTTTAAAATTTGAAAAGCAGCAAAGGGTGTAACTTAGTATGCAAACACGTCAAAGAATTGTTGCTTATCTAACATAGCAGAATGTGAAGGTGATGAATCAAACATTGGTAAGAGCTTAATACTTTAGGTGGATTTCCCAAAACTGGTGTCCTCTGGGTATGTGAACTTCAATTCCCATAATTGTCAGCCAGCCTGAGACCACAGTGGCTGGGAACCATGTGTATATTGCAAGATCATCAGAACAGGTAAGGCTGGTCCCCTAAAATTAAAAGTCATTTACAAGTGCTTCTTTACAGCAGAAATTATTCTTAACAAATGTTTAATCCATACAAGCCAATTCAAGATAATCCTGATGTCCATTTTTCTACAACCAAAAGCAATTGGAGGATACATAAAGCATTACTTTTCTACATCTATGTAATTCTACCCCCCCCCCGATAATTTTGTTTACAAAACCATAGTAAAATAAGAAACTTTTTTTAAAAAATTGATCAGAACTGCATACATTTGAAAAATTGAGAGCAAAAGTAATCACAGGAGATAATAAACTTAGCACCCATGAAGAAAGGATGGTATTAAAAGAGGGGTGAGAGTATCCAGCAGAATCTTTTGGGGGGGGGCTGTTTCTACCACTGAAAATGTTCTACTCTCCTCAACAATTTGACAGATGGAATTCAAACAAAACCTTTAATCATGGTCTCAGGAACTGAAGGGATGAGGGAAGATCCTGTTAAGGTGAGAATGGGAAAATCATGATGGCGATTCTCATGTTCAGCAAACCTTTAAGGAGGGTAAAAAGTTTATGGACATTCCCAGTTTAAAATGATGGGGCCTCAATGGAAATGTGAGTTGTTATCTACCTGGGGCGTTGAATCATCTTCTTTTTGTACAGGGTACAAGTATTGGGGGGAACATTCTAGGTTTGTTTCTTCATTCCTGAGCTTCCTTCATTGCTTTAAAATCTGTTTCTAGTCTCTTTTCTGAGCAAGCGAAATTATGCCATTGGCATGCTCCTCAGATACTCTAGGTTACAAAGTAAAGCTTTTTCTAACACCGAAGATTGTTAGGCACTTTATATGACCGTGGCTTGGCTCAAACCTAATGTTAAGCCTTAATGACTGAAATCTCTACAGCATGCTAAGTCAAAGGCAGACAATCCATCTCAATAGGGTTTGGGCAACAGAGCTTCCCCCTGTATTTGGACTTTCAGGGTAATAATTGGGGGTGGTGATCTTTGTACTCCGCATCATGCCTTGAGCCAAAACTACAAAACTTCAACTGCTTTTTCTTTCTCCCACCCAATCATGCTAGATGATTATCTAGCCTGCTGTATACTGTTGCAATACTGACATGGATAATTAAAACTGCTTGTATTATTACCAGCAATATGACTGTTCCACACCGTTCAGTCCAAATCATCACAGGTTTATTACATCTCTCTGCAATAAATCTGACATAAACCACAGCACAATGGCCATCAGCATCCATCTTCTCTACAACCTGTAACTTCTGTCGTTGATTTTTAAATAAAGGTATGTTAAATTTTATCATATAATGACCCCGAAAGGCATTATTGGTATAGATAAACACAATTAATCCTGATTAATTTATAGGAGCCGCTTTAAATGATTCATGAGGACTTGATTTCCAGAAAGGAAAGAATGGTGAAACGTTATTTATGAATTCCTACGGACATTGAAAGACCACCTTTGACATGGCTCAGCATCTTTATTTTTGTCCATGTACTCTTGTCTCCAAAATGCCTTTTAAAGAGTTGGAAGAAATTCTCAGTAATTTGTAAATAACTTCCATGTACTGAAAATTGACACTAGCTGATCACTAGAGGTCATGTCAAGGTAAGAATGGTGACCGTCCTTTGATAGTTTTGCTTCTTATTGAGCAGGTGAACAGAAGAACCAAAGCGTAGCCTTATTGGATCAAACCAAGGACGATCTTGATCCACATTCTGCTTCCTACAATGGCCAGGCAGGTGCCTTTGGGGTGCTCACAAGCAGAAGATATGTTACCCAGATTGATTTTTAAGACTAATGATACTAATAACTCTTGACAGACCAGTCTTTCAGCAAATCTATCCAATCCCATTCATGGCCGTGATTAAGTCTTGTGGTTATGAATTCTACAGACTAAGAGCAATCTGTCAGGGTCAACAAGACTTTATACATCTAAGAAATGGCCCATATGCTGATCTGCATGACTGTGTGGACATAAAAGAACTAGCAAAGCAACCTGTACTGCAGCCTTCTAATCTGGGAACGGCTCTGCTCCTGCACAATCCCTTGACTCTTGCAGATGTTGTCTAGCTGTAAATGGATCCAAAACGAAAGCTCTCTCATTCATGGCATAATAGCTTACTGACTCAGTTTCACTTATTTATAAAATTCACTGGTCTAGAAAACGTCTATCTTTCTATTTCATCATTAAATGCCAAAGTGGGATCTGATCCAGCTCAATCCTTTTGGAAACTGAAAGGCAGATCTCCCACAGTTATTGATCCTCCCTCTCTCTCCTTGGGAACATGCGTGATTAAATAAAACACAGGACCTCAGATCCTCTTGCTTTGAATTTTCGTATTTCCTTTCGCTGTGTGCCATTCTTAGGGGACAAGGAAACCTCAGTCCCAACACAAATCCTGCTAGGCGCCCAGGGGAGAACTATCAGATACTTCTGCCTACCAAGTGAATGTCTATTTAAAAGCCTGCTTTAATTTGTTGTGGCTAAATCAATTGCCAGGAGTATCAGAAAAGGAAAAAACACACACACACACACAAATAAAGGAGCAAAGGATAAAAAGGGAGGGTGGAAAAAAGGCACTTTAGCCTTCCTATACTTAGTAATCATACTAATTGCTCTTTGCTGCCGGACCATCTTACCATAAGAAGAAATCTTTCCAGGAGGACCAATGCTTGCTGGCTTATTTAATACTTGTTTAGTATTACCAAACAAAAGGCATTGTGCAGCTGTTTTAGTTCCTGCTTAATGGACAATTGCATTATAAAAGTCTCCTCTCAAAACATACTACAGCTAAATGATAAATGCTGATCTATAAACTCTGCTGGGAGACGTTTTGGCAAAAGCTGAGCGATGGGAGAAAGAAAATATTTAAATTAATAATTAAAGCAGCATGCAAATTGCTCCTAGCTGGCAGGGTAATGGATTGGTAAGAAACAATTTGAGGAATGTAGCCAAGGGGCTGGGTGCTAGTTCTGATCTTATTGCAGATTTAATACCAATTTTATAGCTAGAATGCTATAATTTTTTTTTTTTTAATTTGGCTGAAAATAGGAATATTTCCATTTTGAGAACCAACCTCTCAGATTTAAAATAGAGGTATGGCTGCCATGAAGACTGGGGAAAACTCCATGCTATATAAATCCCATGCAGAAATTTCTATTCAGAGCAATCCTATTCTTTCTGATTCCCTACTGTTGACCTTCAGCTGTAGGCTACACCTCTCCTCCACATTTCATCAAAGAAGGGAAATCCTTGGCTTGATAACTACTCCTATTGCTCTCTCTTGCCCTAGTGAAATACAGTTTCATTTGGCCTTGGGCTGGGTTCCCTTACAGAGTTCCTGCAGGTCTCCAACTCAGCCAGGTCACTTCAAGCGAAAGGAGAATTGACTTACTGTTGACTGTTTCTGATCATCCATACATTGGTCTTTCTACTCCATTCTGGATATTGTCTCTGTTCTATTGCTAGATCTGCCCCTAGCCAGACACTGCATTCAGATTTCATGATTTCTGAGTGCTGTTAATCACAATCAAGCTATAACTGAGCTGGACTTAACATTCAGTGTCAAGGATTAGTACTCCACCTTAAAGGACAGATATGAATTAATAAAGCATATACCACTGTATGTACTACCACAACAAAATATAAAGGCTATTTAATAAAGCCATCTTCAGCTTTATTTAGAGATAAATATCAGTTCATCACAATTCCAAAGGTTTTTAGCCATCAGTTGAAAGCATAAAATGCCCCAGTGAAACAGCAGGTGGTACAATGAAGTTAAAGTCCCCCATAGAGTAAAATTCCCACTGGAGTCAAAAACTATGCAGGTAAGACCTTACAGAGCTCTATATGGAGTAGGCATTCCCTATGATCACAGCTGGCACAAGGGTCTATGAGCATAGGGAACCGTGGGTCTGTCTCTCATTTGCATTCCACCCCCATCCAAAACTTTCACCACATTTCATTAATCCAGCTATAACAGTTGAAAAATCTCTATGTAAACCAGTATGAAGAGGACAAGAGAGTTAACCCTGGCTAACAATCTCATTTGACGGGGCACAAGATGCTCATATATTGGAATGTTACTATAGATGCCTTCTGTTAGCCTAGAAGATATGGAGGCAAGGAGAGAAGGTCCTTCAGTGTGGCACACATAGGATGTTCATTGGGTAATTAGAGTAAATTAGTTTAGAGATTCCTCCATAATAGAGCACCCTATACTCTCCAATACAGAGACTACTTCAGTCCCTATGAAGGTCAATGAGATAGATCCTAAAGTAACCAGGAAGGTAGCTAAAATTTATGCAATTGCTATTTGTATTAGATTAACCTTTTGATTACGTACCATCAAGTCATTTTTGATTCCTAGCAAGCACAGAAATAGATCTTCTCCATGACAATCTGTCCCTGACCTGTTCTTTCAGGTCCCCCAATGGTTCACCCATCGCCGCTATAACTGAGTCCATCTGTCTTGCCGCTGGTCCTCCTCTTCTTCTCTTTCCTTCCATCTTTCCAGCATTAGAGCCTTCTCCAGAGAGCTGGGTATTTGCATAATATGTGTCAGGTTCAGCCCAAAGAACTCCCCGAGACAGTGCAGATACAGTTCTGTTGCGTTTATTAGCTTCCACCTCAAGACAGAAATCTCTCCAGACTGAATCTAACTTCCCAAGCCAGCAAGCCACAACACCATGAATTCCTTAGGGTGGTGCCAGTCTCATCTTCTTAAACTTCCCATGCTCCTGCTGAGGGCTAAGGGAATGCTTATCTCCCCAAATGCGGCCTTCATCCAACCATTCCTTCACAATATGTCCAAAGTAAGATAATTTGAGGCTTTGATATAATATTAGATTATACATCTAATCCAGTAATATTTACCCTTCTTTCACCATAAATGTAGGTTATACCCCTATCTATCTATTGAGAGAGAGATTTGGTTAGCCATAATCTTTTACCTGTTATCTATGGATCTTTTATTTTATCACTGTGTTATTGATCACTTACATTTTACTTACTTTATTTTTCTATATTTTCCTTTGTCTTTTTGTCTGTTCTTACTTTGGAACTTAGATTTGTTACTTTTTATTTTTTTAGTCTCAGACTGTAAATAAAGTTCAGTCAATCAATCACCATGGAAATAACCAGCTCTTCTGCGGCCCTGCATGTTCACCTCTGTGCTAATCAGAACTGCTTGTCATTTAATGAATTGCCAGGTCCATCTGGTTCCAATCTCTGTTTTCTACAAATGGGCCAACTGGAAACAGCTGCTGCTAATCAGAAAGATCTCACCATCTAAACAACAGTGTTTCCTTCCACGTGATGGAGCATCCACATTGTGGTCTGTCAAGCAGTAGCTTGCAGTGAGTTTTCTAGCAACTGGAAGTCCTTGGAAATCATGGTTTCTCGTTGGTTCATGAACTCTGGGGTGCTTCAGTAGTGGATTATTTAAACATCTAAGTTGTAAATTTTGTCCCAGCTTGTTTCTACATGTCAAACAGAGATGGGAGCAATACTGGCTAAAAACCAACATCTTGCTAAGGTGACTCATGGCTTAAAGGTCAATGGCTTCACAATTATAGTCCTAGCACTAAAACCCAAGCAGGGGGTGACAAGTGAGTTTAATTATTCACAGTAGTGATATTTAGGGTCATAGATTTGAATCTTTGTCTCTGAATAGAAATGTCCAGATTTGCCGTTTTTACTGCTCCTGCCCCCGTTTCCATGACTGTCCTGTTCACAAAAGTCAAACTCATGTATGAGGAGTTAAACGCGTGCAGCGGCAAGTGGTTAAGGGTCGCCTGCATCTTGCTGTCTGGGCAGATACGAAGGTAAAGAAAGTGATGTTGGGCGTGCATGTTTCCACCATTTAGCAAAAATCTGTTCAAAAGGACTGCACGCTCAAGACTGCCCTTCAATTCCATTGGTCTCTGAAGGGTTCCACAGAGTTGGAAGTACTATTATTTAATAGCAAATTAAAGAAAAAACATCTTAGCATTTTGATATTCAAGCAGAGGAGGAACTCTGTTTCAAGCCTTTCACCCATACCGATTCCAGCATCAGGAGAAAAAAAGAGAACTCCAAAGGTTTCCTTCATCTGTGGGATACACAATCAGATTAGCCCAGTGCTTCCCAACTATTGTTAAGGTATTATCTGAGCAAGACTAACGCCCAGTGCGCTTCTGGAAATCAGTGGTTGGTGTCCTTCAGCCCCACATCTGACTTCTACACAACTCATTTGCCTTCCACAGTCCTTCTCCATGACATGCAGGGGAGTACTGGGTGTCAGGCCCTGTCTGGGCCAGTATCACATCAACAGTGAAGGGAGTGGTAGGAGCCCTTGGCAAGCTTTTGCTTTCCCGGTCAACCATCCACACCAAGGCAGGCGTGCAGCTCCGAACAGTAGGCATTTGATACTGAAGCAACTGAGGGGGGCAGAAGAAGAAGCTGTGCGGCAATTTACAGAGGCAATGGTCTATAAAACTGAAGCTGTGGCACATAGGAAGTATTAAATCAACTCCCTACCCTGGCTGGCTGCTCCAGGAGGGAGGGGAGAACTAGTTTCACCCCATGCAAGATTGGGTCTGTTGCAGGCTAAATTTAACATTCTAGTGATGGGCTAATGGGGCAATTCACCCTTTTTTGGAGCTCCCACAGTACTAATTCCTTCATTCAATTAAGGGTACCCTGGAAACGTAGCCCAAAATGAAACAAAACAGGGGTGCATTTAAAAAAAATGAAATAGGGAGGTCCAATGCACTTTTCCCTCCAGGCCTGCTTATTAAAAGCCCTGTAAGAAATTATCCTAAAGAGAAAGTGATTCCTCCCCTTTATATTACAGGGACAGAATGAGGCAGCCCCATTTTTGGCAGCAGCCCCATGGAGAGCGTGACGTCCAGTTCCACCTTAACTGAGTCAGCCCACAAAGCTCAGAAACTGATCACTGGAGACCTGAAACAGAGGAAGGACAAGAACACGTTTCTGTTTTCCTGGTTAAAACTACAGGCCTGTGCATTCTGCCTATGAACTAAATTAATGGAGTGGAAAAGAACAAGGATGGCAACTGCTCCGATGCCAGTCAACCTATTTATAACCACACATAGTAAGGATATAATTAGTAAGGCCACAATCTGAATAATGCTATATTAAACTGCAAGTGTTAAAGAGGGGAAATAAAACATCCTTTAAAAAAAAACAATGACTTCAGAAAGTACCCTTATAAATTAAGTAGGATCTGAAAATAGTTTAAATTTGCATATGATGCAGAAAGCCTGACTTTGTAGATTCCCTTTACATGAAGCCTCCCAGCTAGACACGTGTCTGACTGTTTGGGATGCTGTCCCCGGTTTGCAAAACAGACCCAGGTTAGCAATCCTTGAAGTCTTACAAAGGCTGCAACTCTGACCTTTAAACAAGAGAAGTGATGCTACAAGCTTAATTTGCTCTAGATAGTTGTATGGAGCCTATCAACCTTCATATAGTTAGAAAAATAAAGTCTCCTTCAAAGTACTCTTGACTCCTGGTAATTTCCTGTTCATATCCATGCTCTTTTCTTAGCAAAAATATGGAAGTGCTTCCTTCCAGGAAGAGCTTTCATCTGCAGTCTAGCCTACAACTCTGATGATTCCTGGTATTTCCCATCTTGTACTAACCAGGCCTGATCCTGCTTAGCTTCTGAACCTACACAAGATCAGCCATGTGACCTGACACTGATGATAGTAAAAGGTGGTGAGGATTCCCCTGGATGTGCCATTCTTAGCAAGCTGCTTTATATCATTGATTGTTCTAGTTCACCACTGTGAGGCAGGAAGATAGGAGCTGTTCCCAGCCTTAGCTGAAGACTGAATCAGGCATTCTTGTATAAGCAAATGTCTGTGTACATATGATACTTGGCCTATAAGCTTCCTACCTTCTTTCTACTGCAAACTGGTTTATCTTTTTATTTGGGTTCGGATTAAAAGGTGTGACACAAGTATAATTTACCTTCAGTTCTGATTTCAGCAAGGAGAAATATTTCAGTTTTTGATCTTCTGAAAACTCTACCCCACACCTGGTCTTTGTCTAAGGATTTTATTCATTCATCTATTTCTGCTTTTACTGTGAGTTGTCTGAATTTACTTAAGTTACATGTAATGGTTACTGTGATGCTTTTGTGAAGATGTATTTGCTATATAATGTCATTGCTTATTATTTCTAGAATGCTGCCTAATTAGGTGCTGTATTCAAAGGAGAACAAGACTTTACCAGATTCCTGAATTCAGATTCCTGATTCAGTGTAAATCACTACTGAACCTAAGAAGGGGGCAGAATATAATTGAGGGGAGAAGTCAGTTTGAAAACACTAGGATGGACCTGAGTATTCAAGAGCCATTTTCACTGAGAAATCCACGAAGGAAGCTGGAGGCTGAAGGAATTCACGAACAAGCAAAGGAGAAAGGAATTGCTTCCCAGATGGAAGGTCCCATTGAAATACAAAGGTCTCCAAAGTCAAAAGAGAAAGCTTTGAGGAGCTTGCAAGGCAAAGCAAAACATCATTTTCCAAAGCAAAAGAAAGAAGTTACTTCAAAGTCATGATGGTTGATGTGAAGTATGAGAAGATAACCTAGGAAAGACATTTCTCGGAACAGTGCCTTTATTATAATCCAGTTCCTCTTGGCACCACTATCACATAAACTAGAGCCAGCTTAGAAAACATTGCCAAAATAATCACTGTAAGGTTTCTAGGGCTAATCCCATTATAACAGAGTGGGGGGCTGACCCTAATGAGACTAATAGAAATAAAAAGTTCTCCAGTTCAGTAAGACCTTTAAAAGTTTTGTTTTCTCCAAATGTTGTTTTTATTAGTAACTATCAAGCTTCTTGCATGAGCTGAAGACAGCAAGAACTGCTAAAGTGTCTTTCCTTATGACTGGAAATTAAAATTAATGTGTGGTTTCTTCTTTCAGAGTGCAGGCACGGTTTCCATAGTCGTTTTGGTCTTCCCTACATAATACACAAAGCCTCAAACTATTTTTATATAATATAAAGAAGTGGATCTTGGCTTGGTTAATATCAATTCTGCATTGGGCAAAGCAGACAATTCATTATGTCTTGATATTGTGGATAGGTGACTAAGCAGAACATGGAGAGGGCGTTTACGGAAGAAAAGTGATCCTGCCCACTAGATTTAGCAGAGCATAGCAGGAAGCTAACACACTAGGGTCTTTCTTTACTGCGGTCATCTGCTTGCTTCCCATGCATAAAGTGGCTGGAAATGAAGCTGCTTAAGAAATGCTTTCCTGGATCTCAACCCCTTTCTCCAACTACGGCCACAGGGATGGCTATGTGTTCCATTTAGACCATGGTTAACACGGCTCCTGATTAGTGGATTCCCCTGCTTCTTTTCCCCTCCCTCCATGCCATGACATACAAGAACCAATCACTTTCCTTATTATGGGCCTGTCTTTTGAGGACTGGTTAAAAAAAAGAGCGAGAAGGGTTGCACAATTCTTCCTGTCACTTGGGCTAGAAGGGGAAACTGACAGAACTCTGGTCAATTTCACCACTTAGAAAAAGTGGCCAGCATGAATGCTGTTCTGCTACCCAACCTGAAAAACAAAAGAGAAATCACAGGACCAGCATTTCGTGGTAGATAGCCCAGTGGCCAGGATGAAGTGGCCACTGAAGGCAGAGAGTGGAGACAAGGGGGACAGAGGACACACCATCCAACTGGAACAGAGGCACTGGCGTAGGACTGAAGCACTGCAGGTGTCGGCAGAGAGGGAAAAACTCTACTTTGATGCAGGGCCAGAGAATTCAAGTGAAGTTGAGTTCTACCTTAACTGATAGGTGGGCCACTATTGCACTAGGACAAGGAGAAAGTGTGGATTAGCCTTAAATGTTGCAAACACACAGCATCTGGGACTCTCCCCAAAACCTGTAGGACAGTTTTACTGCCCTCCCTCCCCACTCTGAGCCATACAGTTAGAAACATCTACAGAATATTTGGACTCCTGCTCCTGTTCAGAGATGTGATTGACTGAATTATTATTATTGAAAGGCTAGTTAATTATGTTTTCAGAGCACACCTTTTAAATTTATTTACCTAGGATTCAAGTTTGGCCATGCAGTCTGTCCTCACTAAATAATTAAATTAATGGCCTTTAAATGCTTCTTTACAAGATCCTGTTCTGTTTCAAACCCCCATGCAATTTATGGACTGGAATATGGTGTAGAACTTCTCAAACTTGGCTATTTATGATATGTGGACTTCAACTCCATGCTGGCTGGGGAATTCTGGGAGTCGAAGTCCACACGTCTCAAAGCAGATAAGATTGAAATAAAATAAAATTTTCCTCAAAATGTGGGCAATCAACCGCCTACGCTGAACTCAACACTAGTCAGGGAATGGACAATAGCAATAATACTTTGTCATGTTGTTATGCAAAAGGCAGCCCTTTTTACAGAACTGGAGAATGCCAGTTGAAAGATGACGGTTATTGTCCCTGCTACAATAAAGTAATTCAGAAATATCTGTAACGGAACGTTTTTGGTTGTCTGTCTGTTTTGATACCTCTAATCCTGTCATCCCTGTGCATCTTTGACTTTTAACTTTACATGAAGTATGTCTGTTCTAAAAACACTTATGAACAACCTCAGTCAACATTACAGCCCTGGAACAGGATTTCTGGCACCAACACGCAACGCAAGCCTGCCAGACCTCTTCTGGCAATTTCCCTGTTCCCATCTCCTGAGACTTCTCCAGGCCAGTCCTTTCATTTGCTTTTTTGCTAGATATTTACGGTCAAATTTATACCCACTTGCTCCTGGCAAGCCAGCCCTGGTTTAGTGTGCAACAATAAACAGCACTAAAGAATACCATGCAAGACAGCATAAGTTAAAAAATAAAACAACAAATAATACCAATAAAAAAAATAAATTCCAAAGCAGCAATCCTACAGTATCAAAAAAAAAAAAGAAAAAAAAGAAAAAGCAAGATTAAGAACGGAACCCATTGATACAACTTTAGGTTTCCCTCCAAAGTAAAGGGGAAAACTGCACCCCTTTCTGGCTGACCAACCCATCTTTGCTTGGTGAAGGTGGCTCAGCTGTCCCTACGTATTCCTGATCAGGAGATCCTAAGCCACCTCACTCCAGCCGTTTCAACAACAAGTACATTCCTCTCTTCCTTGTGTATTTTGTACTGTTCCAACGCATGAGAAACAGCAAGCATGGAAGATGAACAGGCTCCGCAGACGTGTCCTGCAAGTACAGCCCCATTCTTTCACGCCAAGACTGCGGGAGACCTATACCCAGCTGATATGGACCACACTGGCTGTGTTCACACAGCGCAGCTAATCTTGTTGCTGTATGCACCCATTTTTAGGGTTTAATATACTCAATTATAAGCTGACCAAAGTGGATGGGTTTGTACAACATGCCAAACCACAGAAACTAACCTTAACATGAATGAATGAATCCAAACCATCAGCTAACCTGGTTAAGCATACTGCGTGAATTTCTAATAGTTTATAAGTGTTTATGAGAATGCTTTATTGTTTCACAGTTTTATGACTTAGAACCGTGAACCACCAGATGTGCAGTTGTGGTATACAAGGAGCGGAAAGGAAAATAGTAAAATACTGTGTATTTGGTATGGTGGACAACTAGCAGCAATGATGCAATCCTTTCGTCTGGAGGGCCTCAACACTTCTCTCGGCTTTTGTTCTAAAGATGGACCACTCTGTTAAGTATCAAAACTACCTTCCTTGAGCTTAAGGAAATACCTTCCTGACCTTAATGCCCGTGTGTGTACAAAATCATTTGCATATTTATTAGCATGGCACACTCCAAGCCATTCATCTTTGTAAGCTCAAAAAATCTATCAGTTTACTACCACAGAATCATAGAAGCCGGGAAAATAGCAAACCTGGCCTTTTCATCCTTTTCTGTTGTGTCCTTGCTGCTACTCCTTCAGTAATTTTTTACTGGTCCCTAATGATATAGGCTTTGAACTGTGGTGCTGGAGAAGACTCTTGAGAGTCCCCTGGACTGCTAGGAGGTCAAACCAGTCAATCTTAAAGGAAATCAACCCTGATTGCTCATTGGAAGGATCGATAATGAAGCTCAAGCTCAGATATTTTGGTCACCTAATGCGAAGAGAGATCTCTTTGGAGAAGACCCTGATGCTGGGAAAGATTGAAGGCAAAAGGAGAAGAGGACGGCAGAGGATGAGATGGTTAGATAGCATCACTGAAGCAATGAGCATGAAACTGAGCAAACTCAGGGAGGCAGTGAAGGACAGGAAGGCCTGGCGCAATACGGTTCATGGGGTCACGAAGACTCGGACACGACTTAACGACTAAACAACAACAACAAATGATATAGGCAATTTAGAATTTATAAAGTGCATGAATATGCATGAATAAGCTTTAGCAATGGTTCATTCACCCTAATCAGATGTTTTAAATCTCTCTCCCTCTATTTTTTCCTACTTTCAAGTGGTTTAGGAAAGTTAAAGCAATGTATTTCTAGAGTCCCATAGTCAACGTTTACACTTAAACTCATCATCAAACAGCTAGTTTTGTGTGATGTTGTATTGTGATCTTTCCATTTCTTTTGTCAATAAGAGTGGACAAGGGGAGAAAACATAGCAGTCCAGTATCCGCAGCTGTAGATCACCCTTACAAATATTCCTCCACTTTTTAAGAGCAGATATTTTGACATGACAGTGACCTATGTCCCAGGTCAACTCTTTCCACGGATCTGTTAGGGCCTTATTTCCAACATCACCATTCCCATGAGTTATACGCCATCATTCAGTGTTTAAGCCATCTTATAATATAGTGTGTCCCAACCCATTTTAAAGCCGAGTTACTACGTTGTGCAAATTCCAAGGGAAGATGGGACCTCAGGGTGCATATTCACCTCTATTGATTCCTTAAAGCACCCCAGCATTTTTGTAGGATCAGATCCAATATGCTGCATAGCTATTGTATTTATACATTTACAACCAGCATTTTTATGCAATTTTTTTTAAAAAAAGAAAAAAAACAATCTTTAAAATTGGCCAAAAACAAGGGCAGGGCTAAAACGGTGCCTGGCTTTAACTACATTAAATCATTTTCCAGATTGGTTTTTAAATGTATATATAAGCAAGAATGCCTTAATAGTAATAGTAATAGTAATAGTAATAGTAATAGTAATAGTAATAGTAATAATAATAATATTAATAATAATAATAAAGAAGAAGAAGAAGAAGAAGAAGAAGAAGAAGAAGAAGAAGAAGAAGAAGAAGAAGAAGAAGAAGAGCAGCAGCAGCAGCAGCAGCAGCAGCAACAACAACAACAACAACTTTGGCATTAACAACAAAGCCAGTTGTAGATAATCTAGAATTAGACTAAGGCTTACATAAAAAGTTTAAAAAGTACTAGACAACTGCAGGTCTGGTTGGTGGTTGGCAACTGTGGTGAATTTAGCAACTCGGTGGAGATATCCAGTGACCTGTCAGTAAGAGAAGGAGAGACCTCTTTTCCTCTGAGCTGGCATGTGAGTAGTTTAGGAAAGACGATTAAGTTGGCCAGCTACTTAAATATGTGAAGACCCACAGCTCATCATTAGTGTATTCCTAAAATTTATCTCAGTATGAATTGCACCAAAGGTTTGATGAACCAAATGAATTTTATGATTATTAAATATTAAGGGGGCAAAATGCTGTTTAAACTCAGCAGAAATGAATGTACTTGTATATGCACCTTTCCCTGAATTAAAAAAATAACAAGAGTCAAAATATCTGTAGGAAATTGAAATCTTATGCAGAGGATTGAGGCACAGACGGGGCAGGGTGCCATTTTTTGTTTGTTTTCCAGTAACCTGTCATCCCCGCTCCCCATCCTGCTAATATATAACCAGTTATCATATTCTAGATTTATGGCTTCTGTGTGGCTTCTGACAGCAAAATACATATTCCAGTTGGGGATCAGACACCAGTTAGCTTGGTTACTTGTCCTTCCCAAAACTAAACAAGATATACTGTATCATTACTACATAGTTCAGTCACTAGTTGCTTCTGAATGGAGTGAGGGCTTTGTTCCAGGTTCATAATGTCTTCCATCCATATTGAAGAGGGACAAGGACATTTCTTGTTTATCTCCCCAGCTGGTAATTTTCTTTGAACTGGGGTAGGCAAAAAAACCAGAGTAGAATCCATTAGTAGTTCTCTATATACCTAGAGTTGGTCTATAAGACTTCTGGCTTCCAGCTGTTTAAAACCAGCAACTGCTTCTGCTCAACATTGTAATGTTTAGTCTCCTTCAAGTCAAGCTCGACTGTGAGGCCTTCACTTTCATGTCCATCCGTTTTTCCTGGCAGCAATATGAAAATGATTTACCATTGCCATTTTCTAGGATGTTTTGCTTTTTTAATCTCTCAGTCTAGCCTACTGCTTTGGTGTTTCCTGGTGGATCTCCCATTCAATCACTGAACAGGCCCTACTCTCTTCTGCTTCCCAGGCAAGTCAAGTATTTAAGGTATTTAAGGTTAGGCTCCTGAAATACACGCTCATGATGGAGAGGAGAAAGACCCAAAACGGAATTTTGTCTGAAACAAAAAAATATGAGCTCACCACTGATTTAAAAAACAAGGGTCCCCTTGAACTGAGGTGTGTGTGTGTGTGTGTGTGTAAATAAATATACACACACACACACACACACCTGACAAGCCCCTCTTTTATGTCTATCAAGCTGGTGAACTTCGTAGCATCCAGTAAAAAAATAAAATAAAATACACCCAAGTAATGTTAAATCTATTCTATCTGTTCCATGACAATGAAGAACTTGCTAGTGGGTGCCTTCAGGATCCTTAGGGAATGCCCATTCACTTTAAACTTCATCATGTTGCCAAATAATTCTCTGTGTGTGTTTCCATTAGGATAATTAAAGTTCAGAATCAAATGTTAAACCATTATAATGATGGAACTGCATGGACGTGATTCATCTAGAAAGCAGGGAACACTGTGCTTTGTTACACTGGAGTCAGATATAAAATCATAAGAGAAGTTATTAAAATCTGAACTCATTTTCCAGACGATTGACTGTAGTGTAGGAACAAAAGGGCCATAGGTACTTCTGTAGCAAAATAAAGTCTCAAATTCACCTCTCAGCATATCAGGTAGGACAAGCAGGGATTTCTTTTGTTGAGGTGCAGAGAGTAACAGTACTAAACTTAATATACCAGACTTATGTTCAAATGCAAAGAGATGTTACCTAGCCAGGTAATGAAACATTTGCAAGAAAACAACCAAGCTCAGAGGACTCTGCAAAGAGATTCCTCACCCAATTGCTGAAATAGAAGAGGTAAAACTATGAAAGATAAAAGCTTTATCAAAATACTTTCACTACATAAATCTCCCATTTGGCATAGAATGCTTGTTACACCCACATCCTATGCTCCTAGCTAATGTTGGCACAATGATTCTCCTTGGAACCTGGGAGATTTTTCCAGAGCATCCACAAATCCAATACTTTCATCAAAATGACAAAGGGAGTGTCACAAGCTCCACTCCTTTTGTACATGTGTGTCACATCACAATATATATACAAAATGGGCGGAGCTTGCATTGTGGCAGAAAGACATGATCCATCCCCAGATGTTTCTCTGCTTCGTTCTGCATCTTATGGATATGAGCCTGTAATTTATAAAACAGGCACTAAGGTGCTTCTGAAGTGGCTTTCTCCTAACTGTTTCATCTGGTGAAATTAGAGCTCATCAGCAAAGAATGAACACTTCCGTAAAATTATAGGAAGAAGAGGGAAAAAAGATTATTATTCATTAACAAAGAAAGGTTACTGGCACAGTAGAAGCTATCATAAGAAGATGAAATCAATAATATTTTCATCCACTAATAGTGAGGACAGCTATGTTACAAATGATGGTTATAATAACACACTCAGCACTGTGCTACTCTGAAATGACATTTCTCTATGAATATATAAATATGAGATAGAATTGTTCATTTCTTCATTTCAGTAGGAGAGAAAAATCATTATTCAGTCATGCTTTCAATATCAGAGTACATGTGTCTCATCCTTTTACAAGCTGAGTTTTGGCCTAGAGCTCTCTGCATCTGCCTGCTCCAGACTGGGCAAAATAGTTTTGCTTCTTGCATTTCAGATTAAATGCATGTCCCACTTATCCAGAGGCAATCTGTGTTACAGAAAGGAAAGAGCATTCTTTATTTGAACAAAAGGGTCCAGTCGTTTGAATCTTTTTTTTTTCATTTCTTGAATGTTATCATTATTGTTATTATTGCCAAGAACAGTAAAAAAAAAAAGTGAATTATTTCCAAGAAAAGTGAGAAAAAAAGTGAAAAAAAGAAAAAAGAGAGAAAGAGAAATGAGAGGCAAAAAAGTAAATGACGAATTTACAAACATTATAAGATTAGATAGATTAAATAAAAAATTAAATAACAATGATTCGACTTTGTATATTAGAATATATATATATATATATACACATATATATGAATACATATTAGAATATATCAATTTAAACTGTAAATCACTATTAAAATCAAACTTTGTAATAATTAATGATGACAGGCAGTGTAATATAAATAACAAATTATAAGCCAAGATAAAAAATTGCAATAATTTCTGTCTAATCTGAAAATGTTATCCTTATTTAACAAATCATAACAAACTTAAATTGTAATACTCTATGTATTAAAGAAACTCAAATTCTGGATATGGTACAAGCCTGTTTATGAAACTGTACCCTTGAAATGGTTTGTGTGCTAAATTAAACTCCATATCTGATTTGGTTTTTGGACATGAAGCTAATTCTGACTTTGAAGCACAATTCCATCATTTAATTAGACATTTTTTCTACAGACCGGATTGTATGCGATTCCCAGTGAGAAGCACAGAATATCCTAGCAGCTGTTACTATATACAAGGCCAATTTAGTATTCAGATTCTAACAAGAAAGAGCTATGGTTAAGATTCAAGCACTGATTCAACCTTCTTCCATCCACTGTTCTCCAGATGTACTGCGACTGTCCCCAGTGCAACTTAACCGCCAGGATGGCCATCAATATTTCAGTGTTCCGACTGCAATCCTTGTAAGACAAACAGGATATTTGGTCTAACTATTTGGAAATAAAGTCCTTCTTTCCTCATCCTCAGCTGGAAAGAATCATGGCCAATCTTTCCTTACAACTGAGGAAAGATTTGCAGCTACTGAGACTTCCAAAACGACTAGCATGGTTATCATCAAAAATGCAAGAAAATCAACTCTGTTTAGACTGCTGCTTCACGGCTGATGGAAAGCTGCAACACAAACATGAGCAAACCAGACGGAAAGTGGTATCTTTTCAGTTTGAATGTCTTTCATTAAATGAAAAAGGTGGCTGAATAAGCTAAAACCTCACCCAGTTCTGAGAAAGCTAAATACAGGATACATTCTGTTTTCAACAAATGATGTTTAACAGCAAATCCTTGCTATCTGCTGCTGCTGGGGTTTTTTTAAAATGTGCTCCTTGTCATGAAAAGGAGCAAATAGCCTTTTAGAAGGTATTTTTGTATGAACTTTGGTTTAATGTTTTATCACCAACCATGTGTTTGTTTATGTACATGAATCTGGCTTTCTTTTATAGAAAATACTGGTATACAATAAAGTATTTTTCTTATTTTTAATTACTGTATTGTTTTTACACTCCTGGGGTGCTGTCACATTTACAAATCGGCATACCAGTTTAAAGTATTACCCGGCACCGTGGATTTTGGCAACTGTTTGCACAGTACAAGATTTGTTTTTCTTTTTGATAGAGGCTATCTAACCAGAACACTACAAGCAAAAATTCAACAGGTTTCAGTTTTCCTACTTCCTCCATCTCAAGGAATTAAGAAAGCAGCAGTTATTGGATGTCATGCTCTCGTATGAAAGCCTGTGACCTCAGAAAAATCGGCAATAATAATTTTATATTTATATATATATATATATATATATATATATATATATATATATAGTGCATCACAGTGCATAGAACATTGAATTGGGACTGAAGAAGTGAAAGCAAAAATGGTTGTTTCTGACAAGAAGCTTTTTGGGTGATCTTGGACAAATCAACATTGTTACCTTTTTCTTAAAAGAACAGTTCTGATGATAAATGAGATCAATGTAAGGTAAGGTAATTAACATTACAATAGCAGAAATGATGCACAATTGGGGAAGGGATTCTAACTTTTACACTGATAAGCTACGGTTTAGATAGCAGGTTGCCTCTTTTAAATAGCTGTGTTCATCTGAAGCAACTGCAAATGATTTCTCAAGTAGCAATTAAGTTCAAAGTATTACTCTTACAGTCTAGGCTAGAGGTCTGTAAAATGTTTTGACCCAGAAGCATCCTTCTTTATCTCAAAATCAGGCACTGTAACCTCCAATTCATAGCTGGAATAGTTCATATTTGAGGTCAGAATACTTCAGTAAGGCTGGAACAGCAGCCTCAGAATGTGTCTGTGTACAGTTTGAATGAACCTTTCTGGGTTGGAGTATTTTGATCTGAAATATTTTGGCCACCTCTAGTCCAAACTTTAAGAACATTCTTGCACATCAGACAAAGTTATGGCTTTTCCCATCCAGGTGCTGCAGTGAATGGACATCTGGCACTTGGTAGCAATCTTCCCCTCAATATAATCCATGACACTTTCAAGAACTTGCTCAGTTCTTGAAAGTTTCAGACATAATAACTCACTTAAACCAGTGTAGCTGTTTATTGTGCCCGACTAATTAGCTCTGCTTCTTGAGCTTTATAAAAGTGTGAAACACCACTTTAAAACATTATCATAAAGGCTCCATCCATTTCTACTCATAATGTACAATACTCCATGCTTTGAGCTTTATTGATAGGACCTTATTTTTCCAAAATGATCCCTGACAATCAAAGTTCATATATTGAGGGTGGTGAAAGCAATACATAACACACAGCCTATCAGATTTAATGATGACATTGTTCACACACTATTTATGGGGAGAAGAGGGACAAATCTTCATGCTCAAGCAATGGAGTGACACTCCTTGCTGGTAGTTTCCTTGCCAACTAGAGGACTTTGATCATGATGCAACTCTAGCTGTTAGTAATTTCTCAAGACTACTTGAGCAGATTGGGAATGGGAGGATATGCTTGCATTCCTGTTTTTGAAGATTATGAGAGATGGTTGGACATCTCATGAGCACTTAAACTGCTGGTGCTGCAATTCTAGCAAACAAGCTCCCCATGAATGCAACACTGATCTTATAATACATTTCTTATGTAAAAACATTTAAGATGGACTCATTCCAGCATGTAAATTTTGGACTTGTTAAGGCATACACAAGACCTATGGTGCGTATTTTGTTCCTTAAACTCAATAAACTTCCCTGTCCATTCTGGAAACTCCAGGGTGCCACAAAAGGGGCACTTTTGAAAGATAAAACATATAGCCTGACAACCAGTTATTCAAAAAAATGTTAAAAATCAGATACTTTATGTCCCACAGTCAAACTGGAGATAGGCTGTTTACTTCAAAGCAAATACCAATGTTTTAGAATGGAGCAAGCCAAGCTACAATGGAACAGGCTGCTGAATCAAAAAACGTCCACCACTCCTTCATACATTTAGATGTGGGTGGAGGTGGGCTGGAAAAGCCTAGAAGTTCTCTCCGCTTGCAAAAGCTCTAGCTGCTAGTTGGAGTTCTTGACTGAACATTGCAAAAAAATTATCATCTTTACTGGAATTGACTCAAGTCATCATAGAGCAACATTTCACCCAAAAAATTTCTTCTTATAATGGTACTCTTTGTAGCTGGTCAGTTCTGCCAGAATGGAATTTTCCTGCAAAGAAGAGGATTAGTCACTGGCACACTGAGAAGACCGAATGATCTCACTATTTTTTACTAAAATAATTTTCAAGGCAGTAAACAGCAGTTGAATTTGATACATCTACAGAAATACCCATCTCCTGAAACAAGTTTGGGTCCTGTTCTCTCTCATGGTCATGGATAAAATTTATACCCAAGCCAATCACAATGGCTGATCATTTGAAGCAGTGACAATGAATTGTCTTCAGAACTCCTACTGCACTCACAAACTAAATACTATTAATTACTTTTTCTGCCTCAGTATAACCTTGCATAGACACAAGAACAGGGTCAGAGAAGGTCAGCAGTTAAGGTGTTCCTGTTTGAAAGAAACAGAGGATCGCTATGGTAATGGGGGCGGCTTTCTTTTCCCAAAACAAGGACTCTGTGGTCTTCCATGAAAAAAATACTGAATATCCATATTCTTTCATACTAAGAATGCAAAAGCCACATTCTCCACTGATCCACCATGTCTACTCTTTTCCCTTGCTATAATTTCCCCACCAAGAGAACCTCCAAGCACAAACACAATTCCTTCCTGTCATCCAGAATGAAAACTCTGAACTACAACTCCAGCCAACATATGGAATTAAAATATGCAAGTACTAACTAGTCCCTGCCACATCTACACCATTGAGAAGTTATAATCCTGCAAAGCTAAGCACCAACCTCAAGCACAACCATGTCTATAATAATGCCTCTGAACCCATATATTTTATTTGCAGAAAATGAAATGGCGGGTGGCCACAGTCTAGTGACTTGTCTGCTTTCTGGTAAAGACTATTGGAGAAGGCCAGTAGTACATCCACATTGGTGTCTGTAGTAATAAATGCACTGACTTTACTCTGATGTCTTTGCTCTGGAAATCAAGCCCTACATTTAAATGAACATCCTCCCCCCCTCCAAACTTTCTGGGCCAGAAAATGCAAATCTGGAAATCCAAAATACTGTTGCTATCACTATTTGTAGCACCCCTCCTCCAAACCCTTGTGGCCGCAGGAATTCATGGTACATAATGTGACACTATAGCAGAAATATTTCTCATTCCAATACTGCAATAAGCACGTTTCAGTAGGAGGCCACACACGTACAAAACGTTAACTTCAAAATGCTGGATTAAAAAGTAGAATGCTAACATCATATAAAGCTCCTTGCTGCCCTCCAGACTCCTTCGGTCTCTAAAAATAAAACAGTACACTATTTGCAGTACTGGGTCACAGGCTAGCCTTTTCAAGGCACATGTCAATTCCTGTATTGTGGTGTTTTTCCTCTCTAAATGTTTAATTGAGGGAATATGATTCCTCAATTTTCGTTGCTAACAGTAGGCGCTTTTCATCTGCATCTCTGCTTTGAAAGGGGGGGGGGTGTTCAATCAAAAAGGACTTAATTCATTAAACCTTCTTTCCCAGCTGTTATTAGGCGTGCAATTCTTGGTGGACTAAAAAATGATCCCCTGTACTGGAAACTCACTGTAATACAAGACTTACAATGGGGGAGATGTTGAGAGAAAATTTGGCCTTGGAACAATGGCTGCAAGCCAGAATGTAGCAAGGCTGTTTGTAACCTATATCAGTAACAAGAGGTGGACCTTAAATGCAAAGTATGTTCCTGATGGGATCTGAGTATCGTTGACCCATTTCTGACAGCTCTGCAGACCAGTGTTCCACAAATGGGTGCATTTGTTGTTTAGTTGGATGGGTCAATGATGAATGGTTTTAAGAATAAATTAGGGAATGTGGGCTTAAGTGAAAAGACAGACCAGCAAACAACTCCTAAATAGGGATGCTTTGAACACTGAGGGTCAAAAGTTGCCAAAGTAAGTTGCTAAGCTGTGATGGCCAGCGCTACATGCAGTGCTAAGCCTTGGTTTAGAAACACTATGCCTAGATTAACACACAAGCCAATGATGACTATATCCCCATGGTCACAGATTTTCTCCCCTATAAACATTCTTTGTGAAATAATTTTGTGTATACGCATGGCTTGCCATGCACTTGCATACTCAAATTTAATCTATTCCAAATACACAGATTATGGAAAATGAACTCATATGGTAAACAGATATCATGGCCAAGGCTATACATCTTGTTGAAATCCCAGGGTCCCTTTGTAAATGTTTAGGCAGTTTTGTGGCATCTTCAACTCTTTTAATAGTTTTACTGTGTGATTTTAAAACCTTCCACCAACTGTGGTAGAAACGTTTGACAAAAAAGAAAAAAAAGAAAAATGCAGCAAAAACAGATCCACTTCCACCAACCCTACATTACAATAATTATGAAAATCTAGTGTTGATTCTTTACAGTAGCATGTTTCAGATGGCCCACAGCAACCTTTTCTAGTGATTATCTGCAAGCTGTAGATCATCTTCTACAGAGACATCTGTAGAAGCCTCATCATCTTTAACTCGGATGGGGAAAGCTGGACTGAAGAATGGTGCTCTATAATTCACAGTTGCAGAAAATAGTGACTGTGTGTTAAAGCATTCTCCTTTCAGTCAGAGCAAAGACCAACCATTCTAAAAACTTAGAATGTGTGTTCCCAGAATTCTCTGCCAAAAAATTCCTCAAAAGCTGATGTGCGAAGGGTTAGCAAAAAACAGAACAGTTGAAAACTATTGTGAAAACCAGCACTAAGCAGTCTACTGGTGCTAAAGTTGACAGCTCAGCCCCAACTATAATTAGTCAGAAGTAAACTTCACCAATTCAGTTGATCTTACATCTAAGTTAGCATGTTCTCCTAGCAAGCCAGCCAGCCATTCAGCCTTGGCTAAAACAACCAGCCTCCTCCACCCCTGTCCCGCACACTGAAACTGGAGTTGAGTTTTTATCTGTCTGATTCCCACTGCTTTTTAATTGAACTCATACAGCAAAGAACCCCATGTGATTCGGAACCACTGAGGACCATATGTTTCCTAATGGAAGCACTTTACTTTAAAAAAGAAAGAAGCAGGAGGAATCAAGAAAAATAGAAGCACCCTGAGTAAAAAAACAAAAACAGGAAAAAGGCAAGTCTTTCTATAAAAATGCATAGCTAGTACAGATGACATAAAGTGAGAAAAGCATTTTGAAAAAGCAGAGCAGAGAAGTATTTTTACTTAAAACCATATGTTTAGTGTATTAGGCATTAAAATATACCCCGCAAATAAGTCTCATCTGAATCCTTGTGGCCCAAAAAGCTGTGCAAAATATGCAAAATATATCAGTGCTATCCTAAAAGCTCCAGTTCCATGCATGCCACAAACACAGCAAATGGGCTTATCTTGGTATCAATCCATCATCTTCATTAGCGTCTCAGGCTAGTTCACTACATTGCATCAAATTATAATAACAAAACAGGAGAGATACGGGTTACATGGAATACATAAAAACAGTGTTAAATGCAATAACACACAATAATAAAAGGAAAAACGACAGATTTCTATCTTCCTACACTTTCTACTCTTCCATGCAAACGCAACATAGCCAGCAGGCTGCCAAACAGAATTTTTCTACTTGCCACGTGATTTCAGAGTTTTCATCTGCAGTCTATGTAAGTAGCTTACATAAAAATTATCCACAGCTCTCAGACATGTTGCTGTTAAGGGGTTTTTTGTAGTGTTAAGGATGTCCATACCAAAGACAGAGTAAAGAATGTTTCTATTGCATTGTCTCCTATGGGCAGAATCTTCAGTTAAGAGGAATGGGGGGAAATGCTAAAGGTGGAAGGATGAACACTCTACATTTCTTTTGGAGAGTACATCCTTTTGAGTTATGCCACCAGGAGATTATGTAACTAAATCCTGGCTTCCATACTTGTAGAGGGTGCACCTCAGTCCTTCTGTATATCCATACAGTAAGCCTGGGGAAAGAGCATTTAAAACTTCTACCTTAAATCTCAAAAATGCATAGAAGAGATCCACCAATGCTAAAGAAGAATATTAGATACCTAGCAAAGAAGTTCATGAGTCAGGTGCTAGTAGTCTGTATTCTGACTTCTTTCATTCAACCTAACTCATGCAAAGAAAAAGAAATAGTTATTATTCTCATTGGCCTTCTAGTTATTACAAGCTTGAGCTCTCTTATGCTTCTCTGCTCAGGATTATGAAACCAGCCCCTTACTTCCTCCTCAATGCACCCTCCGCCAGGAGCATCATTTCCAGCCTGGCACGTTCATAGTTGGATTAACTATGTCGTGGGATAAACAGATCTAGTTATTTGTAACATGTCTTCTCTTGGTTCTATCACAAATAAATATGAGCTAAGAAAAGAGCTGAGGAGATAAGGACTTATGCATGCTAAACTGATGGCCATCATGCACCACACACATGGGCTTCAACCAAACATTTCTGCTAGAAACAGAACTCTGCTTCTGCAAGAGGAGGAGCGGAGTTTAAGGACTCCACTCTTGGTATTTAAGGCCCCAGTTATGTATTGCTGCCTATGTACCATACAGTGAGATGTAGGTAGGATATAAGGTCTATTCTCAAATCTGTAGTGGTTTCAGATATCTGAAGAGGATCATAAGAGAACAAATGTTTACTGAAAAAGTAAAGGAATCCAACTCATTGGAACAGCCCATGCTTTATATACAGATAGATCAAGGATCAGTGCTGGGACTTGTAGCTGAAAAGAATCTCACCAGTCAGGGCTGCAGATTTCCTTGTGTGAAATCCTGGAGATATCCTGCTGGGTTCATATGTCACACTGCTTAATCACTGTTCGCTAATTAAACAAACCACAATGGTGCAGTTCATCCATATCATCATGCTATACACCATGATACCCTAACTGCAGGGGTAGAGTTTATATTATAAACCATGGTAGAAGGATAGAGGGTATGTTATAAACCACGGTAAAACAAATCACATTATCATTTGGCCTAGTGTATGAACCCATTTCTGCTGGGTAATAACCTTTCGCAGGATAAACTAATGGTAAATCCAGTGCAGGATAAGGAAGCTCCCTACAATTATATCTCTTGATTCTTCATGGGCAATCAGCCAGAATAAAGAAGAGCAGAAAGCAAGGAAGCCTTCAACTATCATCTTACTTGATTTAGCACCAAGCAGTTTATGAGCCATTGCTGGGCCTCTGGCAATTTGTGACTCATTGCAAATGTACTGTCTGAGGTGCCTTAGGAACATTCTGGATAGGGAAACACAGAAAGTCACGTTTAGCCTTTTCGGGTTGTCTTCTCGCAAAAAGATAAAACATTGTGTGTTGCTGCCATTTGATGTTCAGCTCCCAGTGTCTTGTTCTGCTGACTGCAAAAATGACCCTATTGATTTCTAGTCTGTACTGAAACTACCTTCAGTACAGGAAGCGGTCCCCTTAACCACACTGGGGATTTCTTTCAGATAAATATGAGCCCTGGGAAGAAGGGACCAACTTCTTGCTTCCAATCTGAAGCAAGAGCCTTCCTGTGTCAGCTCCAGGTGCACAACCTGTCCTCATTATAGGTTCAGAAATTTCAGAGTATGGATCATGCATCAGCTCTGTGCACTAAACTCCAGGGAAGAGATGGGGACAGCAGGGGACAGCAACTGTTCCTCCTCTAATGTGAACAGAGACCTGAAGGCAGTTTGTGTGTGCTGAGAGGCACACCCAACTGGTATGGTGCAGAGAGGTTTAAACACCATTAGTGGCCTCCCACAGAGTATGTCACCTTTCAAGCTAACACTCCAGCTCTCTAACTCATGAAGCAGCTTGGCAACACTGCCTAATTTAAACTGTAAGCCACTCAGCCACTGGGTCTGATGAAATGCAGGGAATAGTGCTTCTAAACAATTGAACAGAACAAAACAAGGAGAGGAACCCGGTTGTAACTTGGCTGCATAAACTGTAGGCTTTGACAACCTCAGTGTTTCACTGGAAATAGAGCCAGTCTCTCCCCAAAAACATCTGTGTGCCGTTAAAGGAATAGTTGCAGCACTCAGTTAAGCGGTATGCAAAGGAAAGGTATGTCATTGTTGTTAGTAGGGCAACTTACATAGTCCATTTTATATTATTTTATTTTTCTGAGCCAATTTGCCTCCTTCAGTCTTTCCCACTCCTAAACACTCCCAGTCAAGCCCAAGGTTGCTTATCAGAACTGCCCCTAAATATTTGAACACTTGAGACAAAAAAACCCTCAAATGACACCTCTTCTTGTCTCTAGCTATTTTTCATGCCCAGGTTCCTAAGCCAAGCCATTGCTTACCTGCAAACCATTTTCACACCTGGAGATACAGGTACCATTTCTACATGCCCATGGAGAGCTGACAAGCAAAGGAGGTAAGCTATCTTCCTATGCAGCTAAGGAGGTTTCTAGCACTACTAATCAATTAAATAATTAACAATGTGCAATGGATAATGGAGAGTGGTGTCAAAATCCATCAGAAGGATATGCCACATTGTACCGAATGACTGGGCTATTCTCACACCCTACTACTTTAAGAATACAAGCATTGCGCAATTACTGCGGTGAGGATTACATATCCCCATGAAAGAGCCACAGCTTTAACCCTGCAACTCTGAGAAGGAAAAACAAGGGGTTGATGAGCTGTACTCAATGCTACCTTTCCAAGTCCCACATTTGGAAACTGTTCAAACTGCTGAAATTATGTTTAAATTTAAAACCAATGCACCTTTTATGTTGTTTTTTCCCTAAATCTATCTAAAACAACAGTGACATATTAAACACAACTTCATCCACAAATAGCTGTTGTGCAAACCTAGTATTGAAAAAGGGCAACTCGAATTGAAATAAGTCAGACAGGCTCAATGACAAGGAAATGCATTTATGCAAAATGGGCTTTGTCGTTTGCTCCTTCATTAGGACAAGTCATCTAATAACACAACCCTGCACACCACTGCATTTGTTCAACCATCTTAAGAATAGCTACGGCAGATGTGGAGGGGAAAAACCTCAACCAGTCCTGAGAGCAAATTCTAACCTTAATACCACTGATACCTAAGACATTCACACAGCATCAGAGCCTGCCTCAGACAACAATTGCCCCGCACCACACTGAGTCCAGGGCTGTATTAAAGGTTGAAGGTTGCGATTCGTTGGGTTGTTATTTTGCTTCCTTTTTCCAGAACGTTCTCACAGGCCAGAGTTCATCAGCTTCACAACACAGATTGGTTTAATTAATGGGATTAAGTATATAAATTCCGAGTCACATGTCTATCCACTAAAAAGGGTGGCCTCGTCATGCACCAAAAAGCGGATTCTAGTCAATCAAAGCTTGATTACTTTTAAGATGCTGAATCACTCATTCAATACTTCAGGCTGTTAGAAACTAATCCTGGCCAGGCAATCATGTTGATGGAAATTAACAAATGACAGGATGTACCTGCAATTACATCTTCTGGCCATACAGCTAAGTTTCTTCTGATGGAGGATATTGCACCCGTAAGCTGCTTTTTTCCTCTCCTCATCCTGGGTTGATAGGATCCTTTTCAAATTGATGTACTTGGGCATCAGCTTGCAAGGTATTCAGCCCAGACAGTAGGCTACCACAACTCCCCATTGGACAATTCCCCTGCTGCTTGCTATGTTTGTTACCACATCAAAGATAGAAAAGATTAAGAACGACAAACCCAACATATAGACAGGTTTCACTGGTAGCTTGCAGGTTACATCAAGAGTAGAGAACTACTTCTACTATATACAACTTGCTGCTTTTATCCATTCATTATAGTCCACTTGCAAGTAACACAAGACGTTACAACTCATAATGTAATGAAAGGTAGGAGAATGTGCTCTCCCACTTTTCTATTCCAAGAAAGCAACTGCCAACCAGTTTCCTTCCTAAGGGTGGGTCTTTCTGGACATACATGCATACACATACACAAAGTTAATCTGAATGACTGTATACAAAATTAAGGCATCAACCTACTCTCTACTGGTTCTCTGACCTAGGAAAGTTCACTTTTCTTCCCACAGCCTCATCTCCCCATTTATTCCCTGTATCACTGTTACCACTCTCATTCACACCATCAAACTTCATGCCTCGTTCTTTCTTCTTTTTCTCTCCCCATATTTCAAATCATAGTGCTACATTACTTTTCAGTACAAGATTGTGAAGATCCCCAACTTCTCAACAACCTTCTCCCTTAAGATATGGAGTCATCTTCTGCCTGGACTGCCAATTTTATTATCACTGGTTTCAGCTTGATCCAACTATCTATCTCATAACTCTGCCCCAAACTCATCCACCTGACCCATTAGTCAAACCACATAGTAAAAGTGTTCAGTCTGCCTTCCACATCCAGCCTTCCTTTAAAACTCTCAGCTCCATTATTGCTTCATTCCTTATTCTCCCCTATGTAAGCTCCACGGTACAGACTTGGCCATGTTTCTTAAAAAGTCGTTATCTATGTTTAAAATTAGAGCCATTAGAGTACTGCGATTCTCAGTACTTTGGTGAACCTTATTTAATATCACGGAACATTTTTCTACTCTGGAGAGAAGCTGATGCAGATACAATATTATCAATAGTTCTGAGCTGAAATATTGCCAGGGTGGGGGGGGAGGGCAGCAGGGATAGAAATAATCACAGAAATGAAGAGAAAGAGGAAGCAGTTTGCTGCTCAAAAGCTTTTTGGCTCAGAAAGGATGCGTGTGAATAATGGGAAAGGGCATCAAAATTAACTTGAAAAAGGTTTAGGATTATTAATGTTTATAGAAGCTAGATACATTATTGTAGTTTTTTAATAACCATTAAAAATTACCTTGCTCTGAGCATTTGGATTTAATTCATGGTTTATATCAATGTGATTGCTATGTTTTATACATGAAGACAAATCTTTAAAAGAAGAACAGAAAAAGAGGAACTAAGAAGCATTCAGAGTATACTAGACCATCACTTGACCATCATATTTTTGCCCATGGCCAGGAATCCAAGGGTGTTATTAAACAAGACTCCTGACTCTCATGACCAGTCCACGTCTGTTTTGCTAATTCTCTCTTTCTCTTCAGCTCACAAGCCAATCAATATCAACCAGGATCCCATAGCTGTAGGCTAAAAATGCAATGCACAGAGGTCACTACCTTCCAGTGGAAAGTGGTTTTGCTGAATTTTCATTAACAGAGGTCAACTTTATAGGGTGACAGAATCTTCCAAGCAGGATGTTCTAGAGGAAAGATCACAATCAAACTTGAATCCAATAGCCCAAAAGCTGCAATTCACTAGAGGTGGCCCCAATCCAGGCCCTTCACCTACCTGAAACTGACAGAGAAGCATTCCCTCTCATAGTGGCCAACAGGAATATTTGGAAAACCCTATTATTGAGAGTTCATCTCCTCTAGTAAGCATGGGGAATCTGGATGAGAAGCAAATCCATGTCCCTACTTGGTCTCCAGCTCTTTAGAAATAAAATTATTGGGGGAGGGGACAAGAGATCCTGCCCCCACATCGCAAAATGAAGATTGAACATGCATAACAGCCAAGGAATATTGGGTTGGAAGGGAGAACAGGAGCATTGTTGTTAGGGTAACTTTTCCCAACCAGTTGTCATCCTCCATTTCAGGTGAATCAGACCCCACATCAACCCCTGGCTATCCTGGCTAGGGGATGATGAGAGTTACTGCCAAACACATTTGGAGATTGGTTATGGCTTTGCTTGTGCAATTATCTGTTGCAAGATCCATTTGCATCAGTGATAAAATAATAATTTAATTTCCTTTCAACTTGAGCCGGGCACTCATGTCTTTGGGAGCCGAAACACAATCTTTTTGTCTCTAACTCATTGTATTTGTGGAACAGAAATTTTCAGTTCAAAGAGCAAGCCGTCATTGTGTGGAATAGCTTGGAAACTGAAGAGGGATGGAAGCAAAAGGAATGAAAGAGCTAAACCCAAAGTCAACCTGCAGATGGGAGGAAGCAAGAAAGGGTCATGATAGGTACATAATGGATGTATTAGAGATATTCAGTTTCTAATCCTGTTCTGATTACATTAAATTCAACATCCTCTTTCTAGCACTGCATCCCAGCTAATTCTCTGTCCTACATCGCTCTTACCTTGCTTGCATTACAATCCTGAAAAGCAGCAGTAAATATCCCTGGGGTCCCTAATTCAGTTAGCATAATTTGTGTACATGCATATGCTGTAACAGCTACTTCAACACATAAAACCTAGAAAATTCCTAAGAGGAAAGACTAGTAAGTTGGTGAAGGCTTATTGGAATCAAAATGGGATGTAGAAATGACATTTGCATAAAACAAATCCCTACACCATCACACCCAGCATTTAGGACTGCAATCTTAGACAATAAACAATTTGCATTCAGACATAATACTTTATTCATGATGGAATAATTGCAAAATAAGGTCACTGATGTAATCCATGAAAATTGATTCGTAAATGAAACCTTATCTCTTCTGGAATTCTGTGGCCAAATGTGTTATATTAAACTGTCATGAAGGTTGGCTTCCAGCAGACATCCAAGGATGCTAAAGATCTGCAGATTAAAGCAGGAAATATTTCTTTATCTCACTGATACAAGAACCTGCAAAATCAATTAACATAATTAGGTGGGTATATGTTGATTTCAGTAGTCAATGTTCAGCGCTTGAACGGTCTTTTGATCAAAATCTACCAGGCTAGAGGTAACTTCTCCTTGAACTGGTTATTTTTTCCCCTTAACACGATTGCACTCATTTGGGAGTAACTCTTGATTTATTAACCACCTTTTCTTCTTTAACTTTTGACTTGATATAAAATGGACGCTATACAGTACTTTTTAAAATTCCTATGTATAATTAGTAAGTTTCAAATTCAATGACTTAACAGTGCGCACATGGGACATATGGACCTTTGTGCCCTATGCATAGATACGAATAAGAACTTTTCCTTCTTTGTACCAATAAAGCTCTCACTGTCACCAGTCCTATGGGAAGGATCCCAGAAATTGAAGTTGTTTATAATAAATATATGGCATAGCTCCTGGAGTTCCTCTCAGTTGAAAGCACTACCTCCCTACCTCCCTTTCAGTAGGGTTATGTCCCCTACAGTTACCAGCTCTGAATGGCCAAATTCCAAACAACCATTAGATGGCAACAAAATTTAGGTTTTCTGTATCTCTTTGCTGCCATTTAGTCACAACTGGATATTTGCAGCCCAGGTCAGATATGACAGCCTTAATCTCTCCTAAATGTTACTTCTCTGGGTGCACAATGATCTCCTCTGTAATGAATAGCAGGTGGAAGCTAAACAGCATTATGGCAGCCATTTACTTACTGGCAGGGGTGAAGGAGAACCATTCAAGGCAATTATTAGATGTCCCAATGTTGGCATGTTTGCTACCCATTTACTTTGTCCTATTAAACTGAAATGTGTGGGGGGAGGGATATCATTTGTCAGAACCCCATTCCACTGGGGTTGCCAGGGGCCATTCCTCTTGCATGGAATTTCTGGAATTCTTATTATTCCAGAGCTTCAGTTCCACCCAGGGACCCAAATCAGGCCACATCAAGGACCTAAGTCGTCATATCAATCTGCTAGTCCACACAACCATCTTGGGGATAATAATCCTTCAGGAAAGAGATCAAATCCTGGCTCTGCCAGAAGGCTTGGGAGCCAGAGGGGGGCCCGCACCTATGGAGATGGCTGGTGGGGTGAGGGATTGTCCCCCCGCCAGCATCTTACAGGTTTTTTAGGGCCAATTATCGGAGGTTTTTAGGCCATTTTTTATATATGTTTTTAACTATTTATAGATTATGTTTATGTCTGGAGAGTCCTGTGTTTTTTATTATTATTGTGAGCCGCCCAGAGTCACCCATTGGAGGGAGATGGGCGGCATACAAATTTGAAAAATAAATAAATAAAAAATAAATATTCAGAGGCAAGGAACGCAAAGCTCTAAATCAAAGAGCTGATCTTTCCAGGCAGGCCTTCAACTTATGAATGGCCCAAGAGAAGGAATCTGGATCTGGAGTAAACACTATGAGTCAAGACCCAGGAGTAAACTATTTTTTTGCAGCTTTCCATGATACTGCAAACTTGATAACTACACTGAACTCCGACTAGTGGGGTCCAGAAGGCGGGCCTTCTCTGCTGTAGCCCCCGCCCTTTGGAACATCTTGCCCCTGGAGGTGAGACAGGCCCCCTCACTCCCGGCCTTTTGGAGGGACTTGAAGACCTGGCTCTGCCACCTGGCCTGGGGTGGGGAGGGAGGTCATCAGATGTGGGGTTGGCTAGCTCCCTAGAGGCCTGGTGTTGCTTCCATCAGCCTCCTGGATTTTTCCTTGTAAATGTGTCCTGTTATAAATGTTAATTGTATATTTATTCATTGTGTTAATATGCTGTAAGCCACCCAGAGTCCCCCACTGGGGGAGATGGGCGGGGACAAGTTTAATAAATAAATAAATAAATAAATAAATAAATAACTGCACATGGGCTTCAGGTCAAGCCGAGACAAAACTAACACTGACCTAGCCTATCTAAGTAATTCTTGCAAGCTGCTAGGGAAGCCACAGTGCTTTGGGTTTTATACTTGACAGTGATGTTGCAGTCACCTGCTTGAGCATCCCAGCAGCTCACACCAAGAGCTGATACTAAAATGTATGGTCTCAAACACCATATTTCTAGTCTGAAGGCAATGCAGGTTGGGGATGGTTGGCCTAAATCCTTTGCGCCTTTGTATTTGTTCCCTACCCTGCTCTAACTCAGCATCTGCTTCACTATCCAAACCCTCCATTGCTGCATGATCAGATTTCCTTATGCAACATAGAAAACTGCAGACGTGGGACCTAGAATTATCATATGTTCACATAAGTATCCTACTCAAACTTTATGCCCAACAGAAAGGACAATTCTTGATTGCCAATCACATAAAAGGGAAAATGGGGAGTCGGGGGGTGGGGACTACCTTCTCATCCATATCTACATTTTCTCTGTTAAGTCCAATCTTTAAGAGAACATCAATAACAGCAGTGCTAAATGCCTTCAGACAGTCTATTTAAGAAACCTTGTTTGCTTTTATGGATGTTGCTTTGACATGCTTAACAAAAGCAGTCCACCATCTGTCACATAAGGACATTTAAGGAAAACCAACAGATTTAATGTTTATTTTGGCTCGCAACACCACACCTGTTCTCTCTCACCCATCTACTCCTAAAGCATCAGCAGGCACCAAAGTCCAAGTAAAAGATACATCTTACAAATTATTCATTTTGATTCATTGTTACTGACTTAAGTCCAGTACTCCTGCTACTTGCCTTTCTTGGTTACAACGAGAGCTCAGCTGATACTAAAAAAGATTTTCCTTTTAAGAACACAATACTACATTCACAAGAAGAGCTGGAGAATGCTCAAACAAGCTAAGAATAGCTCAGCTAACAAAACATGGGCTAAGCAGAAATCAACCTCAAAGTCTAAAAGCTAGCTTATTCTTTAGATTCCTAATGTTTGTTCTAGAATTCAGACTTCTAAAATTTAATTTATTTATATGCAGGAAGCTTGCATCACTGCTTGGGAATGTTATAATCTAGGTGACTAAGAGTTGTGGGAGTATTTCTTCATTTAAGAAATGATAAGGGAGAAATATCCAATGAGGAATGAAGTTACAGGGATTCAGGAACTTCTGAAAGATCACAGAAGTGGAATTAGTTAAATTACTTAATCCAGTGTTGTCCAAACCTGGCCACTTTAAGATGAGTGGACTTCAACTCCCAGAATTCCCCAGCCAGCCATGCTAGCTGGGGAATTCTGGAAGTTGAAGTCCACTCATCTTAAAGTGGCCAAATTTGGACAACACTGACTTAATCATAATGCATCTGTTTCTCAAACCATAGCATTAATGCACTGCCATAGCTAACAGAGTAATTTAGGAACTGGGAAAGACTCTGGTTTCAAGATCACCTTACCATTCTTTGCCCTTCACCTATAATTTGGTGATTAAAATATTGGTCTTCCATTGCAAGTTGTTGGAAGGTTTAATTGGACCATGGTGTTATTTACTGTGTTTCCCCAAAATGAAACAATCCATATGGAGATGGGCCACCCATTTATTTTCCTAACTACATTATTCAGTATTAAAAGGAAAGGTAAAGTCTCTTTCAGTTTAAGCTTAACTCCTGGGAACTTCACAGATGAATCCATGAGGTTTTCCTGACATTGTGAAGCAGAACTGGTTTGCGTTGTCTTGTTTCAGGATGTCTTTTTCAACTTCCCAATCGAGTCTACAGATGGAATATCCTAGCAGTCTTTGCCAAATAGGTCAGCCAGGTGCTAAAAGACCACCATTGATTGAGTCACTCAAAGAACTTAATGTCTGCCCAGAATTTTTTGCTATCTCAGGTTAGGTAACCTGTACATTTTACAAACTTCATGAAGATTAAAAGGAATTAGATATATTAATGGAATATAGATCCTAATTCCAATTTGATTCCACATAACTATGAGAGGCAAAGGCCATAACTCAGGTCTTCATGTGGGCATAACTTTAAAGTGCTAGACTACATGGACCTCAAGGTGTGATCCAACAAGGCTCTTCTTATGTTTTTAGGTTCTGTAGAAATATACTGTTTGAAACATTATGTCCATTGCAAATTGTTTCAAATCGTCAGAGAGTTTCAGAACTTGAGAACATCCACCAAAAATGCATTCCACTGTGTTCCCCTATGCCTCCAAGGATGTTCTGGAGGATCTTAAACATTGGGCAGACCCATTCAGAAGAAAGCAGACCTTGAAACAGGACAATCCAAATCCTATAATACTTTGCAATTCTTTACCAGCCCTAGAAAGGGACCCCTCACAACCAAAACACTGTAAATGAAAGAGAGTCACGGGATCCTTCAGATACCTTGGGTGCATCCTTTTTGTCCAGCTGAAGTTTCTGAAGACCTTTCAAAAACAAACCCACGCGTGGCATATTAAATATTCTCAGTTAAGGGAAACTAGCTATTAAAAGAGATACAAGTTCCACTTCTTTATAATGTCTAATGTAACTATGATATCATTTCCAATTATGTGACTTGTGGGATAGGCATATCAAGCATTATGTTATATATGCTGCTGGGAAGGGTAGAAAGGCATGGAACATCTCTACGCTTCTTGCAGGGCCCAGTTATCAGAATTTATATTGGCAAATTCACCTGCTTATTTATAGTTTGTATAGAGTGCTTCAGATTTTACCTTACTAGGATATGATCTAATTTTGTCTTTTTCTTGGCCTCTCCACAATCTGCTTTTCTGTTGTTGTTCACAGATCTATACCATTAACAGCAAGACAGATACATCTTCTCTTGTCATTAAGTTGTGATGATGCAAAAACTTCACTTTTTAATTTTCTGTTTCTTCTATATGATAGGATGCCACCTTCTCCAGAAGTCTCTTTTTTGCCTTTGAGAGCTGTGCAACAAGCTACAATTCTACAGCTGAAGATTTTCCCACCATGCTATAGAAAGTTTCACCTGTTGAAATGTTCCCTGTTGAATGTTAATCTGTAGGAGTTTAACAGAAGTGGAAGGGAGCGGCAGTGATCATCTCAGTATCTGTTTTATGTTTTTAAAAACTTGTAAGACAGTCTGCAAAACACTATCAACTACTGTCAGTCAATTAATACCCAGTATCTATCATTATTATGATTCATTATTTGTACATGTTCAAATTAACTGCCAGATGCTTGTCTAAATACTGAAGACATACATTATCCTTCTCCCCAGTCACCTTGCACACTTTTCTGGCACACAGTGATAGGTAATGCAAAACCTATTTTGGTACCTGGTAGAATTTAAAGCCATCATCTCTGAGAAATGGACTGGGCTCATCATTTGTTCTAAACCATGATTTTAACTATGATTTGATGCCTTAATCCCAAAAGGCTGGGTTCACATATTATACTAAGCCAAAATCATACCGAAATCAAATTATTGTTTTTATTGCAACAGAATCAGTGGGAGTACAAACACAGCATCCCTCTGTGATTCATAAAAGCAGCTGTGTCCTTCTCCAGAACTGTGCAATAGATGCAGAAGCAGACACAGCTGTTTTAATAAGTTGCAGGCAGTAATGTCATATAAATGCCATTCTGTTACATCAAATAAATAATCCAGTTTTTTGTTTTTTCTGTTTTATTCAACTATATGCAAGTAAACATTAATTATCAATGGTTTCAGAACTAGCTGAAGATGGTTGGTCAATATTTCTTTACAAAGGAAATGCCCCCCCCCCAAAAAAAAACTAAATAAATAAATAACTGAGCATATTGGTTTAGGTGACAGCTGGACAATCAATGTGGTTAATGCAAGAGTCACAAACTGGAGAGTTTTGCAGCTGGATGGAAGAGCTCAAATCAATACTTCAGGGAAACACTGATGCTGCTTTATAGTCTTGCCATTTGTTTACTTCTCTGTTAAAAAAAGAGAGAGAAAAGTATCACTGCAATGCTAGAAATCTCCTAAAAATCTTCTAGTAATTTGAGAGGCATGGTTTATCTCGTTCCCAAGAAATATATAGGGAAAAGTCAAAAATCTCATACAACAATACTTGTGCTAGTGATCATGTCATATCCAAAACTTTGGAAAATAATTACCCATGGTACATTCTTCAATAAATTGCCTACTTGTAGGAATAATGGAGACGGTACTCCAACATATGGACAGTGGGAATAAGAAAAGGTTGGAGAAGGATAGATAAAAGCTAAATTATGCTTTACAAGCAACTGGTCCTCATTTGCAGCAGCATCCAGTGTTCCAGAATGCTCCGTCAAGAGATGTTGGTTCAGCTTCTTCCCAGGTATCGGTTTCAAAGGGTATTATCAAATTATTACTTTTTTTTACTTGTTTATGTGCTGGATTTGTAGCTTATTCACACTGCTTTCTTCTCTGTTGGAAGCTTTATTTATTTATTTATATTTCAAATTTAGATACCGCCCATCTAACGAAGAAGTGACTCTGGGCGGTTAATTGTTTTATTTTGTATCCTGTGATATTCCACGAATAAAAGATGCAATAATTTTAATAAAATCATGACTATTACTGCTTCTTCCACTAATGCTCCGCTTATTAGACAGCAGGCAAATGTAAGGCAGGGAAACTGGACAGCTTTAGAGCCTCCTATTAAATTAGTCCTGTATGTCATCCACTCCCACCACTGTTCTACTTTTGTAATAACTTCCTCCGTAGCGCTGATGCCCTTGATTTCAGGAACTCGCGTGAGGCCTGTGCCTATTCTGCTGATTTCTACAGCGGCTAGCAGGATCAACTAAGGTCCTAGCAGGGATCTGAGCTCAGAAGCAAACTAGCAGGATCAATTCAGATGGAAGGGCATGCACAATCCATACTCCCTTCCTGTGTTCCTAGTCAGTGCTACAGTCGTAACTGCAGAGCGGCCTGAACCCTGTCCTTGAACTAAAATACATTAAATGTTCTTCATGTTCATGGTCTGCTTCCCCCCCCCCAAAAAAACTTTTTGGAATGGTGATTGAACTCATGTATATATTTGCATAACAATCCTTCGCAGTTCTTGTTTTGCTGCTGACAGAAAACAGCAACGTACAAGAGTTATACATTGTATAATGTATACATTGCACAATGTGTAAGACTTATACAGCGGTGTGTAAGATTGATACGACTGTCACCCCTGAAAATCCCAGGAACGCCCGAGGGGCAGCAGTCCTGGCCCACGATTTCAGCTTCCCAAGCGGCCTGACCACCAAGCTCTTCCAGAGCAAATTAAGCCGACAGCAACAAGAGAAGGTCCCCATCTGCTCTGCTGTTCCTCTCTGTGGCAGTTTTCCTGGTGTCCGCTTCATTGTCCACAGGAAGGACAGTGTATTTTGAAAGCCTGGCATATTTATATATTGGGCTTGAAATGCTGTTTTAATTGTGCACTGTGATATTATTTATTACTTCAAATTGGTTTGCCTTTCTCTGTGATGTGACAGAACCACTAGAAGCCGACTGTTCTCTTACATGAAAGCTGTAAGAAGTAGCTTTTCTTTTCTTTTTTTTATTCACCACCATGTCAACTTTTCAAACTGTGGAAACCCTGTAAGTTTGCACGGGAAGGTTATTATCTGAGAACTGTCCTACAAATGCATGTCTATTAGGAATGAACAAAACCTATTCTTTCCGAGAATCTTAGCAAAACCATGTTGCATGTTTGGGATATTTATCCTTGGGAAATGTCCTTTTCATCAAACAGACTTTCTCCAATATTTATTTATTTATTTGTTTGTTTGTTTAATTAATTAATTAGTTAGTTAGTTTAATTTGTATAGCTGCCCTTCTCAAACCAGTGACTCTGGGCGCCAAACATAAAAAGTTAAAACACAATACAAAAAATAAATTAAGTACAAATAGCAGCCGATCAATCAGTGTCAACGTAGCCAGGAAGTGGGGCCCTTCACACACTTGGGACCCCAGGCCCGGACACATAGCCAGGTTTTCAACACTTTCCAAAAAGCCAAAAGGGTCGGAGCCATCCTAATCTTAGGAGGGAGGATGTTCCAGAGGGCAGGGGCTGTGGCAGAAAAGGCGTGTCTCCTGGTCCCTGCCAGCCAACATTCCTCGGCTGATGGGACCCGGAGCATTCCCCTCCTGCCACAACAGATTGGATGGGTAGAAACAACTGGGAGAAAACAGTTCCTCAGGTAACCCAGCCCCAAGCCACGAAGAGCTTTAAAGATGACAACCAGCACCTTGAATTGCACCCAGAAATACACTGGCAACCAATGCAGCCCCCAAAGCAGTGGTGTTACATGTGCCGAATAGCCGACACCATTTACAACCCATACAGCTGCATTCTGTACCAGCTGAAGCCTCCGAATGCTCTTCAAGGGCAGCCCCATGTAGATCACATTGCAGTAGTCCAAATGGGAGGTCATGAGAGCATGAGTGACAGTGAGCAGAGCCATATTTAGTTCACGTTTGCCATTGTTTTCTCATATGAAGTGCAAACTGACTTTGCCTGCCTTCTCTGGTCTTTCAAATTGGCCTAACTGACTGAATGATGATGTTTCACTTTTCTTTTTTTCTTTCTACCCAGGTTGATAATAACTGTTTTTCAAAATGCACTGCCTGCTTCAGGAGCTCTGATCTATTACTGCAAAGATGCGATCTTTACTTCAGGTAACAAAACCCATCAGCATTTCTTGCATCTCTAACAACTGTATAACCCTTCAACGGCAGTAAGGAGAATCAAACATGATCTGTGGGTGTAATTCAGGTTTTCTGTTCTGGATGCAATTAAATGGACAATCCATCAGTCACATCATTCCCTGTGAGTCAGGAGGAAGGGAAAATGAACAGTGAGGCAGTGGATTGTAAATTGCAACTGATAGGAATGGGAAGCGTAAATGCAGCTGTTTTCATTCCTTTTAGACCAGCTGCTCAGGACTGCTAGCTGGTTCACTTGAAAGATCGGAGAACAATTATCAGATTACAGCACAAGGGAGAACAATCAGTGTTCAGCTCGAGTGAGCAACTCATCCTTGAAAATATTTTGCTACTCCGAAAGCCATCAAATCCCGTGCCAAGGAAACTCCCCATTGACCATAACCTGAGCCTGTCCACTTGATGCATTACTTGCATGATCTCAACTGCCCAGATTTGGCTATTCAGCTTTCCATCTTTCATAGGTTATCATGGGCTGATTCATTCATAAAATCTGTTGCTGAAGAACTGCAAAACCAAACAATGTCTTCAAAGTGTGAATGTACCGCTACAGAGGAAATGCCAAGGAAATGCCACATCAACCCAGGTGAGCTAATATGCAATTATTTTCCTAGCAGAATCAATCCTTGGCATCTGTGGCCTGCAACAGAAGTAGAGTAATTCAAAACAAATGTACATGTGCATGAATTAACTGGAGGTTTATGCTTTCAACACGCTGATCACCACTAACCACAAATGCACATGTATGCCACAACAGTCTTTTACTCTCATTTTACTTCTCCCCTCCATTTTTCTTCATCCTTAACAATTCCTGCAAAGTGTTCAATGTCCAAGAAAACATTCAGAAATCTGCCTTTTCTTATATTCATCAGCTGCAAACAGCCAGCCACCATTTTGCCACATTTACAATCTCCGAGTCATCTTTTTTTCAACACTGTGCATAACTTCAGTACGCTTACAAAATGGAGCTGTAGGTACACCTGAAAGAGAACGGAATTCAGTACTGAATACAAACTCATCCACTGGAGATTTTCAGCAAAGACTCACAGAAATTTACAAAGGCAGTTTCAGTCTCAGGAGAGGTTTTAGAAAGCAAGGTTATAGTGTTCTCTTAGGTCCTTCCCCTCCCAAGGCTGGCATAACCAAAGTAATTGATGGCTAGATCTGCATTAAGTTATAAACACTGCAGAACTGAGCTTCTCTTTAATTATAGGGAAATTAAACATTCATAATTTCTATATTTCTTGGCACATATGAGAGTTCTTTTGCAGCTGAAAGTTGACTTTTCTTCTACAAAAAAATTAAAATGTGTTTTGAGAATAACAGTGTTCACAGAGGAAGCTAAGCAAAGATTTGCTTTGACCATAGTTTGTTCAACAAACTAGAGTCAAGCTTGTAGATCAGCAAAATAACCATGGTGTGTGCTGTCCCCTCCTATGTTGTTATCACTTTGAATAACTGGATTAGATGAAAAATTTGTTTGTTTGTTCAGTCTGGATGTCACCTGACTCCAAGAGACTGGTGTGAACTGGTTTGAGTTTGAACTGATGATCTGAATTGGGTTGGAGTTCATCTGCACACCGCTATTAGAGAATTCTTAATAAAACAAAATCCTACTTGACAGTGTGAGTTCCCTTCAGGCAACGACCACTGTGCATCCTGGTTTGTTTTGGTGCCTTTGAGTCAGTCTTGACTCCTGGCAATTGCCAGGACCAGTCCCTGCAATTTTCTTGGCAAGATTTCAGAAGAGCGGTTTGCCATTGCCTCCTTCCTAGGCTAAGAGAGAGTGACTGGCCCAAGGTCACCCAGCTGGCTTCATACCTAAGGTGGGACTAGAACTCACAGTCTTTTGCTGGTCGTTGATCGAATAAAGATGATTGATTGATTGAGAACTCACAGTCTCCCAGTTTCTAGACTGATGCCTTAACCACTACACCAAACTGGCTCTCTGTGCATCCTGGTACATTTGCATATATGGAGGAGGAGGAGCTTCTCCTTATATATGTATTTGTTCCTTGATTTTTTACTTGATCTATTGCCCATTCTTGCCTGTTCTGCCAATGCTGGCAGCTTCTCCGTGTAAGTCCCTGTAATGGGATATTGTCATAGACTGACTGTGGCATTTCATTTAGTTCTGATCCAGCTCCTGATCAGTATGGAAACATGTTCTAAAAATATTTGGGCCCTTTATTGAAAGTTACAACTGAAATAAGCAGATTTGTTTATTCTTCTGAAGTGGTTTTACATTTCTGGATTGTGAATACTTCAGCCTAGGCCCATCTGTAATTTAGATCAAAGGCAACTCTCAAGTTGACTCCCCAAAACATCTGTTTTCACCAAAGCAGCTGCAATGGGTCTAAAAACTGGTGTTTAGCATATGTGGAAGATGCCAGCTTGACCTCGGGAAGTTTGATGTTCAGCCATTCTGGAGCCCCATGAGCCACATCCCTATCACAGCAAATCCCCAGGTGGGGGGTGACCCACTCAGGCATATTTTAGCCCCACATCTGAATCTCCTTGTCTTGTTAATGAAAGCAAATTTCTATTTTTTTTTTTAACTGATAATGCATAAAGAAAAATGTAGAAACACTGAATCACTCTTTAAGGGATAGAAGAAGAGAGCTGAGCAAAGTTTGGCTGAGCAAAGTTTCACAGAACACTTTCCAAAGCTTCTATCACAGTTAAAGGATTTAATTGTCTTGCCTGCCAGCAGTTCTGATTAATAACCTCTTCTTAAATGCTTTTAGTAATTATTTTATTGGTAATTTTAATCTGTGCTTTTCGTTGTTGTTTTTTACATTCTTATTTTGTTTTTAACTTTTGTTAGCTACCCTGAGTGCTCGCCAAAAAAGAAATCCAGGGTATAAATCAAATAAGTCCTACCTGCCCACCTCTACTCTTCAGATGTTTGAATTAATTATTAGACGATAATGGGGGGGGGGTCAGCTACCTCCCCAGAAATCATATCGCTTAATCAAACTGGTTGATCAGTTAATTTCTAAGGCCACCCAACTCCATTGCAACTCTAGGCGGCATGCAACATTAAAACAATTTAAAAATGCAAACAAAAGAACAGCATTTGGGTTACTTTTCTGAGATGCTTCAGACGCAGGACCATCCTATAAATCTTTCAACCAAAAGGATCAAATTCCCTAAATCAACCCTGAACTAAAATATGGAAACCAAAACAGGCAAAAAGATAGCAAGAAATATACAACCACCATTATAACCAAGATTACAAGGAATGCAACATAGAGCATGATGGTAAGAATAAAGTAGGCATTTTAATGTACACGAAAATGCTTTACGCTACTGATAATATAAGCTGGTCACTCTCCATTCACTCTGCTCCAAAAAATAAACATCAAGGCCATGTCTGACTATTGCTCAGCCTAATTGAAAGCCTTCAGAGATGCCATGCTGGTCAACCTTGGATACCATAGCTGATTTAGACATATTCGCTTGGTTACTTGGTAGAGTGAGGCAGAAAGCCTTACCGCTGCAATTTTTCTCAGGGATTTGTTTCTAGAGTCAATTGGTTTAATCAACCTGAATCTGAACCTCTGTTTGCCTTTATCATATCATTTGATAACACTTCTTTAAGTCAAACTTGCCTTTTCTTGGCTTCCTTCCTTCTGTCTTTTCCCCTTTATGTCAGCGGTAACAAAGGCATCAGGCAGAACATTGCAAGCTTGGTACATTGTTGCTTGCCTGATGGTAGCCCAGAATTGGCCTGTGATAGTGGTTAATTTGGGATTAGCAACACAGCATCTTCTGATGCAGGACTCCTGTTTGTGTCCCCTGCTCTAATGCCTTTCATGCCTTTCCTCTGGTGTTGATCAGCTGACTGGTGGGCTTCAAGAGACCTTATTTCATTTGCAGGAAAAATGAAGCCATCCACTTTTCCCTTTCCAGCAGTGAAGCAGCTGAAAATACTGATTCCATTCTCCATGGCATCAGAAGCTAGCAATCATTAACATCCTCTGTCAAGAATAAGGAGAGACTCTGGGCTCCCCTTTTCCACCCTTGTGCAAACAAGACAGTCTCTGTGTATCTCTGCATCTGCGCACATCTCCAAGCTCTTCTTCATGGCTGTGTTAAGATACATTTCTAGAGTCAGGAGAAAAGTGAGGCAAATAAGCTGCATGGTCCTGGCAACTGAGCCTTATTCTCACTCAATAACAAGGCTGAGAATCAAGGAAGGAGAATCAACCACCAACTGTAGGCTTTAATGGGTGGTAAAGCAAGCTCAGAGAACTGTGAGTGAGTCCCTGAAATGGAAATTCTAGCTACTTTTCACAATGCCTGAGAGACAGGTCACTTCTCCCTCAGGCTATTTCTGAATAGGGGTCTAGCACTTTTCTGAAAGAGAGCTGGATCTGTTTGTTAAAACATGTGTTGTATTCTTCTGGAAGTTCACTAAACCCACATCAAACTATAGCACAGCTAACAGAAGACATGCACATTGGAAGAGTACAGGCTGGGTGAAATGGTCATTCCAGGAGCTCTCTCCAGCTTATTCCACTCCCTGCAGTGTGGCAAGAGAATGTCACTGCTGTCGGTAAGTGTCCAGGGCCAGCATCATCAATTCACCCTTGACTGTACCCTTGGTTTGTTGCTTGGTCTAAAACAGGGGTTTCTAAGCTTTCTGGGCCACAGACGCCTTTGAGAGTCTGATGAAACCAACAGACCCTTTCTCAGAAAAAAATGTATTTAAATGCATAAAATAAACAGTGAAAATAACCTAATTTTTCCTCCATCCATCTTTACTGACCACCTGAAATCTTTATACCCTGGGTTAAGAATGCCAGTCTAAAATGAAACAAGCAAAACTCTTGTCAATTTCATGCTGGTTCTCATATATCCCAAATCAATAAGTGCTGCAACGAAATGGCAACTTTCAGCACCCAAAACTAGCCCATAAAGTATGCAAAATGGCACTACCACCACTGGTAAGTGTTAAACTTCATACAAAATATGGCCACATGGTCCTCTAATTTGTAAAAGCTGCAGAAAATCTGTAGTGCGCACACTTGGGACAGAACCAACAACAAACAGCTGAGCGAAGTTGACTCCAGCTTTTGTGGACAGGTCTTTGTTTAACAGCTAAATCAAGCGTTCTTTCAAAGGATTGTTAAAACAGGTATTGAAAACAAGTCTTCTGTGTTTTCAGAAGTGCACTATATATAAAAGGAACACACATCATGCCTAACCAATACTTTCTGATCATGTAGATGAATCCGTGGAAGCCAAGGATCTGGTCTCTCCGACAACTCCAAAATGGCTATAGAGGACTGTGACCAGTAACCAGTAAGGAAAGCATATGCCTTCAGAGCCATAAAGCAGCCAGAGGTCACATACAAGGCATCTTACATTAAGACCAGAACCCCTAAATGCAAATCTAAGCCATGTCTGTGATAGGTTGGGAATGAGGTGAAGACAATGTCATGACAACATTCCCTCAATGTCATTAACACCCAATTTGGTGTAGTGGCCATGGGACAGGACTAGAAACCAGGAGAACATGAGTTCTAGTCCTTCCTTGGCACGAAAGATGGCTGGGTGATCTTGGGCCGCTCCCTCTCTGAGCCAAACCCTCCTCACAGCATTGCTGTTGGCCACCTTGAGTTGATCAAAAAACAATGGAGGGATAACAATAAGATCATAAATAAATAAATAAGTCCTTTAAAAATGGTCAGAGGGCATCTTTATGCTACTGTTAATGGGACAGGAGGATGACCTTTCTGCCTGCAGCATTATATCTTTTGAAAATCAAAATGCCAGGTGGCTGTAGCCCAGCACTTTGTGTGTGTAATGGATGGCATGTGTGGGGAAGATTCTGGGATGGAGGTTCAAGGTTGTCAGGAGGGGGAGAGACATTCCAGGGCAAGCGCCTTCCCAGCCCGCAGCAAGAGTGTGGGAAGATGGAGAGGATGAGGCTGGCCCCTCCCTAGAGTCTCACAGGGTATAGCCACTAGTTGCTTTAGCATAGGTTTAGTCTGGCGAGATTCTGTCCATTAGGTGCAAGCTAATAAAGGAATTATACTGGACTGGATTGCCTCGTTGCTGTTCTTGGGCTGAACCTGACAGTGTGGATGTTTCACACCTGCCCAAATAATTGGTTAAAAATAAGACAGGAATTGTAAAAAACAGAGGAATATGGAATGAGGAAAGCGTATGACTCTGGATGTGATTCGTTTGCTATGTGTACCTACAATGAATCAGTGTTGGCTGATTCTGGTTTTTCGATACGTTGTATATTCTTTTATTTTAACACTATCACTTTGCCTTTTGTGAAACAGATGCTTTGTAGTGCTATGTAGGGGTAAATATGTGATTTTGCATTTGGGCCAAGGCCCCATCTCAATTTCTCACTTAGGTTCTCTGTCAAGCTATTCTTCTTTTTCCCTTCTTCTTGCATTCTAGTAAAGAGGTGTATTTGCTTGATCACTTTGGATTTCCCCCGCTCTGCTGTGAGAACTTCACCCTTAGCAAACAATGAAGAAATACAGAATTTCAATACAACTGTCGCCCTGTTCAACGTAGCTGAAAGTGCATTAGTCTGAAGAGAAGTTTGCAGGTGTCAAGGTGCTACATGAAAAACCTTTCACACTTTTAGCTTTACATGTTGAAGCCAATATCTAAAGATACTTTTTTTCTGGTAGTGGACAAGTACTTTCACTGTCCCCACCAAAGACAGCAGCTTGTATTAAATGCCAAAGACTGGCCATAATCCTCCTGTCCATGGCATTCAATAAAACCTTAGAACATTGGTCTTCCAGACAAAAAAAGGTGAAACAATGGGAAGTATTATGCTATTTTTGTTATGACTCCATGATTGCAGCATCAATATACAGTACATTACAAAACCTGCAAACTCTTATGTTCTAATTAAGTAGTTTTTATTAAAATTGGTTTTTAATTTACAAATGTGTCTACCCTAATGTACCCAAAGAGTGTCCTGTATTTGCCATATCTATTTTCTTATTTTTAAGTGATCGTGTTTTATTTATTTGTGTATGTGTGGGCAGCCATGCATAAGAAACACAGTAAGACATTCGAATAAATTTCCCCTGGGGTCTTATTTAAACCACATCCAACACTGTTAGGGGCTATATATGATCCTTGAGCATCAGATAATACTGGATCAGAAGTCCTTTCAGGAACTAGCCATCCTTTCAACCTTTCTTCCCCCACTGCTATGATTTGCTCTGTCCCCTCACCATCCAGGAGACAATAGTTCTATGAAAGGATGAAGACCTTGAGAACTCTAAGAAAAAATTGCCAAAGCTGCAGTTCCTAGGGTTCGTTGGGGGATAAACTAATCTGGTACTGAAAAAGGTGTGTAATACAGAATAGCCCACCCCGTTCTTCCATAAGGAAATCCACGCCTTCCATAATATTGTCTCTTCTTGACTGGCCTTAGAGATTAATTTGCTTGCATAACATTATTCCTTTGAGGAGCCTTCATACGGAAGTAAAGAGCTGAAGACAAGAGACATCAGCTTATGCTGTATCACCTACTTGTTATCACTCCCACGTACTGTACGGAATAATCACTTATAAATCTACAGTCATTTTCACTTTGCGCCATCCATTCCTGGAAGTAAACTCTTTTCCCCTCCCTCTTTCTTCTTCTTATTCCATGACATCATAGCAAGAAAAAAGAGTTGATCTTCCAAGGACAAGTAGATGGGACCATCAGAAAGAAGGCGTGAGAGGGGGAAAAAGGTGTCTAAAACATGCTAGGCAATTTTGACCCAACGCAAGTCAGAAGCTAGCATGGCTCAACAGTAGAAAGGAGAATTAAAGAAATGAATAAGGTTCAAAAAATGAGGACAGTCCAGTGGCAACAAATCTGTGATGGGTAAGCAACTAGCCAGCCAAGGGTAATTTTAACTGCTGTCAGTTTTATGCTGAAAGCGACCAAACAAAGTCTATACAATACACTTAACTTAGTTCCTGAATGAACTGGGCTTAACTGAATTATAAACTAACATTCTGGGTTCACTCAACACTGTAGGCTACCAAAACAAACCAGTCAACCAAGGTTATCACTAAATTGAGCATCTTTAGCAGCACTAGGATTTCAGTGCATTCATCTGGTGCATTCATCTTCTTTTGTGAATGCAGCCAATTAGTGTGAATATGGTTTTCATTTATATTATCTGGGAAATATCTAGTAGGAACGCCTGTCCTGTGAACTGTCTGGATTAGAACATTTCCTGCATTAACATATTACAAGATCAAGTGAAGTATGTTTTTGATGATGACGATGATGATGATGGAATAGACAGGTTGCTTTGTTCCTTTGTACCTTTTTGTATATTGCTCCAATCTTTGTAGACTCTGAGAGCTGCACAGTAAACATAATAACATAAACATAATATAACAATTCATAATAAGTTCAGTGGCCACCCACTATCTTAATAAGGGACAAAGGCTCACTGAAATTAAAGTCATTTGGGGGGCCTTTAAGCATGGGAGTAATATCAGGATCAAACACCCCACTAGGGAAGGGAGTTCTAGAGAGTGGAAATCCTTTCTCGCAAGGTGGTCCCTAATATATTATGGGGCTATGCCAATGGCTGTGAGAGCTGGGCCATAAAGAAGGCTGAGCGCCGAAGGATTGATGCCTTTGAACTGTGGTGCTGGAGAAGACTCTTGAGAGTCCCCTGGACTGCTAGGAGGTCAAACCAGTCAATCTTAAAGGAAATCAACCCTGATTGCTCATTGGAAGGACTGATAATGAAGCTCAAGCTCAGATACTTTGGTCACCTAATGCGAAGAGAGATCTCTTTGGAGAAGACCCTGATGCTGGGAAAGATTGAAGGCAAAAGAAGAAGAGGACGGCAGAGGATGAGATGGTTAGATAGCATCACTGAAGCAATGAGCATGAAACTGAGCAAACTCAGGGAGGCAGTGAAGGACAGGAAGGCCTGGCGCGATGTGGTTCATGGGGCCACGAAGAGTCGGACACGACTTAACGACTGAACAACAGCAACTGTCAGCCAGACCTCAAAATGACAGTAATTCTTCAGTTACCGGTTTCACCAGCCAACAACTTGGTCACTGTGTTCTGGACCAGTTAGGGCTTCTGAGTCTACTTCAAAGGCAATCCCATGGAGAACGCACTGCAGTAATCACACCTTGTGGCGATCACAGCATGAGTTACTGTTACTAGGAGCCACTGTTACAGTGTGGAGGCTCCCACAACTACAGCTTCCATCTGCTGTGTCGGACTCAGGAGCCATGAGTCACAGACCAACTCCTAGACAATCCTGTCCAGAGCAGCTACCAGGAACAATGTTCTCAGAAAGCCCAGAAAGGTATGAATGAACAGCAGGATTAAATCTGAGCTGGTTTCTCCCTGTCCAATCTCAGGCTGCCTTCAGACTGAGCCAGTTCAGGACTGCCATAGCATCCAGCATGGCCTGGAGTGGCGATGTAAAATTATGAAAAGACACGTATAATCTCATCCCAAGAGCTCAGTCTTAGCTCTTATGGGTCTATATATATATATATATCACCTTAAGAATCCCTCTTCAACCGAAGCATCACACTAGCCACCTTGTATTAATTATTGTTGGTGAATAAAAAAACATGATCCTAGTAAGATTTCCCCTGTAAGAATTCCCCCCAATTTATGCTGGCCATCTTTTCTGTTTTCCAAAGAAAACCGTGGCTTAAAAATGTCCTTGAAGTTTAAGAATCAAGTCAACTCTGATGTCCTCCCCGCCCCAAAAAATAAAAATGGGAAATAAATACACAAAATGCAATCCATATCATTGAAATCAATCAGTGCCCAGTTATTTGGATGTGACTTAGCTTTCACCAGATTGCTCTCATCATTTTTGGGATAACATTTCATTGCTGTGTTATTTCTGTCATCTTTCCCCTTTCCTTCCAAATTAAAACCAAAAAAAAAAAAGAAATCCACATTGTAAGCTAGGTGATGGCATATCTCAGGAGAAGCAGGGGATCCAATAGCTGAATGTCAAATCATGACAGCAGCCTAGCAACCATATATATTTAAAAGGCTGGTGTGTTTTATGTGTATCTGTGTGCCAGGAATAGCTGAAACAGATCTATTCTTCCATTCACAGTCCCAAAAATGTAAAAAGGCAAAAGGAAAATATCCAGCTGCTGGCCTATTTTGAAGAGTCCCATTTGCCTGTCAGGTGCCACATTGAGAGCATTAACGCTTTTTCTTTTATTTTTTGCCAAAAAGCATAAATATTCAGCACTCTGTTTCCCAGCCTACAAAGCAGAATGGCATGTCAAGAATAATCATACACCACCTCCTATGTGCCAAATCTGTACCAAGCAATGATAACCGACAGATCACACACTCGTGGAGTAACACTATTAAACAGTCAGTAGCATTTATGGGAGAGGAAATTGCCAGTGAATTTCTGGCCCTCCTCAAGAATCCAAAATCCAAGAGAGAGAAGTGGTATCTATCTTGGGACCAACCAACCAGTCACAAAAGAGTTAGCAAGGTGCTGAACTTCTTCAGAACTTCTTCAGTGAAGCAAATATAAAAAGAGTCATATTAAAGCAGAAGGATTTTCCACAAGGGCTAACTTGGTTCTCCTCCGGAACCACATAATTCTTCTCACAATGTGTCTTTTTTATCTCTTGATGCATTTTGTTTACACCAACATGTTCCATAAGAGGCTAATGGACATAGAGTTCGCAGTCCCATCTCACCTCATCCCACCTACAGAAAAGCACCGGAGATAAAGGCGTTCCTTATCCTCAGCGCTTCATCCGTGTTCCTCGAACAAGCAGTCACAAACAAAAGGTTCGTTTCACACCCAATGTAAAGAGCATGTGCACCTGCTCTTTAAGTAAAATGCATGCCACAATTCAGGATCAACTATAAGGAAATACTCAATGCATAAGGAACATGATCAGCAAAACCAACAGAAACTTAGCAACTATCTTAAGGAACAAGTTATGTTTTCCTTTTTAAGGGTCATCCCCGTTAAAACTTACTGGGAAAACAAGAAACATAGCCCAGGCATTTGTTTGTATACTTTTTTGGTCGTAAACCAGATTGGATCTACTTCAACTATTTGTAAGTTTATTGGCTGAGGTAGCTTTGTGCAATTACTGGCCGTTTTTTTTCCTTATACTTCGAGAAGCAGAAATCCAAACTAGTGAAAAAGAGAAGCGTGAGACATCAACCACAGTAGCAGTCTCGCTTATTCACTGCAGTTCAGAGCTTTTTTGCTGCTGCACACAAGAGAGTGAATGACAGCTCTGGGTGACCTTGCCTGGGTAGGAAACAAAGTAAGGTTGGGTACTTCAGTAGGAGCTCTCCAAGGAATTCTAAGGTTGTAAGGTGGACTAGGAAGTCAGAATAACATCCAGAAGGCGGCAGTGGCAAAGCACTTCCACATCACACCAAAAAACCTGGAATCGAGTGCAACTTGAGTTGACTTAGGCACAGTGACAGAATGTAGGCCTGCTTCGCTGAAATAGGAGGTTGATGATTTTCTAAGGTCTATATGTACTGTGAAAGAAATGAACACTACAGTTGTTCACAGAGTGAGACCACTTAAGTCCTATCAAAATCAGTGGGATAATCTGTAATAGTCGTGCAAAGGTTGGTGAACAAATACCCTGATCCAGAAAAAAATCAATCTTCTGTATGTCTGCTCTGAAGTAAGTCCCGCAGTGTTTTCAGTAACACTGAGTCCATGATAAGGACATTTAGTATTACAGCCCTGGCCATGCTTCAATCTCACAAAAATTTACTAGACATGTTGGTTATAATTATTCAGTTTAATAGGACTCAAGAATGACATCTTCAGCTCAAGGCCCATCTTAGTCCAGTATTTTGTTTCTCACAGTGGCCAACCAGAATTTTCTGGAGTGTTCAGAAGCAAGAGATAGAGATATGCCCTCTCCCACCCCTGATTCCCAGCAGCTGCTATCTGGGGGCATGTTGACTTTAACCAAGAAGTAACACTGAGTCTCATTAATAACTCTAAAAAGACCTGGCTTCCATGAACATAGTTAGTCCCAAATTAAAGCTGCCCAAGTTAGTGTCCATCACTGCATCTTGTAATGAATTTAATAGCTACTTAGGTGGTCTACAAAGAAGTGTTTCCTATTTTTTCTACAATTTCTAAATCACCTTCTAGTCAGTTTCATAGGATCCTAGTCTTGAGAAAAACTTGATCCCTGTCCACTTTTCCCTTATCACGCATGATTTTATAGACATTAATCATGTCCTCCCTCAGTCGCCCTATTCAAGTTAAAGAGTCCCAGGCACTCCAGCCTTGTCTCACTGGAATGCGTTCAACCCTCTAATTGTTCTAGCTGCCATCTCCTCAACTTTACCTAACTCTATTATCTCCTTTTTAAAATATGCTAAACAGAACTGTACAGTATTCCAGATACAGAATGCACCATAATAAACGCCACTGACATCGATGAGGCTTACAAATTAAGCATGCAAAGACTCAACATCTCCAACTTATGTCAGTCAATAAGCATACTCAATGCAAGCTCCAAGCCCCAGTCCTTGACACTGTTTTTGTTTGTTTCTATGGGGCTTCTACTGGAAGCCCATCTCATCTGAATTATGCCCAAGAAATATTTTCAGAAGACTACAATTCCAGATAAAGATTATGGATCAACTGGATCAAATACAGAGAGGCTGAGAAGCTCAAAATCTTGGCCACAGTAGTCTCAGATGGTCTATTTAGTTTTCCCTTTTCCCTGACATTTTTCCGCAGTCATCTGATGGGAATCAGTATGAACAAGTCTTATCAATGCAACATTTTGGCAAGCTAAAATTTGCTTGCCTTTCCAGCGCTTCTGAAAACCTTCCACAATGACAGTCTCACATGGAGGTGATTACAATCAGGGAAGAGAGACCTCTCCAAATGCTTCAATGGGAATTGGGTCAGAATGAGGAAGAGGAAACTATCAATTTGAAGAAATACCATTTCTGCAAAAAGTGGACTAAATTCAATTTTGCATCTGAAGGACATCCAAATATGAATGGAGAAGTCTACCATACCATGTTTAAAATACTAGCTGAGTAAACTCTTGTATATTCGTGTTTCTTTCAAGTATTCCTCTCAAACTATTTCTTGAGCCATAGAAACTGTTGCAAATGACAACATTTGCACTTCTCCTTTTCCTTCCAAATTATATTCAACTCTATTAGTTCTATGGTGGTGTGAGTGAACTAGAAGACCCTTATTTGGAGTCTGTATTAATGGGGGGGGGAGTGCTGAGTGTATTTGCTTACTTATGATTCCATATTCATTCATCTGTTAAAGGCTATGACTAAATCAAGTAAAATGTGACATGTACATGTCCAAATTTTAAACTTTGCCGAACAGTTGAACCTATACATGGACAAGAAAGATCTGGCATCATTAACAGCATGAACAAATTAATCGTGGAGTCTACTATTACAATCTGTATTTCCTTCTGTTTGTGGGCTTTCAGTAGGTGGGGGAAGGCATCATTTGACAAGACAGAAGGACCCCCAACTATGTATTTTTCCCTCCTGACATTTTATCTGAAGGAAGCCTCCATATATGACCTTACACAACTCCACCTTACACAACTTCCCTTGGAATCTGCCTTTTCAGGATCACAGTGTCCTTAAATTGGCATCAACAACCACGGAAGGCAAAGGAGTTATTGAACAGATGGTTAGAAGGCTCCATTCAGGGACGCACCTTCAGTCAACTTAGTTCAGACAGAAAAAATTTCCTCCTTAATATAGTGCCAAAGAACGCTTAAACTTTTCTAGTAAATGAAGAGCAATAACTGATAGGAGAAAGAGCCGGACCACAAGCAAACAGGAAAAACCATCAGCAAGAACAAAAGTGGTCTCATCCAGTGGCTTTTATTTGGGACTAAGGCTGTAATTCTAAATACCACAAAGTCCCACTGAACTCAGAAGGATTTTTACTTTGGATGATATGGCATGTAGAATCATTCAAACAATTAACTCCCAAACATACACAGGGATGGCCGAACCTTCAGACTTAGTCCAGTTTATTTCTGAGCAAACATTAACATGCATAGGATCAGCTACACAACTGCGCTTGTCCCCATGTTTACTTGCAAGCTGAACTGCACTCAGTGTGATCCCAAGTGACAATTTGGAACAAAGGGCTATTTCATCTGTCCAGGTTTCTCACCCCACCTGCAAAAAGCAGGCAAGTCAGTCCTGAAACATACTTCCCAGGCGTACAGATCTGCACCATTCTTACACACCAGCGAGCCCACAGTCACCCGGGGCTAGGCACTCTCTCAGTCCCACCTACCTCACAGGGCTGTAGTCTGCATCAGAGGAGGAGGCGCCCCCTGGGAAGATGCCCTGAGCTAAAACAGAATGTAAAGGCGCTAAGAGAGGAGCGGGACCGGAGCGCTGGCAGGGGAGCCCGGCCGCCTTACCTTCTCCTTGCCCCCACAATGGCAGCAGACGGTCCACAGGTACTTGAGGGTCCTCCAGAGCAAGATAATAAAAAGACCCCCGAAGAAGGTGACCATGGACGAGGCCAGGAAGGCCCACCACATGCGCTGCCCGCTGTCGCAGGGCACTTCCATGGTGATGGGGATGATGAGCGCGTTGGACGCCCTGGCGGGCGCCGAGGACGAATCCGTGTTCAGGCTGCCGCCGATGGGGCTGTTCATCCTAATGTTGCCGCTGCCGCCGCCGCCGCCGCCGCCTCCCGAGTAGTAGCTGCTGGAGCCGCCGCCGCCGCCACCTCCGCCGCCGCCGCCGCCGCCGCTGCCATTTGCCATGGCTAGCACCGAGCAGGGCGCGCCACCGGCGCTCCGGGAAGCTGCTGCTGCTGCTGCTGCTGCCGCCGCCGCCACCGCCGCCGCCGGCACCTTCCACCAAGCCCATCCCCAGCCATGATGCTGCTCAGCCGAGGGGAGCCGCCGTCGCGGAAGCCCGGCCGCCGCGCACGTCCAGGCAGGCGGCCGCCGGGGCGCCCTCGCGCCCACTTCCTGCCCCGCGCCCCCTCGGCCACGCTCCCCGGCGCCTCCCGCGAGAGAGAAGCAGGCGGCGCGCGCGGCGAGGGTCGCAGCGCGGCCGACTCAGCGGGCCCGCATCCCCCCGCCCCCTCCCGCCTCCCGAGCGGCCGCGCCGCCCGCCGGACCGCCCCTGCCCGGGGCGCGCTGGGCTCAGTCACTCGGCGGGACGGCGGAGGCGAGGAAGCCGAGCCCCCGCGAAGTTCTGGCCGGCAGCCCGGGCGGGAGCCCTGCTGCGGGCGCCGTCTCCGCCGCTCGCCTAAGGCAGCCTCCGCCGCGCGCCTCGCGTCGGGGGGGCTTCCGCGCCTGTCATCCTCAGTTGCCGCGAAGCCGCTCCGCCGGCGGCAAGAGGTGGCTGCGCTGCCGCTACCGCGCTTCGTCCCCTGGCCGCAAGGCTGGCGGGCGTGGATGGGCGGGCAGGGCGCGCTGCTTTCCCGTGCCGGCTGCCGAGGGCCTCGCGCGGCTGAAGGCGGCGGACGGGCGAGAGCCCCTGAGCCGCACACGCTCCCCAGGTAGCGGCAGGAGGAGCCAAACGCCGCCCGGCTCCAACAAGTCCTCTCGCCGGGAGCGGCAGAGAGGCGGAGACAGCGTCCCTGGGCGGCCGACCGGCCGGCTGCGCGTCTCCCCGACTGGCGAGCCCTCGGGGGACCAGCAGGAGGGGTCGGGCGGCGGAGCGGTGCGGGCCGGGCCGGGCCGGGCCGGGGGACGCGCAGCAGGCAGGGGGAGGGCTCAGAGCCCCGCGCGGGTCTGCCGGTTGGCGAACGGCGTGACGCACGGGCTGTCACTCTCTGCTGGCGTGCCCCCTCCCCCGTCCGCCTTGAGTCCCGCTGTACCGGCGCTTCTCCAGCCTTTCTCCTGCGCTCGGCAGATGTCAGTGACTTGCATACCTAATAATAGGGCCGAAGACAGGAGGGCGAAAAGGGGAGCGGAGGGCTCGTGCGCCCCCCGACTCGCGCCCGCAGCCGCCTCTTTTGTTGGCCATTCATTCCCAGCCCCTTCCTCCTTCCCTCCCCCCCTTGGCGGAGCGGCGAACCGGGGATACGTTGACAAACACAGGCCCGGGGCATGCGCTGGTTCATTTCAGCGCTCGGTCTGTTCTTCTTCTCCTCCTCTCTTTCTTCTTCTTCCTCCTTCTCCTCGTTATCATCCATCTTGGAGTCTAAAGGCAGGGCCCACCCGAAGGAAGGCGGCGGTCATTTTCTGGGGAGAGCGACTGACCCGGCTCTTTGCAGCGCTGAGTTGCAGAAACAGGTGCTTCGCGGGGCGAGGAGGAGGAGGAGGAGGAGGAGGGAGGCGTTGTTTGGGGTTGGCTTGGTTTTCCCTCTTCCAGCGGAACGCCCACCAGGAAACGGTTCAGATGCGCGTGTCGCCTGGCTTCAGAATTGGCACAGAAGGGGTGGGGGGGGAATCCCTTAATCCTCTCGCTTGCGCTACCAGCCGCCTGGGAATGAAACCGAAAGGGGGGGCGGGGGGGAGGAAAGCAGGGGAGCTTTCGCTCCATAATTTAGGGAAGCCCGAATTTATCCTGGGATAAAATTGCCAGGCCACCAAACAGGAGGCTGGGTGTCAAAGTCTGGGCAGAATCTCCTTTCCACTTTCTCAGGACGTCCTGCTGGGAGCCGTGGACATCTCTGGGAGACAAGGCCTCCTTAATCCATGACACAAGGAGTGCCCCGTTTGCTGGCTGTTGCCACTGATTTTTTAAAGATGTTTTTCTTAAATAAAAGTCCTCCAACTGGACCAGAAAAAAAAGAAGAAAACAGGAACAAACTTGAACTCAAGACCCACTCAAGGCCCCCACCCCCAATCCCACCATGTCCACAAGCCACCCTAACCCAAAAATCCTATCGGAGATCCTGATTTCCAGCACAGTTTCTTAGCTTCTATTTCTATTAGTCTCTCTGGGGTGGTACTCAAGTCGATTTGGAGGTCAACACCTCCCTCTTTTCTCCAAGAAAAGCATGGGGGAACGTGTTTATGAAGTCACTCAGAGTCAAGCTTGACTCTGACATCACTCACAGGAAGACTGTTTAATGAGAAAGGGAAACAACAGCATATGCAGAGCAGCACAGATGGGCTGGGCTGAGAAAGACAAATATACCTTTAGTATTTATCATTCAACATTTCTTGTACAGTGGGGCAAAAAAGTATTTAGTCAGCCACCAATTGTGCAAGTTCTCCCACTTAAAAAGATGAGAGAGGCCTGTAATTTCCATCATAGATATACCTCAGCTATTAGAGACAAAATGAGAAAAAAAATCCAGAAAATCACATTGTCTGATTTTTAAAGAATTTATTTGCAAATCATGGTGGAAAATAAGTATTTGGTCACCTACAAACAAGCAAGATGTCTGGCTCTCACAGACCTGTAACTACTTCTTTAAGAGGCTCCTCTGTCCTCCACTCGTTACCTGTAGTAATGGCACCTGTTTGACCTTCTTATCAGTATAAAAGACACCTGTCCACAACCTCAAATGGTCACAGTTCAAACTCCACTATGGCCAAGACCAAAGAGCTGTTGAAGGACACCAGAAACAAAATTGTAGACCTGCACCAGGCTGGGAAGACTGAATCTGCAATAGGCAAGCAGCTTGGTGTGAAGAAATCAACTGTGGGAGCAATAATTAGAAAATGGAAGACATACAAGACCACTGATAATCTCCCTTGATCTGGGGCTCCACGCAAGATCTCACCCTGTGGGGTCAAAATGAACACAAGAACGGTGAGCAAAAATCCCAGAACCACACGAGGGGACCTAGTGAATGACCTGCAGAGAGCTGGGACCAAAGTAACAAAGGCTATGCCATCAGTAACACACTATGCCGCCAGGGACTCAACCCTTGCAGTGCCAGATGTGTCCCCCTGCTTAAGCCAGTACATGTCTGGGTCCGTCTGAAGTTTGCTAGAGAGCATTTGGATGATCCAGAAGAGGATTGGGAGAATGTCATATGGTCAGATGAAACCAAAGTAGAACGTTTTGGTCTAAACTCAACTCGTCATGTTTGGAGGAGAGAGAATGCTGAGTTGCATCCAAAGAACACCATACCTACTGTGAAGCATGGGGGTGGAAACATCATGCTTTGGGGCTGTTTTTCTGCAAAGGGACCAGGACGACTGATCCGTGTAAAGAATGAATGGGGCCATGTATCGTGAGATTTTGAGTGAACACCTCCTTCCATCAGCAAGGGCATTGAAGATGAAACGTGGCTGGGTCTTTCAGCATGACAATGATCCCAACACACCGCCCGGGCAACGAAGGAGTGGCTTCGTAAGAAGCATTTCAAGGTCCTGGAGTGGCCTAGCCAGTCTCCAGATCTCAACCCCATGGAAAACCTTTGGAGGGAGTTGAAAGTCCGTGTTGCCCAGCGACAGCCCCAAAACATCACTGCTCTAGAGGAGATCTGCATGGAGGAATGGGCCAAAATACCAGCAACAGTGTGTGAAAACCTTGTGAAGACTTACAGAAAACGTTTGACCTCTGTCATTGCCAACAAAGGATATATAACAAAGTATTGAGATGAACTTTTGATATTGACCAAATACTTATTTTCCACCATGATTTGCAAATAAATTCTTTAAAAATCAGACAATGTGATTTTCTGGATTTTTTCCCCCATTTTGTCTCTCATAGTTGAGGTATACCTATGATGAAAATTACAGGCCTCTCTCATCTTTTTAAGTGGGAGAACCTGCACAATTGATGGCTGACTAAATACTTTTTTGCCCCACTGTAGCTGAGTCATAATAGTATCTCCCACATCAAAATCCTAAGGATGTGGCTACAGGCAGGTGAGCCCCACATTTTGCAGCAACAATTGATGCTCAAACACAAAATGCAGGTTTTACATCTAACTTTGAAAAATGTTGCATGAGATTCCAGTTCATTTGTTTCTAATTTAAATACTATGAGATATCCAAAGACCATAGAGAGAAGCACAGTGAAGGCTATTTATTTATTTAAACAATTTTTATGGCCATCTGTCTCACCAAGGTGATTCTAGGCAGCGTACAAAGATTAAAGCAAAAGTTAATAACAGAAACCATAAAATCAGATTAAAAAACAACAGTCTATATGACCCACATGGAATTGAAAAAGCATGTCCCTCCAATCACTAAGATAATTATTTATCTATTTATTCATTTAACCCAACTCCAGTGCCTAGGGGAATATCCATGTTTGTAAGGCCTTAAGAAAAACCAACAAGATTTGGGCCACCCAGATATCTGTATTTCTTTTTTTTTTTAAATAAAGCCTCATTTTAATGTAAACCAACTCATTCCAACAGCTCAATATGGATTACAGTGTTTTCAGACATTATGACTTCAATTTTATGCATACTTTGCAGGGATAATCCTAATTAAGCAATGTGCAATGTATTTTGCAGTAAATGCATAAGACTGTGTTCCAAGAATATAAATATCCTAAAGATTTTTTAAATACCAATACGATTCCAACTCTAATTAAACGCTACCCAATCCTGAGACAAGGAGCACCAGTCAAACTATTCAGGACTTCTGCGATGTTCTCCATTCATTGCTCCAGTTAATGGCCTACCTTATTAGAAGTGAGAATCAATAGAAGAGGAATGCAGGGAGATAAACTGTGAACCAATAACTTATCAGCAAAATTAGTTCTCTCTACAACAGCTACTTCAGCTCTAAATTGCAGCAGTTAGCAACTGAGCTAGAAAATATGGTTTTATAGTCTAATGTATGTATTAGACTTCCAGTTTAAGCTATCCCTCAATTGTATTTTGGCATTTTAATAATGCTAACCCCATTTAGTAATGATTGCACTCAATCTGGTCATGAGATATTGGATAATAGGAGACACCCCTACTTGAATCTAAGGGGGGAGGGGAAAAGAACTGGGGGTAAATAATATTCCTTCAGGGATGTATCCAGTGGGGGTCCTCAAGAATCTTTCTTGGCACAAGATTGTTTTTTAATTATTTGTAAAAGATCTAGAGTTTCAAAGAGTCTTAAAGACCCAGCTCTTCTGGAAGGCATTTGGAGAAGAGGTGGAATGTGTAGGAACGTTTACACTGTAGTGGGAACAGTTTACTGGGGTATTTGCTCTTCTATGTGGTTGGCAAAGGGGAGCAGCACAGAGATCTGAACGAATAAGAATGGAATGGAATGGAATGGAATGGAGATACACCATAAAATAGCCATGTTGGTTTCAGCATGGCTGATTATTACAGGCAGATAAAAGAAAAGGGGCACTGAAGAACTTCAAAAGGATGCCTTCTAACTAAAAATACAGTGGATAAACAGAGTAGAAATAGTTTAAATAAATAAATGGTCATTACAGTGGCTGGTGGCAATGGAAAATTGATGCATATTGGGGCAAAATAATTCTAACTACATCTCTATGTATACTGGTAGGGCCTGAACTAACAAGAACTGACCAGGAAAATATCAAGAAACAGCCCCAGAGGGAAGGAGGCAGACCCTGCCTTGACTGTGCAACTAGCTAGGTGAAAAACCTGAAACTGACTATTTGGGAGTGGAGAAAGAGTGATTGAAATTGACAAATAAAGGGAGACTGACAAATAAGCAAGAAAAGCACAGCAATATCCCTTGCTGTTTTCTGAACCCTTGATGAGAAGTGGGGCTGCTGCATCTAAAAAAAAAACCCCACTACCCACAAAGCCAAGTTTGTGCAAATATGGCCCCTCTCTTCTTCCCCAAATAAAATAATGGAAATCTAATCCTTTAAGAGCACTCTTAATGTGAAATATCACTAATTTGCCTCCTCTTCTTCTCAAATAAGAATGTCCTCCTCAGTCTTGTTGGAAGACTACTGACATATGCAAAGCATGTCCTACAAGAGGTGTTCACTGCACGTCTGGGCATTTCTCCTCACGGGCAGGATTCTATACAGTACATGTGCTGAGCATATCCAAAGCTACTATTTATTTATTATTTATTTCTTTTATTTAATAGATTTGTATGGCTGCCTATCTTAAACAATTATGGGTGACTCACAAACTATTCTGGACAAACATCTATCATTTAGTAAAGGGGGCACTGGTTACATGTCCTGGCACATCTGGACAGAGGCCATGTTTGACTTTGACATTTTTAAAGCCCTGCGTGATTTTGAAAAATAACGGCTGATAGATTTGAAGATGGCAGCCTCATCTTTATCAAAGGGGAGCTTAATGACTGTAAAATGCCAGGGCCATCCCTGTATCTGACAGGGATGTCAGTTGGATCAGAAAAGTAGCTGCCACCTTTCAGAAGATATTCCTGAAAATTACAAACAGATGCAGGTAAAGAATTCTTAAATGAACCTCTAAAGAAATTTTAACAACATTACCATGTTTATGACTTTGTCACTCATAGTAAAACTAAGGTAGCTGAACCAGAAAGGTTTGACCATAACTTGAAAAGTAAACTGGAGGTATTTTTTAGCTGGTAAAAGTGTGGATATTTTGCCAGTGTACTTTGGGGATACAATAGCATTCACATAGCATCCAGAGTGCGCTTGACACTGTGTACCTGTCTAATGATCAGGATGTGTGAGTGAGATTATATGGGAAAATTTTTAAAGGGAAAAGGAAGAGAAAGATCTTAAGGTAGAGGATCATGTCAGAATACCCAGACTGAAGGTGAGATTTGAAAAGAGCTAATAAATGAAATATTCATCATCCCAAAATCAGGGACAAGGGGCAAAATAATGTTACATTGACTAAAAGACTATTCAGACAGGGCTCTTTTTACCCTGAAAAGCTCCAGGAGGTCCTCAGTGACCAACCAGGTTGTGTACAGAACTGAAACAGGTAGAACACATTAATTCAGATGCTCATTTTTAAATTACTAATGAGAGAAAGAGATGGATTATTTTTTTAAAAGATGCAGATACTAGGTCAGCATCCAAAACTATTGGAAGCCGTGAACAACCTTAGACACCAAGTGTGGCCTTAAGGTGGCTCTGGAGGATAATCTGATGGTTCAAACATTATATAGGATTCTAGCTAGCGAAGTACTTGGGCATGTGTTAGGTTTGCACCCCAGATAACATTTAAAAGCATTCCCCTTTGCAACAGATGTTAGCACGGGCTTCAACACATAAGTTTATACCCCCATTGTAGGGCACCAGAGAGTGGGGCAATTTTATGCCCCATTACTCTACTGCAGTGTTGTCCAAACTTGGCCACTTTAAGATGAGTGGACTTCAACTCCCAGAATTCCCCAGCCAGCCAAGTTTGGACAACACTGCTCTACTGTATACCTGTGTGAAGGCAAGCACGATTTCACTGTGGTAACTTCTGACAATCCCCATTACATGTTGGTGAACAAACATTACATAAGTATCATTACTGTAGAAGCTCAAACTGACTGAACTAAAATGTCCATTTTTATCACAGAAAAATGGTTCTTAAGCTTTGTTTTAGGCCACAGAAAAGTGAAGGATAGTTGTGATCAAGGAGGGTGGAAACCTTCAAGATTTCACTGCTTTTAGCACAAGCTTATGGTCTCACAGGCTTCCAAGGGAACCCCCTTGTCATGTACAGGACAGGCTTAGGAGAGTTGTTCTGAGGACTTTTTAGAAAAACAATGCCTTTCCTGAGGTAAGACCTAGAAATCAATAAGCCACACATGAATTCTGCAACCAAGAATATTGTCAGAGATGTGTTTGAGCAGACGGTGTCCTGTGTCAGTGATGGAGACCAGCAAGGGTTGTGTATCACTGTGGTCAGGAAGAGTTATGCACAAGGCTCACCTCCCCAGTTAAAAAGAGGAAGGTTGTGAAAGAATCCTGTCATATACAAATTCTGCATTTATTGATGGTACAGATATTGATGATGGTACATGGTGGTCCTGACCAATCACCCTGTTGTATCACTGTTTAACCAGTTGGACATTACCTTGACAGCTTCATTATACTGATCCACCACTGCTATTCTTACTGGACTGATTGAACAGATTCTGTGCATTGATTATGACATGCTGGGGATCCAGTTTACAGCTGGAGGGTCTTATAAAGATGACTCCAGACTCATGGAAAGCACCTTGCTGATGCTTGGGCCATGCAGAGGACTTGCCAAAATTCAGTACCAGACTTCCTATTGATCACCTGAATGAAGATTTAAAGCATTCTTGCAAGCAGCCTTGTGTATAATTAGGAAAACCTATTTCTGGGATAGGTACCTAAACGACTAGTGATGAGGATCATGGAGAACATGGCCTTTCATGGCAATTATGGGAGAAACCCTTTCACTTTCCAGCACTGCAATATCAATGTTTGTGCCTTGTACTATGATGGTGAACAAATCCATGCAAAGTCTCTTCAACTTGATTATGAGCACAATCATAGTTTATGCAAGCTTTGAAAATGTGTTTGAAATAAATCATACAAGGAATGTGGTTTTTGATTATTTGTGCAAATAGACACTCTGCAATATTGCCATTTGTTCTCCAGAAATGCTGCCTTTCTAGTGGTCTGTCCCTGTGACCTGCTGTCCAACAGACAAGCCTCTAAAAGGGCTTGAAACACCCATCCTCAAACTCTTCCCAGTGAACACTGTCTTCCCTATACTTCTCTCTCAAGCATGTATCTGGTGTGTGCGTGTGTGCGCATAGTGTATATAGGGGTGCCTGCCTTACTATAAGGTAGTATTGATTTGTAAATAACCTACTGTCAATCAAATACAGCAGACAACCTGCAAAATACAGAAATTCACCCTGTATACTGAGATCAACCAATTGATACTTTTTTCCTTCTGCACTTGGCTGAACAACATGGTACTTAACTACCTAAGACCACCCCTCTCTGTGGTCTTAACCATGATGCCATCCAGATGGGCTTGGACTACAAATTCCATAATGCTTTTTGGCTTCTGAATTATGGGAGTTGTAGCTCATCATATTGCTCTGTAATGTGCTTTCAGCTTCGTTCAAGAAGTCACCGGCATTTAAATCACCCTACGCCTCTCAACAGAAAAGAGAGTGAGAATCAACCTATTTGCATCCATCCTGAGTTGTACGAAATTGTTTGGCCCAATGTCTTTGAAGCATGATTCAAAAGATTCTGGGTCTCACTTTGAATGACATCGATGGCATGCGTGGATGAGTGGATACAATCAAGTTTATGACTCTGTAGCATTGATAGGTCTCCTCCACATCTATACCTTCTCCATCAAAGTCTGCATGTATGAGCCATCTGATTGTATCATGAAGTTTTTTGCATCCTCCACTGGTGCAGTTTCCGGCATGGACTTCTCTGCACCACTTACACCGCCTGAGGAACCCCCAGGAAATCCTCTGCCTTGCATTTTTTCTCTTTTACATGGTTGCTCTGGATAAAACAGGAGAAACTTCAGCAAAATCACAACAGCACATTTACATATCTGCTTCCTTAAACCTGCTTGCTGTTGAATGTAACACAGCAGGCATTTCTACCTTTTAATCTTTCATGAGTCATATAGGGCATAGCAGGCTGGAGTTCCCCCACAACGTCTTGGTGCCATTGTGTGTCATTAGGCACAAATATCATTTTGCTAGTATTTCTCCACAAAAGTAGTCATAACACTTATTTACATTGGTTGTGTCCGTTCTCAAAAAAGTTCTCAACTGTGAAAATGGTATAAATCGCTGGATAAGGCAGAAAACCTCCTAGTGAAACAGTCATGTTTGCTCCTGCCTTTATCTGTCCTGTTGACATCACAAACTATAACCCCATCAGTCCTAAATTCTTCACACCTTTGAAAAACTGATCAGACCCAGGAAAACTGATTTGGATAATACCTTGCTTTGGTCTGATCAACTTGTATCTATCTGTTTTACAGTTTGACACAAGTAAACAGGGTTAGCAAAAGAAATAAAAAGGATCTTGTTTTCCATGTAAATGTTTTGATTGTAAAATTCAGTAGAGGCGTATTAACATTTTCTTGTAGATGACAAGGGTAGTACTTTGACATACCAGCCTTTTCAGATTAATGGGTTCTTTGGCCCCATACTTGGGATTAATGACTGAGGATCAACGTCCTCCTCAATGCAACAGTTACCAATTCAACAAAAGTGTCTTCATGAAATAAAATTTATCCAGACTTGTGGAAATATTTATGATGATCCAAAGGGCTTCATTTCTAGAAAGTCTACAGCAACGGTTTTTAATGAGCTGTGTTTTTGTGCAGCTCTCAACATGTTCTTTTTGCTCACACAGACAATTCTGAAGGATTTTTATGGTACTGGCTTTCAGAATCAGCATCATGATAACATTGTGAGACCTCACCATTTCTGAAAATAAGACAAAATAAAATAAAATTGGGGTGGGGGCTTTAGGACTCAACAGAAGTACTATTTTATCTTTACACATATCATTTGTTGTGTTGCAAAACCTATAGTAACAAGAAGTAAAACTCCACCTTCTGTATTTTCCTCAAAGAGGAGGCATTATTCAGAAGTGTGGAGTCTCTTCCTTTTTGTAGCCCTTCACAATTCTACATCAAATAAACTAGCCTCCCTGCTGCTTGAAAAAAAGGTCCCTGGTTCTGTCCAGATGTGCCAGGACACCCCGTTTTAGTAAGCAACAGATGTTTGCCTTTGCAGAGTATGCTTTGCATACATGCCTAGAATAATTACTCTGGACTGTCTGAACATGTAAACAACATCACCCTGAAAGACAAGGACATGCTTAGTGCATGCCCAGAATAAGTTTTGGATATGCTTTGTACATGTGTAGAACCTGCCCCTGTTTTTTTCTTTCTTTTTTTTTCTTTTTAAGTAGTAGCTTTTATTTTCCCTCAGAAAGGCTCAAAATAGGGCATGCTGCTGTAGCTTTAAAAAATATTTTTTCTGCCTTTAAGGTGCTGATCTTAAACACTCAACAAAAGTAAATGTTTATTAGGGCTGTCTTTATTGCAAACGTTCTCAAAATGGGGTTTTTGGGGGATTACCCGAAGTCAGTGCAATGAAGTGGAGGATTATATTAACATTAACATTAAGGGCTGGCTGGGAGACTTTCTTCATCAGATTTGGTAACACATCCTGTCCAACTGGGAGGTTGTGACCTGGTGACATCTTTCTCCTTGGATTAAGCAACGTGTCATATTCGGCAGGATTTGTGACCTGGTGACATCTGCACCCTGTGGGTTTTGATTGTTAACTTTGATTATGCCATTGATTAAAATTACTGATAATCTCCCATTATAAATTAGCATACACTATCATTACTACTGTTCAGATCTATGAGAATAGGATTATGGGCACAGAATGTTATATTCCATAGCCATGTAATCTGATCCAACATAGCTGTTTTGTGGTTATGTTCCTGCTCAAGTATGAAGCTCACTGAGGGATTAGTGGATGGTAGCACCTAACCAACCTTGCTTGATCTCACGAAAGCTAACCAGGGTTGGGCCTGGTTAGTACTTGGATAGGAAATCACCAGGGAATTCCAGGGTTGTTGACTAGACTGGGGGGTTGAATAAACATCTAAGAAGATAGCTACAACAAAGCATTGCCAGACCAAGAACAACTACATGGACATATCCGTGAAGTCACCGGGAGATGTCATTATTTGTAAGCAATATTCCTTATGTATTTTGGTGTAATTTTTGTATGAAACCCAACAATCTTGCAAGATTAGTCTAAAGGATATTGTATAATAATTTTCCACCTCCATTCCACATATAAATTTTTTATACAACTGAATGATATAACATATGGCATAAAAGAATTCCCACCTATATATTTCTATTACAGTAATGTGGCATTCTCTCTTCAAAGGCCTTGTGCATTCCATTGTATATGTTCAATAACAATGATCATGTCTAGCATGACTACAGTGATTGTGCAGTATGTCCCTTATTATTAATACAGCCCTTTATTTCAGAAAGCTGTCCTTTAAATTTATTTAATTTAATTATTCATTTTCTTGGTCTTACTCTTGAATTTTCCTTTGTAAAACAAAGTTTTAAATGTAAACAATTTTTTTTTTTAATCTTTATGAACCTCTTTCAGATTTGCCTCTTTTTCAGGTTTGTCCTTTATTTTTTCCAAGAAAATATGGTCGCTGTGGGCATGACCCAGATAAAACCACCCTGTTTTAACAACAGCTCGCTGTTCATATCCACTTAGAAATGAACCCCAGCAGAAAAGAAAGGATGAGGAACCGAATGAGATCACATGATCAGCTCCAGCTTGGATCTTTTCTAAGTTGGGGAGATGCTGGTAAAGGATGGTGTACTTTGTGCAAGGGAAGCATGTACCTTTGTCATGTTCTGAAGCAGAGCATTATTGGGGAATGCTCTTAACTGCAACTGCAAAGCAAGGCTCTTCCTGAAAGGATGATGAGTGACATGCACATGGGAGCTATAACTGTCATAACTCTGCCTGAAACTTGGTGGGCTGGATAAGTCAGCCCAATGGGTCAGAATAGTTCCCTCAACTAGAAGGTCCCATTCCTGGGTTGCAGGATTGAAGCTTCTGTCTCTTGATTCTAGTGAGAGGGCTAAGCATGGGCCTAAATCTTTCCCAGATAAATCTGCCCCCTCAGAAATATATCTAGCAGCATTGTGTGGGGTTTCTTCTCAGAAACACATGACTACACTGTGGCTTTAGAAGAGCTTAGAAGCCACTGAACTGAGTGCCAGCCAAATAATTATTAATGGTCAATTAAATTACTAAAGGAGCATCTGAGTGCTGCAGAAATTACAGGTGAAAAATCCTATTAAATCTGTCATGAAAACACGCAAGAGACAAATATATTTGATAATAGGTAAATGTTTTCCCGTATGAAGTTTCTGGACACATTAAATCTTAAACCATGAAGTATTACAATCAGATTCAACAGAATGCCCAATGAACAGTAAAATCGTTTATCTGTGATTATTTTAAAGCCCAGTAGACTTTTCCCTTAATGTTATACATCTTTTTTCCAGCAATAGAGGAATATAACTATTCTCATGTGGGCCTCAGAATTCAAATAGAAAAATATTACTTTATATGACAATATGATTACATTTAAATTACCATTCCAGGCTGGGTGTTCAGTTATCACTGCTGATATTTAAAGTCATAATATTAACTTGGTGCAAAAGCATTCGGAATTAATGGAACCAGTAAAATGATTGGAAATTGTCCTGTTTTCACCTAGAATAAGTTTGGCATGTAATTAAATAATTGTGATTTAGCTTTATATCAGTATATTCGGCAATGTATCCAAACTGTGTATACTTGTTGACATTCACTATCATTAAAATATTGCAGTACACAAGCACCATCACAAATACACAGACTGGTCCAAGTCTTTAGTCTCCAAATTATAGAGTCTGAGATTGTAGTGAAATTAAACACCTATGCATTCGGATGAACAAAGAAGTGTTTCTTTGGATATTGCATCATTAATTAATTTCTTTGGATAATTCATCATTAAAATATGAAGCTACCCACTTAATGAGTCCACTGGAGTTTGGCAGTCAATAAAATTAAATAAGTAAATATTAACAACAATAATAATGTGATTTCTAAAAGATATCATTGGCTTTTAGTCATTGTAACTGAATGGAAATTCTATGAGCAAACGTAGTCCTCAGGTTATGACAGCAATTGGGACCAGAATTTCCACTGCTAAGTGGCACAGACATGAAGCGCAATGTTACATGACTGTGTCACGTAGCAATGGCAATTCCAGTAGTCCCAGTTGCTGTTGTTAAGCAAGGACCATGGGGTTCATTAAGCAAGGACCTCACGTGACCATGACTTCTGACTTCCTGCTGGCTTCCCCATTGACTTTGCTTGTGGGAAGCTGGCAGGGAACATTGGAAATCATGATCATGTGACCGCAGGGACACTGTGATGGCCAGAACCATGAGGACCCATCATAAGTACCATTCATTCAGTGCCATCATAACTTTGAACAGTAGCTGAACAAATGGTTGTAACCCAAGGACTATCTGTACCTGTGAACATTTGGTGTCTAAGGAGGATCAAGATCTTTATAGCTTCCTGTGGGCTTCTCAAATGAATTTGTATGACCAGTTTGGAAACAGAATATTGAACACTATGGCTGCTGCTTCTAATTCAACAGGGCTCTTGAATCTTGTATCAACCATTGGTGACCAGCTGGCTCTCCATGTTAAGTTCCATCTCCCCAAACCCTGCCAAACTTTAATCAAGGTTTAATCAAGTTTCCTTCTTTCAAAGGAAAAAGAAACTGCATTTAAATGTTTGGAAACAGAGGAACAAGAATCCAGTCAAACACCTCAGCTTCACCAAAACATCCTAAACACATTTTCTGCATTAAAACTGCCTCTCACTCATTTGACCATTTGTGACTGTATGGTAATCTTTATCTGGGGCTACAGTAGGTTGAAGCTGTCCAAGACTGAAGAAGAAGAAAAAACTTTATTTGGTCAAAGACCAGCATAAAATACAATACAATAAAACAGGCAAAGATATATAAAATAAGACAAGTCTATAAAACTAAGCTAGATGACTAGGCCTATAGTCATAGAAAAGCCTATTATTTATTATTTATTATTAAATTTGCATGCTGCTCAAGTCCCAATGATTCGGGTGCCTGTAATGGGCTGGGGGAATAACTTGAGGAACATACTTGCAGCCAAGGCAACAGTTACATATATAAGAGAAATCTGAGTCCAAAGCAGGAATGGAATTTGAGAAAACGTCTCAGACAGGACCCTCCCTAGTTCCCTTTAGGATAAAAGCAGGGAGGGGGGGAGGCACATTCAGATTTTCAGAATTCTGTTACTGTAAGCCTATAATAAAATCCATTGTAGCATTCATAACTTTGATGTCCAAGCCTGGTCCACCTAGAAGGGCTGACAGTGGCTCACAGGTCAAAAACATTTAAAGTACCCTTCTGAAGGGCCTCCTGATCAAGGAAAGGGTGCAACTGGCACACCAGATAAAGCTGTGCAAAGGCTTATTAACCTGTAAAATGAACAGAACCCAAAATCTGTTAAACTATACTATCACATGAAGCCTATAAAACCTATAAGTTTACAGCAGGGTCAGTTATTCTAATACAACATAAATACAAACCACATATTTTCTCGCAACTAGCCAAGCAGTTGCCTTTTGAAAACCGCAGATAACATAGTAGAATTTAGCAACATTCCAAGTAACTGTATCCTTTCTATTAGACAAAAGATGCCAGAGATAAAATGGATCGGGATTGCCTGTGTGATTTACTAATCAAAATATGCAATATACCATATACTAAAAATCAGAACACAAAAACAAGCAAGTAAATAAACCATTTAAACAAGCCAAGAGAAATTTGTCATAACCCAGCACAATCAGTTAATGAAAAGTGACCACACGGACATGGAGTTTTCTTGGTGGCACTGCCTTCTTCCACCATGTTTCATGTTTTAACATCCCGGTCTAGCCCACAGCCAATTCTGCTTAACTTCCCAGCGTAAATTCAATCTTCCTTATATATTCCTCCTCAATTGAGACCTGAGGATATTGCATCTGCCAGCAAATTGCTATGCAGGGACCCTAGAGAGTGAATTCCTGATACAATCCACCCAGCTGTAGAATCCCTTAACTATTGCAGCCAAGGATTTGCCCCCCCCCGCCCAAAATTTTGGCACTAAGGTAATAAGTATCTGCTCCCTGTGCAGTTCATTAAAGTCATATCCTTGTGCCCTTTAATTTAGTACATTTTTGCCCTATATGCTGTTTATGATGTTATTTTAAAAGGCTTTTTTCACTGAATTATTTTCACTGAATCACTGAATTATTTATGTTGTTGAATTGTTTTTCATTCCTCGCAAGTTGTCTCTGCTTTGAGACCATTTTTTTAAAATCCTGTAAAGTGATGTAAAATCAAATGAGCAATGAAAATAAAATAAAGCGAGCTTAGTACAGCATTCTCCCCGTCAAACGGAGGGCTCCTGCATTTAATTCCCCAACTGTTTAGTTCCTTGTTGCAATGGTTCCCTTCAAAATCTCAATCATTCAAACAAAACTAAATTTCAGGAAACACTGTCTTGAGTCTACAATACTGAAAGGTTATATTATATCCATAAAAGTCTGACATGTCTTGATCCTCCTATTTAATGTTAGGACACAGAATATCTGGAGATATGTTTTTTGAATATATGAATGCTATGTATATTTGCAGAAATCTGATAAGCATGTGTAAAAATCAACATCCCAAGAGTTGACTGATAAGTATTGATCAGTAGGATGGTGCAACACTTCAGATTCAACTAGAAGGGCTTTGGAGACACAGGAACACAAATTCAATGTCTTTTGATGACTCATTAAAGCAGCTGCCTCTCTTTCCAGGACTGCAACTCCAAAGCTCCTTTTCGAAATCAAATCCAAAGAACTGCACATCCTTAGACATAATCCAAATATAGTGCATTCCACCTCACAGCAAACAATGTTTAAAAAGAGGTTAGAAAGCTCTACTTGACATTAAAACCAAGGTAAAGCCCAACTGTTTGTTAAAAGCTCAACTTCATAAGATGGATGTTTTCATTATCAGAACAGAGAGACATTCAGTGTACAAACAGATAGTATTTTTACTTTGTCAAATCTGCAGTTATATTAGTAACTATATTCTTCAGCACCTTGGAAGCCAAGTCATCCATTTCCTCTTGTGGGTATTTTGTGTACAGTGGATTTTTGAGATTGCTCAAAATATAATTTCACATATCAAATAGGCACAACTGCTTCTTAAATATAAAAGTTCAAGTGCATTGGTGGGAGAATGTGATAAATATTTACTTTAATCTATCTATCTATCTATCTATCTATCTATCTATCTATCTATCTATCTCATATCATATCATATACAGTATATCTATATCATCTATACCTATTCCAATAAAGCCTCATAACCAAAGTTAATGCCAATTTATGCTAATTGTTGTTCTGGTGTTTATTTATCTCTTACAATCCTTTTGAAATATTCTAGCTTTTCCCTGTCCTTTCAGCAGTGAAAACAGCCTGTGAAGTGAAGCAAACTGAGTATCAGAGTAGGACTGAGATGTGGCATCTTCTCCTGTGGCAACATGTGGGACATGAAAAAAGAGAAAACCTCTCCATCAGGAGGAACAGGAGCAAAGGTCTACACACATTTATACATGCCACACCATGCCATCTTTGATTCCATCAACCTTTACAGTTTAGAAATATTCCATAATATTGAAATAGAAATGCATAAAATATTATTGTGGGAAAACTGGGACACTCCAACCTGTGTACTGTCCAGGAATTAATTCCTGATAGGCAACTTCAGGGTGCCTAAACTCCTTGCCATGATAGGTTTGAACCAGAGACTCTTCAAATAGAAGTCTTTCAGATAAAAAACTGGAAATTTAGGCCCACTTGGGCCACGATTCTTCTGATGGGAACTGTATCATCTCCGAGTTTTTAGGCCACTAAAGCAAATGGGGAAAGGTAGATAAGGGGAAGGATCTTCATAAGCCATCTCTGGGTCTGTCTTTCACCTGGTCTATTGATCGTAAAACAAGCTTCCATGTTTAAGAAATGAAGGAAATTCTCCCCTCTCCCCATCTATCCTTTTCTATTCAACTCTCCAACATCTTGAGACTAACTGGTCTCCAAGGCTCCTTATCAGGATAAAATGTGGGGGTGGGGTGGGGAGATCCATGTGCCCTGAACTTAATTCCTCAGAGCAGTTTTTTTCAAACTTGGCAACTTTAAGATACATGGACATCAACTCCCAGAATTTCTCAGCCAGAAAACACTGCCTTAGAGGAAAAGCAAGATGGACAAAGCTGAGAGGTAGATGGGCACATAAAACTGGCCCTATTACATCCCTTCCTGCCCTATTTTCCTTTCCTCCCTCCCCAAGCCTGAGTGCATTCTATATTTAGTAGGAAGTGTCACTTGAAGTTAAAACTATTTAGGACCCACTGCTTACAAACACCTTTATTGGATACAGAGGATGTTTTCCTTGCGAGAACATGCAGATCCATCATATGATACCCTGGCTTTGCAATATGAATATATCTTCAGGTGCTGTGTACTCCTGAGGCAGAGCAGAGCAGAGCAGATCCTATATGGATTAGGAAGGTCACCAGAGAGACTCACTGCTGGGAAGTGACTGATCATGTTGCACTGTGATTTTGTTAGCCCTGATTGATTGGAGAAGAATGGGTTGGGTTCACATACTGCACTAATCCATAAAGCCTTGTTTAAAAATCACAGTTTCTGGATTCACACGAGTGCTAAGGCAAAATCCTTTAAAATCCTCATTAAAGCTTAGCAGTGTGAACACAACCAGTGGGCTCACTGAATCCCATGTTGACCTGCCTCATTCTCTGGGGCTCAGCTAAAAAGAAGTATGGTGAAAAGGCACAGATTGTTTGGTAATGCCTATAGATTATTACACAGAGAGAAACGGGCTTGAAAAAAAATCCAGATCTGTAATAGGATACTTGATTACAGCTAACTACATTTCAGAAGGTCATAAGTCAAATGCTGAATTTTTAAAAACTTTTTTTCAGCTTGGATAACCTGTTAAAAGAACCAGGAGGCAATCTGAAAGAAAAGCTAGATATAATGTTAATCCTAATCTTTCTCTTCTTTTACTAAACTCCCACAATAAAGAAGAGTTCTGGATTTCCCCTTTCCCAGTGTACCAGTATAGTTAACTATGATAATTATGTTCAGAGATGTTGCTAAGTAGATTTCTGGAGGAGAAATAATGTCATCTAAAGACCAAAAAGGAATTATCTTCCATGTGATGCTAAATTCCTCCAACTGGTCATGTTAAGCACATACAATTTATCTATAAGCAACAAAGTTCAGGCAACTTTCTCAGCAAGAAAATGAATGGAACTTCAATCCTGCAACCAGGGAGTTAGAAATGCCATGAAATAGCTGCAAAAATTTTATATCTCACATAGGTCCACAAACATTTCAATGACCATCTCATCCTAAACAAACTTAGTGACCTAATATAACAACTGCAAAAATATGTTCCAAGTTAAATATGGAAGATTAGTTGGTAATTTGGATCTAAGCCACAAATAATGGTTAGAAACCCTGTGGGAAAGTGCAACTTAAGCTGAGGTATCAAACATATATTAAGTGCATTATAATAATGTGTATTGGAGTTACCTTGGCCCTGAGTGGGAATTTCCAGTGCGGAATCAAAAGAGAACCCAGAAAGAAGAACAAATGCCTATGCAGAATTAATTGTTCAGGAATTTCCATTAGCAAACACAAGTGAAGCTGATCAAAACAGCCAAGAGGAAGGTGTGTGGACCGAATCATTGAGAGACATCAAAGAAAGAGCTGTTTGAGGATGAACAGAAAAGCAAAGCCAGCTCTGACTTAAATTTAAAATGCTTTCAGAATCCAGAATCTAGAAGGAGTTCTTGAACACTCTTGTGTGGTGATAACATTTTGCTAAGTTACAAAAATGATGTTCATTGTATTCTAGGTAGGCCTACTCTGAGGGAAATAAGACTGAGTTGAAACCAGTAACAAAAAGAGAGAGGAAAAGGATCATACACCCATACACACACACACACTATGTAGTATATACATAGTATATAGTGCTTGTGACATTTCCAGCATGGTGAATATCACCCTAACCCTATCCAGGTGGTGGAGCTATTGAAGCAAAGGAAAATATCCAGAGTGAATGCAGTTAGGGAATATCATAGTCCTAGTTTGGGATTCCAAAATATTTGTGGTACTATGTGATACACTGCTTTCATGTACTGCTTATGAAGAGTGCCATAGAGTATCTGGAACTCAGCAAGGTTGACAACTGATGCAGACAGACTGCGGCTGTGTTTTTATTTTGCATTTTATATTCTAAAATCCCAGCAAGGAATCACATTTTGCTGCATTTCAAAACAACAGATCCAACCAAGCAGTTCCCCTTCTCCAGTAAAATCACTACCTCTAGTTTATCTTCTCTTTCCTTTTCTCTCCCGCCATCTTCTCCCACTGTCCTCTTGTTAAGCAAGAAGTCGTTTCTGTAAAGAGGGTGCTAACCACAGTTTTTCTACCTTCAGCCTGCAGAGATTCCAAACAGACCCAGCAGGTGAACAAGCAAAGATTTAACCATTTTAAAAACTGTTCAATAATTCGCGACCTTACAGAATTTGTAAACATGACATAATTGCATTGCTGGTAGTGTACTGGTGTGAATAATACTCTTTCTAATTACAGCACTTTTCTTTCAAACTTTCCTAGCTGTGGCTAGCCTGAGCTATCAGGAAGGGCATTGCCAGGGCCCAAAATACTGCTGTATCCCTGTAGAGATTGTTATCATTTAAAGATTGTCCCTTACAGAGAAGATAGGGATGCAGTTTAGAGATGAAGAAAGGAAACGAGGTGATTAGATAGACTGAAGCTTGATAGCAACTATCAAGGATAGCTCTACCGTGATCTGTGTGGCCTAGGTAGCAGATTGGAAGTGGCATATTGGTTGCTACATCAACCACCACCTGCTTGGTGACTGCAGCACTGCTGCTACTTCTAACAGGCAGTCAACCAACACTGAAGCATCACCCTTTTGCCGAAACAAGAAAAGGACTATGTTCCATGGGTCTTCTACTAAAGGTGTCTTGCCTACCTCCACCCATTTCAGCTGATGCTCTGGTCATGTAAGGTAAAAGCTCACAGCTTTTCCTTGACTGAGAGGGAACCCCTGGTTTACGGTCAGATGATCTTCATAAGATCAGATTGTGTGCTTTCTCAGCTGTAGACGTTTAGCTCAGCTCTTGTCACCCAACAATCTGCAGCTCTCCACCTACGCTTGCAACTTCAACACTAAAGAATCCTCAGCCAGCAGCTACAGTCTCCAGGTATTCCCTTTGCAGGGCTCTATCCAATGGAAAGGATAGTTCTTTCTTTAGTCTTCAGGTCTGCACTTTTCAACCACGGATTTCCCTAAGTAACTACTACCACCATCAACAGCTTTTTAGTTATCTTCTAATTGGAAGCCTCCCTTCCATAGCAACTGTAACTAAGGCAGGCTGTAATAAAAACAAGCAGATACATATAACATTTCTTCAGAATTTTTTATAGAATTCAGCCTGCTTAATCTCGCTCCAAGATTACTGCCCCAGACCTGGGACCTGTACTAAGAAAACTCTTCCTTGATTTTTAGCAGATGATGTATAGACTAACATTGGAGTGTGTTTTCAAAGTTTTTAAGCTCTGGAATCTAACACTTAAAGCAAAGCTTTATCATCCATCCAGGGTTTCCAATTTACCATTTCTTTAAGCAGTCTTAACCAGTTTCTGAGAGCCACTCAGGATGCACAGTCAAAACCTCCACCAAGAAACTTCATTTTTGCCAAACCATTCTTAAAAATAGACTGCATAAACCATTGCACTGGCATGCTTCTAATACAAAAGTGGAAAGTAATTATATTGAGTTTCAGCCACACAGTGCTTCATTAACCTCTTTCACACACAGGTCTAAGGTTATAGAGAGATTATTTTTTTCCATCTATGTGGTTTCAAAGCATTCATAATAGTTTGCCATACACAAATCTGCATGGGAGAGAAGATGGTGGCAAAATGATTAAAATTTATCCCAAAAATGTTTTTCATTTCAAATGGGTTGAATAATAAGTCAGTCTCTCACTAAACTGAAGCCAAATAAAGTAGCCTATCTCAGCTTCTTCTTTGTTGTCTCTGCAGGTGATAGAGGCTCAGGTGTAGGCTCAGAACAGGTGGACAGGTGTAGGCTCAGAAGGTAAGCGGGGTCAGGCCTGGTTAGAACTTGGATGGGATGGGATACTACTAGGTAATAACAGAATTTTACATTACATTGGTAAAGAGGAAAATATCTAGGAAGAAGACAATGGCTAAACACTTCCGTACTATTTCCCTTAACATACCAAGCATGGCCTGAACTGCATGGAAAAGATCATCTATCAGGACAGTTGTATCACTTGGACAACACTCCCGTTTCCCCAGTCTCAATGCTGAAAGTGACTTACCCAAAGCTAATATAAGCAGTCTTTCCAATGGACTCCAGCTCACCTGAAAGAGGGCGTCTGATGGAAAAGAGGTGAGTTATCGCACATGTCATACCTCTAAGAGAAAAGGCATCTGGTCCTTGCAAAACTATTGGAAGAACCCTGCTGGCCAGATAAAGAAATTGCCCACCCCTACCTGAGAGATTCTGAGAGTTCTCACTCAAGGCACAAATGATTGGGCTCAAATTATCATATTTTGGACATACAAAGACTCTCTTGAGAAGGCCATAATGCTGGGAAAGGTGGAAAGAAAGAGAAGAAGACCACCAGCAATGATGGCAATGGGTGCTGGAAGACCTGAAGGGCCAGACTGGGAACAGATCATCTTGCAGAAGGTCTGTTTTTGTGGTTGCTAAGAATCAACATCAACTTGATAACACAATCAGTTATCTTAGAGTTCATTAAAGTTCAACCATCTTCTGGAAGGGTCTCCTAATTGCATTTGAGATGGCATTTAGTGAATATAAGGCTTGATTATCTTTTTATCATAAGAAGCAGTCCATGCTATATTTGTTTCTAAAACATGCTGTCACTACAACAGCACAAACATCAGATCTATTTATGCATTATTGAAATTCTATGCACTTCGCTCAAGTAAACAGCTGCTTTAATAATAGTTCCTTTGCTACTGGATCATTTAAAATTCTTAGTAGGCTGTTCATTTTCCAGGACAGCCTAAATACCTATTTAAGATTAAAGGTGCGAGCAGCTAGATTCTGTTACACTACCACCACAGCCTAAGTGACATTCAGCAAAAGATTGGGTTGCATTTTGATAAAGCTACAAACAGCCAATGGAGTTGATCCTATGGAAAACAACTCTATTCCAAATCATGAATCACATCATATATTAATGGAGAATCTCCTGACCTTTGATATATTGGGGGGGGGGGGGGACTTTTTCAAAGGAAAACGGAAGAGAAAAGCAAGAAGGGAGATAGAATGAAAGAAAGAGGAAAATTACACCATGCAGCTGCTAAACTGTGAACTGTGTCAAACGTGCAGCCAGAAAAACTCACATGTTGGAGAGAAAAGGGGTGGGTTCTGCCTCCAGGTCCCCCTACCCCAGATTGGGTGACACCCAAATGGGGAATTGGAGGAGAAGGAAGGAATACAGAAAGTTGGAGGGAGGCAGAAGAGTTAGTCTGCTCACTGGGAAGGAATGAGATTTAAACTGGGTAAGAATTTTGAATGAAGATGAAGGTGTAACTGTTTCTGCTAGGAACTGCTGTCTGGTATTCCTGGATGATCGCAAGAGGAGAACTTGGTAGCTAAGAGGAACAGAGACGGAGGGAGGATAACAGCAGTGATGGGCAAGGGAGGTTTGGGGCACAGGCCGTTGCAGAAGTGAGATTGGAAGTTTGCTGCTGATGCCTACTACAGCTCTCTCCCCCCAGTCTCATGGGATTATTAGGTGCCCGAAACCCCGGCGCAGATTTTTGAACACTTCAAGAAATCTAACCCCACCCAGGATGGAATGGTGAATGAGATGGAAGACTGACCCATGTTACCAAAACTCGGCTGGATTACCAAGAAATGGGGAATGCTGCTCAGCTTTTGGATAGCGTCTCAGCCATTCTCTGGAGAATGGAGTCAATAGTGGCTACTGAGAGACTCTCACGGTTGCAAGAAGCACTGTTTTGTGGGCGGCAAGGTGTGAGGCTATATTTGTGAGGCTGAGCCAGAAGGACAAGCTGGGGATGCTGCATAACAGTGACCCTTCCTGAGCTACACATCCTCACTGTGGGGGTAGTTATGGATTCACCTGGGTTATTAATTCATGCCGGTTACTAATCCTCCCCTCTCTGGTATTGGAGGTGGTTTGGGAAATTCATGGCCAATATAATGCCATTGGCTTCTCTTAGGTTCTTCATCCTCTCTCCATCCCCTCCCCATAGCTCCTCCATACCATACAGCAGGGTTAAGGTAAATGTATTTCATACAGATGACAACTGACAAGTGAATTGTATTAGCATAAGATTGGTGCTTTTTATCCACATGATCCAAGCATGGTGAAGTCTGAAAAGCAGTCTGTTTTCCCTGGGAGTGTTATGATAATCATGTGCATGCCTCTCTCTGGCGTGATGACGCTGATGAGGGTCACTTTAAATAATATGAAATTTGTTTCCTATTATTTTAAAATGGTTAATATAACACAAATGTTGTTGCATTAGACCTCTCAGAGAATGTTTAGTAAGGACCAACTGTCTTATCACTGCAGTGGCCTTGCTGTTGGAGATGGCACTCAAGTAGTTGAGGTTAACAACTGTCCCGCTTAACAATGGATTTTTCAGTGTTTATTGTGGTTGTTAAGCAAGGACGACCTGTATAGGTTAAACAGATGCTGTCTCACAGGGATGCTGTCCGTAGGAGGGAGGGGAGGAAAGGTATACAAAAAATCAAAATGGCAGCTGGGACTGTGTGATAGAAGCTCTGCCCCTTTTTTACATGTGTTGTGAGCTGCACACTCCTGCTAAAGATGTTGAAGAGTAGAAGACCCAGCACTGAGCCATGTGCATCCCAAACTCATGGTTTGGACTTCTCCAATTATGGTCAAATTTTCTGCTGAAATCAACAGGCTTGTGAATATGACTTTGGATCAATGGCTTTGTGTTAAAGATGCAGATGTTCTTGACAATATCCCCAGTATTTAGAGACTATGAAGACATCAAGAATTGTGGATTTTTCAAGCATGGAGGCTGGTTTAGGGATGATAATGTAACACTGGAAGATGTACAACACCTGTTTTTTCAGCAGTGGATTGCCGATACATTTAAGGGGGGGGGGGGTTGAAAAAAGAAGAATGGAGACTTCCAAGAATACAGTCCAAATTGTCAGAGTTGTTCTGTTTATAATTTCCAAGCCTCCTCCTTCCCCCACTTTAGAGAAAAAGAATGAGAATCAAGACGTCTCTGGCTTCCAGAAGATCTCACAGATCAGATGGTTAGTTGATATGAGCTAGTCAGTTGATCTGCAGCTACCATACAGGCAAACCAACCATGCAGACTGGATTTAATGTGATTAGATATAGGGCCGGATTAAGGTTAGAAGAAGGAAAATGCTTATGACAAAGAGCCAAAGAGAATATCCAAACCTCAGCGGGAATAGAGAAGGTCCTAGTACAGACTAGAGAAGTCCTACTGCAATATTTGGCCTTGACTCTGATGTCCTTTATTATATGCATGTGTGGGAAGGCACTGAAGTTCGTAATCAAGGAAAAGTTGCAGCACCCAGCACAAAATCAATGGATGCTGATGTTGCCTTATGCGGTGCAGTTTATTTCAACATATATAGCTTAGCTCATGCAAAACAAGCACACATCAGCCTCCTGAGTGGAAAAAAAAATATATTTCTTTTGCCAAACAATTGCAGACACAGCTACTGGCAGGGCTGCCAAAACAAAAATCCCGGACAAATAAAAAAACCCTCAGACAACCTGCAGATGGCAACAAGGAGATACAGAAAGCTCTAACACTCTCCTGTCCACTAGTGCTCTTTGGATTTTGGCAGCTGATAGTCTTAATCTTGAGTGATTTCCACCCCTCATCCTCTCTTTATGTATCATTTTCCTCTTAAATGTAGTCTTTGGGACAGATAACTCTCAACTCCCAGTCTGAGCAAGGAAGAGATGGCCTCTTGGAATCTCCCACAAGGTGGTAGCACCTAGCTAATTTTAGCTGATCTAAAAAAACTAAGCAGAGTTGGACCACTTTGTCCTTGGAAAGGACACAGTCAAGAAATCCCAGGCCTGTAGGCTAGACTGAGAAGTCAGGAAAAAATCCCAGAAAAATGCAATTGCAAACCACTTTCATAGTGTTTACCAAGAAAACCACATGGGTGTGATCCCGAAGTCACCAGTTCATTGGACTGTTTCTGAACCAGCTTCTCAACCAACTGAGCATGATCAATGAAGGGTGATCATGAAGAACTTGATACAGAGAATATTTTTATATTGATGTTTTAATTGAGATACAGGCTTCCAAGGCTTAGGTGGGGAGCAAAACCAGCAGAACACACAAAATGTTATTGTAATAGGAAATGAGAGATTCCCTCTCCTTCCTGCCTTGACTCTGAGTTCAAAATATTACTTAAATATGTAACAGAATTGCATAGGATTGATGTGATGAGTGTGTAGAAGGGATAAAGAATCTGTAACTCTCCAAATGTTGATGGGTATTAGCTTCCAGCCTTCACCTTTATCAGCTATAATATAAAAAATGTACAAATGGCCCACTAGCTTTGTACACCTGAGCCATTTTAAAAATTGAAGGGAAGAGGGCTTCACGAAGGAACAAGGCCAGAACTGTGTAATTCTCTCCAGCCGTGAACCCCTTCAGCTGCATATCTTAATAGCAATTTGTTATTTATATTAGATTTTTTTTGTGTTGGATGCCAGTTTACAGATGAAAAACAGCATAAAGATATAGGAAGTAGACCTAATTTACAACATTGCAGTGCAAGAGTTTCCATCTACTCTGACTCAGAATTCCAGCACTTGCCTCCGTTTGGCAAAATGTTTGCAGCATAAAGCTATCAAGCCTAAATAATAAGATTCTAAGCCATTATTTGCTGTGTAGACTTTCTAATGGATGTGAATAAATTGTGGAAGAAATGGTGCTGCACACTTTTCACCCTTGTATGTGTCAGGCAATGCCTAAGGAAGACTTTCTCCACCGTCTTAAGACATTTCCAACTAGAAGTGATCATGCAGACAGGTCTCATTCCAACCTCTCCCAGATTAAGGTTTCAAGAGAATTTTTTCATTATATATTTGGGAACAATGACCATCTTTAGTTTTTGGTTTTGTGTTTTTAAGCAGAAGCCAAAGAAAGACACTGTTACATGGTTTCTGGATCATAGTGCTCCAGTTCCATCCATTTTTCTCCTTGATTTATTCCCTTCCTAATTTCCACATATCCTTATTTTAGACCATTGCATAAACAGGATCCTTTCGCATTCCCGTAATGAGCCGGTCACAGATGAGATAGATTTAACCCTGCATTCATAAGCAATGGCTTAATGGAAGTAAGAAAATAAAACCCAATTGAGGCAGTTGTACCAGGAAACAATCTCAGAGGTGGGGAGAACTATGAAAAAGATGTTTTCCAAAGAAACAAATGGCTTGACCACCAGGTCCCATTTCAATAGTTTGTTCTAATATATCTCTTTATAGCTAAAAACAACAACGACAACAACAAAAACCCCAAATATAGTAGGCTTTGATAGAAACATAACCTTGACCATCTGAAAATCTACAAAAAGAGTTCAAAGTGAACATCTCTCATATGCTGGAAGGAGAGAATAGCTTGCTTGCCAGCCCTGAGAAATGCAGGCCAAGAATGGGAAATTCCAGATAAGGTCTCTGGTCCGAACCTGTAGGAACACTCTGTTCTGAGTAGTTTTGAGAGCTGAATTGTGTGGATATCCTGGCTCTGCTGTAGTTTATGCAAAAGCAGAGGGAAACTAATATTTTCTTTGCAACACAGCAGCTCTGCTGGGTCTTTGGACAGCCCATGTACCCATTCGCAGGAGCTCTTGTCTCATCTCAGCTCCTGGAATTCAGCTGTCTAGTAAGTATTTTAGAAAAGTGACTTTCTGCCTCTGTAGCCTTCAATGCATAAGAACAATGCTTGGGGGCTCTTCCTAGACTCACTCCTTGAGAAGCAGGTGACAGCCATGGCTATGGGGGCCTTTGAACAAATTCATCTTGTGTGCCAATTGCACCCATTCCTGGACCAGGAAGACTTGCTCACAGTCACTCACACCTTGGTCACTTCCTGATTGGACTACCTGAAGACCACCTGAAGTTATAACTGGTCCAGAATGTGGTGGTGCATGCAGTTTTAGGCACCCCTAGGTTTGCCCATGCTACATTTCTGTTGCATGAGCTGCACTGGACCCCAGCTTTTTCCAGGGGGAATGTGATGTGCTGGTATTATCTTTAAAGCCCTACATAGCATGGGGCCAGGATATCTCAGGGACCACCTTTCCCTGACAGTATGTGCCCTTTTCCCCAGACTGGGCAGAGTAGGCATGCTCCAGATCCCTTCCCTTAAATGTTCCCACCAAATGAGACCTAGGAAGCATATATTTTCCTTGGCAGCTCCTGACCTTCCACCCTCTTAACCTTCTGGAAAGCTGACAGAGCTTGCTCTTTCCGCAAGTGCTGGGATAGGGTGAGATTGGATCCTGAAGATGGTGGTGTTGACTTGAAGAAGATTGGCCGTGGCACCAGGTTTTGGTTTTTGTTTTTTTTGTTCTTTGTTTTTATTGTTTTTATGAAGCTTGGTTGATACAATTGTCATGTTGTATTAACGAACATTGGTGGCCATATACTGTAAGTCTTTTAAATAAATAAACCAACCACTCTGGGATGATTACTACTACTACTACTTCTCCTCCTCAACTTCACACAGCATGAAGTCGGGGAGGGCCAAGAGGATTGTAGTAGACTGCGAGGGGAGCTTGTTTCTCTAACATTTGCAGCAGCTGAGAAAGGAACAGTGAATTTGTGCTTTTCATTCTCAGTGTTGTGAAACCACTGGCAGGAAAGATGATCACAGTTCATCTTCAGATGCAGCACTGTAAAAAAGGCTAATGTCACCCTTGATGGCACACCTCCATATCAAGTGAAATCATGGGATAATTAGAGGCTGGGGTAAGGATAGACCACAACCCCCTCACATCTGCTCTTCTCATTTGTGTGGGTTCATCTGAATGCCATCTCCTCTTTCAGAGAGTATGGTCCTCTTTTGCCTGCTGCCTCATATATCTGGAATTTAGTCCAAAAACACCTACATGATGTTGACTCTTAACACAGACATTTAAATCCTCATCCTTTACTAAAATTAAACCTAAGTCAGTTGGGATCAGTTGGGATTGTTGCTGTTGTAACAGCCTCCCTGCTGCATAGCAACCTCTCTGCCTGAGCTCCTTGACTCCGTTTCTGGGTTGGCAGTGGATTCCCCAGACTTATGGTCTTGGGAGACTTCAATCTGTCTTCTCTAGGAGTGGGGTCTGAGGTGGCTCAGGAGTTCATGGCCACCATGATGGCCATGGGCCCATCCCAGGTGATCCAGAGCCTGACATGGGACAGTGGTCATACATTGGAGCTGATGTTCCTGTTGGACCAGTTTCTATGTGATCTGAAAATGGGGGAGCTTTTGGTGTCTCCCTTGTCATGGTCAGATCATGCCCTGATTACCATGAGATTCTCTAGTGCCACTATCCACTGTAGGGAGGCTGGACCCATTAGATTGGTCCATCCTTGGTGCCTGTTGGACCCAGATGGGTTTCAGAGGGAGCTGGGGGTTGTTTCTGCTGGTACTGCAAGATTCTGTCAATGTAGCATTACTATAAAGTAGAATTAGTTCACCTAGTTGTGATTTCTATCTGGTTTACCCAGTGAGGCCAACATCAATTGTGCAAGTCTGAAAGTACAATTCTCCCCCCCCTCCACATCTCCTTTACCACCCAAGAAACTAAAGAGGGTCTCTTCTGAGCCTCTTGCCTCACCCACCATCCACCTGTGGGCTATGCTGTCTGTTATCTGACAGTTCCCTTGGCAGTGTCGCTTTGCCCAGTCCCCCAAGGTCTTTCGCACATTCCATTGCAGATCACACCTATGCGATCTCCCCACTTTGTGGATCCTGTCACTCCCCATGGTTCGTGGAAGAGTTAAGGGAGATAAAATGAGACAAGAGACATCTAGAGCTTTGCTGGCGATTAACAGCGGACAAACTCGACTGAACACAGGTTAGAGCCACTATTAAGGCCTACCTTGTGGCGATAAGGGCGGTGAAGAATCAGTATTTCTCCACCCTTATTGTATCTGTGGATAGCCATCCCACAGCCCTGGTTCAGGTGACACGTGCCCTTTTGGGTAGAGGAGTTTGGAGAACCCCTTACAGGGGGCATGTAGAAGAATTTGTTCAGCATCTGTCAGACAAAGTCGCTCAAATTTGCTCACAGTTGCCTTGTTGCAGGTCCAGGGGAGATGTCTGGGGAGGAAGCTTGCCCGATTATCTGGGAACTGTTTGAATGTGTTGGGCTTGAATAAGTGGACTGGATCCTTATGACTGTGGGCGCATCCACCTGCTCTTTAGATCCATGCCCCTCCTGGATTGTTATAGTGGCCCAGAGGGTGTCGTATGAGTGGGTTCTAGTGGTAGTGAATTCTTCTTTGAGTGAGGGGGTTGTTCCTTTACCTCTTAAGGAGGACTTGGTTCACCCCCTCCTCAAGAAGCCATCGGTGAACCCCACTATAGTGGACAATTTTCAACCAGTATCTAACCTCCCCTTTTGGGGGAAGGTGGTGGAGAAGGTGCTTGTGCAACAGCTCCAGAGGACCTTGGATGAAGTGAATTATCTGGATCTCTTTCAGTCAGGATTCAGACCTGGGTATGGGATGGAAACAGCATTGATCACCCTTTTAGATGATCTCTGGTGAGGGCAGGATGGGGGTTGTGCCCTGCTTGACCTCTCTGCAGCTTTCGATACCATCAACCATAGTATCCTTCTGGATCAATCGGGGTGGGTGGCACTGTGTTGTGCTGGTTTGCCTCCTTTCTCTGGGGTCGATTCTAGTCTGTGGTGATTGGGGAAGAGAGATCCCACCCTCGGCCCTTACCATATGGGGTGCAGCAGGGTTCGGTGCTCTTTCTGCTCCTATTCAAGATCTCCATGAGGCTTCTGGATTAGCTCATCTGTCAACATGGGGTGAGGTATCATCAGTATGCTGATGATACCCAATTATACATCTCTGCCCCTGGCGAATTAAGTGATGCTGTAAATGTCTTATCCCAGTGCCTGGAGGCTGTGAGGGTCTGGATGGGGCACAACAGGCTTCAACTGAACCTGGCAAGACTGAGTGGCTGTGGGTTGGGGGCTTCTGGTTCTAGGACTATGCCATCTTTGGCGCTGGATGGGTGGCACTGCCCCAGACAGACCCCATGCTCAACGACTCAAAGAACAGGTGGCAGTCGTGGTTAGGAGGGCCCTTGCACAACCTCATATTGTGCACCAGTTGCACCTGTTCCTAGACCAGGGGGCTCTGCTCAGTCACTCATGCCCTGGTCACCTCCCGATTAGACTATTGTAATGTGCTGTACACAAGGCTGCCCTAGAAGAGTATCCAGAAGCTTCAGCTGGTGTAAAACTGCCACTGCACAGGCAGTTATGTGTGTCTCTAGAACAACACCCGTTACACTTCTGCTCCACAAGCTGCATCGGTTACCAATTTGTTTCTGAGTCCAATTCAAGGCCTGGTTTTTACTTTTAAAGCCCTACATGGCATGAGGCCAGGTTATTTGAGGGACCACCTCTCCCTGATTATATCTGTCCATCCCATCAGATCTGGCAGAAGAGGCATGCTATGGATCCCGTCTGCCAAGGAGCTACATTTGGCGGGTCCCAGGAGGTGGGCCTTCTCTGCTGTGGTGCCTGCTGTATGGGAAATCTCCCCCCACCCCCCACCCCCACATGCCCGCAAAGTGAGGCTGGCCCCATCCCTGTTGATATTCCAGAAATCTCTCAAAACCTGGTTATGCCATCAGGCCTGGGGACCCCAAGGGACTGGTGATATATCGAGGTGACTCCATTGTTATTAACATCTGCTGTTCTCTCTTAGCCTTGGTTTTTTTTTTCAGGTTTAATAATAATTGTTTTATATTAATTGTTTTTAATCTTATTGTACACTGCCCAGAGTCACTTTTTCATGAGATCGGCGGCTATATAAATTTGACGAATAAATAAAAAAATAAAGTCTGCATAGCTGAACTTATTTAACTTTGCTTCTGTTTTCCTCTTCTTGTATTCTGTCTTATCCTGCTCTAATTTTAGATTTAAAGTGCTCAGGATGGGGTTTTTCTGTTGTTATGCCATAAAGTATTATGTGCATTGATGGCTCTTTATAATAAATAGCAATATATTGATTGATTTTGAGAGGACCCATCACTCCTGTATCTCAAGCTCCCTTTTCTTGTATGATAAAAGCATTAAGAAAATATATGAACTAGCTACGAATCTTCTGAAAAACCTAGCTTCAAAGAAAAACCTGATTATTCATTAATCCTAGATAAGAATGACAACCAGTCAATACTTCATTGGTCTGAGCCAATTCTTCTCAACTGAGTACCTTCCTTACCTGTCAGATGTCAGTTCTTAGAATCTTAGATTTTCAAAGATTAATATTGCAAAGAAACCAGAACTCTTTCTCGTGGGACTTATGGATAGTGAATTAGAAAAGACTTATGGAAGATTGATTTTGTATATGGTAACAGCAGCAAGATTATTATATGCACAAAGATGGAAGAGTAGTGACATTCCCACAACGGAGGAATGGATTGTGAAAATGTCAGATCTGGCAGAAATGGCAAAACTGACCAGTCTGGTCAGGGAGAAAACAACAAGTACTTTTTTAAAAGAGTGGAAACCTTTTATGGCCTTTTTTGCTAAAAGAAGAAAAAAGTGAAATGATGATTTATCGGTGTAATGATTGAAACAGATGAGAATTAACGAAGGGGTTGAAGAGATTTCAGGAAGAGTTAAGAGGGAGAGAAGATGATGGGTTTGTTAATATCTATTGAAAAGAAGGTTGGAAGTCATATTTCATAGCTTTAGGAGGTTTTTTTCTTTTCTTACACCTCTTTCTTTCTTATTTTTTCTTTCTTTTCTATCTCTTTCTTTAGATTTGTTTTTACTCTATGTAAAATCTTCAATAAATATAAATTAAAAAAACACACATGAGGACATTCATATTAGCTAAAAACAAAGAAATCCCCCAAACTCACCTCCACCTTCAACTCAGATGTGGTATCACTCAAGTTTGGAGTCCTCATGTCCTTCCAATAGAAAGTATGGCCCTTAGTCACAAAAAGTTCCTTATTTTAAAGTCACTGGTTCTTGTTCTTATTTGTAACTGTGTATTTTTTAGTTCATTTTAAAGTATTTAGACTTAACCATAGTATGGTTAAAAAAAAGGAAGGGGCACCGAATCATAAAGGCAATCATTTAGAGACGTTTCTGGGTAAGCATAACCGTCTCCGCTTATCTGAATGACAAATGCACTCAGGGTCTTGGTAACAGCAAGTGTATGCTCTCTTTCCAGACACAGTGGAATCTCTCTGGAACCTTTGTTAGTGGAGACCTTCATATTTTGGACAAATAACGTCAAGACCTATGTAGTTCTCTTGAGTAGTCCATATTGCTGGGAAAGATGGAAGGAACAACAAGAAGAGGACAACCAGCAGCAAAGTGCATGTACTCAGTTACAATGGTGATGGGTACTCTGTTGTAAGATCAATATGATTTTAATTATACTGGCTGTTATGTTGCTTGCTGCACTTTTGAATTCTATAATGAGACTTGCTGAACTCTGAAATACTAAGATTGTGGTAGTGTGATGGAATGGATTCATGAAGGCCAGGCTCAGGGAGATAAGTGTGTTCTTAGCCCCCAACAGGAGTGTGGGAAGTTCAAGAAGATGAGGCTGGCACCTCCCTAAGGAATTCATGGTATTGTGGCTGGCTGGCTTGGGAACTAGGGTTCAGTCTGGGGAGATTCTATCTTGAGGTGGAAGCTAATAAACACAACAGAACTGTATTTGCATTGTCTCTTGGAGTTCTTTGGGCTGAACCTGACAGGTAGTAAGGAGGCAAGAACAAGTATATTTACTGTGAGATCAGTGGTGTCTTAGAAAGTGAAGCAAGATGGGGAAGGAGAAAGTGGAAGGGGCACGTGTAAGACAGAAGAGAAACAAAAAAGGGAGAGAAAACTGTATCCTTCTATTGTCCCAAAAATGTATTAGGAGCATTCCCATTATCCATTATTCATATTGGCAGGCAAAATAAAAGACTCATTAATTTATTTGCAATCAACTGATTTATCACTTAGAAAAGAAATCACAAGGCATTTATACGGTATATATACTTGTAATATGCCGCTGAAAAACAACACCCCACGTTACTAGCATATTTGCTGTTAAACAGAACAATTGATGTTAAAAGGACTTCAAGGCACTCTTCCTAACCATACCCCTTCCTCAGATTTCACAAACAAATCAATATTGCTCCTTCTTCAATTGAGTTAGCCAATCAAATTGTTTCTATAGTTGGCTCAATAAAAATGAACCAACAAACTGGAATTTACCTGTTGGAAGTGAAAACATCATGCCTAAAACCTAAATCTTTCCATTAAGGGAATCAGATATTTACTTTTCTGGATAGGAAGCAAAATAAAACAAAAACCACTTAAGGCTGCAATTCGATAGTGCTCAATATTTTTGCCTAAATACTTCTTTAAGACTGAATGGCTAAGTTGGAGCTGATTAACACCAGGAACAACTGTCTAATAATAATATAATAGAGATTTGATTTTTAATCTTTTCACTCATATGTCAGAACAGAGATTCTCTGACAGCATATTTATATCTGTGGAGTCCCTGGTGCTCTCTGAGTTCGGTGTTTGCTTGCAGATATTTCATTACCCAACTAGGTAACATGATCAGTGCGAGTGAGTGTGGGAGTGTGGGAAAACCACACCCACACCCACACTGGTAGGGCAAGCTACTGTATATACACAGGGAGCAAACCCCACACTCACTTGCACTGATGATGTTACCCTAGTTGGGTCATGAAACATCTTCAAGCAAACCACCAAGCTCAGAGAGCACCAAGGACTCCACAGCTCAACCCTGAGCTACAGAGATTCTCTTCTATATTTATATCCTTAAGCCATTTCTTTTCTTCCAGCAAACAGCTTAAACATTTGGAGCTATATTTTGAACCACCCTCTGAGGGAGAGAGAAATAGAGATGACATGTTTTTCAAATGTTTCTACTTGGGGTATTCAGAATTACACTTAATCCCAAAGCAAGGACATTTCCCACCTAAAGGATCAAATGTATATCACCTACAGCATTTGCAGCTTGGGACCAGAGGAAACTCACACATGGGAGAGAAAGAATGACTCACTCTCAAGGAGGCAAATGAAATAAGATGAACATTTTCTTCATCTTTTCCTGTAGGGCTTTAAATATGGTAGTCAACTGCCCCCTAAAGTGCACAGGATATTTATAGTAAAGGCAAGAATAAAATGTAAAAACTGATGCTGAAAAATCAGTAGCTTCTTTCTTGAATCAATTTAAATACATTTCAATGATGGGGTGGTTTCTTCCTCCCCCTTTGGGGGATTATATTGTCATCTGTAGGGTTTTTAAACCAGCAGGCAATGGTTGAAAAACAAGCTTCCAGCCTAAGGACAACTAGCCGGGTCTGACACTTAGTGACTGCATGGGTCCCAACAGACCATTTGTTCCAAGAACTTGTTTGGAAAAGAGAGCCATGTGCAAGGCAATGCTACAGGAGCTCCTCCACAGGTATTTTCTGAGCTCAACCAACAAAGCATTGTAAATTTACAATTTATAGCATTATAAAGCCAGTTTGGCCTGGTGGTGAAGGCCCCAGGCTAGAAACCAGGAGATGGTGAGTTCTAGTCCCGCCTTAGGCACGAAGCCAGCTGGGTGACTTTGGGCCAGCCCCTCTCTCTCAGCCCAGCTCACCTCACAGGGTTGTTGTTGTGGGGAAAATAGGAGGAGGAAGGAGCATTAGGTATGTTTGCCATCTTGAGTTATTTATAAAAAAATAATAAATGCAGGATTAAAAAAAAAAAGCCTCACAGATTGATCATGGCCTAATTCAGAATATGCCATGTCAAATACATGAAGACTTACACACAGCCAGTTGGGGCCTCAGGAAGTATACACAAATGCATAATGTAGGTTTCCTATAAGCATGACATAGGATTTAGTGGCATTAGTTTTGTTCCGCATAACGGTCTCATATCCTTCATTTAATGACCTCTTGTTGCTCAGCTGGGCAATTTCACACTTATCCTCACTGGGGAACAAGACTAGCATTTTTAAAATTTTGCTTTTATTCACTCAGCTACTTGCACGCTTGCTTGTGGTGAGCAAGCCAGAACAAGCACAAGCCAGCTCTTTCAAGACTTTTTCTGGCTTCTTTTCAGGGTGAAATTTCTGCTGTGCCTTGTTTAGAAGAGATGAGCATTTAATTGCCCCAGAAGAAAGACTCAAGATCCAGGAGGCTTTTCCCAGATCTTTTTCTGTGCCACCCAAGAAACAGCTGTTAACTACCAGATGACTGAAGGGAATAGTAAAACTCTTTGACAGGCACTGATGGACATGGGCAACTGTCCTTCTTTGAGATGCCAGAAAACTCTTGCATTGCTTCACAGTGACAGCAAGGAAAAGTCCTCAGAGGTGCTGTCCAACTTCTTAACTTGGGCCCCAACTGAGAAAGGTGAAGGGAATGCATCTGCACAGCACAGCCTCTGCTCTGGAGCCGAAGTCCTAGGCCAAAGGCAGAAGGTCATATTAAAAGGAAACTCGAAACTGTGTTCATCAGAGGTGCTGTCACTCCATCTCAGCTTCATTGCCAGGCAGGGAAACTGCCTGTTGGTCCAAACTGTCAGTCATCTCTTCCTCCCTGCTGCAGCACTCAGCTGTTGACACCTCCAACAAAGGCATCTGCACCCAACGACCTGTGGATGGTTCCTGTTCTCCGCAAGCATTTGTAGAAAACATAGATAAGCTTGGGCAAGTACAGTTCAGGCATAAAAATGCATTTGCAGTATGGTTCAGTGACTTCAGCTAATGGTAAGGGATGAGGAGCTTCATCAAACAGACTATAGGGGCCTTTTTCACCTGAAAAGTAGAGGTGGCAACCTATAACCTATTGGCCTCAAGCATCCTGCCACACCCCTCTCATGGCCTAGAGCAGTGTTGTCCAAACTTGGCCACTTTAAGATGAGTGGACTTCAACTCCCAGAATACCCCAGCCAGCCATGCTGGCTGGGGAATTCTGGGAGTTGAAGTCCACTCATCTTAAAGTGGCCAAGTTTGGACAACACTGGCCTAGAGGGTTTGTCTGGAATGGGAAGGGCCAATGGTTTGGTTTCTGGGAGGAGACTTTCCAGGGACTTTAAGGGAGAAAATGGGTATCATAAGATTTGCAGAGTTAAAGGCATCCCCTCCCCCTCCCCCTCCCCCCAATTAGTGGGGAAGTTTTTCCCATTTTGGAGACTTGCACCCATTTAAAACCATTTCCCCCAAAGGCTGAATTGACACAATCTTTGGTCCCCCCAGAAGTAAGACAAGAAGGTGGCTAGGCTGGCCTGAATCTATTTTTAGAAAGAGCAGAACTGAGGGAAAAATCGCAAGGAATATCTACCTAAGAAGTCCTGTTATTTTCCCATCCTGCCAAAGATCTAATATGGGAGGGAGAGAGAGGGAAAGATGATCATGATCATTCCAAAGTTTTTTTTATTGTATAATCATTCTTTTCCTCTATTCACAGGATTTTTTGCATGGAGAATTTTGTAAAAGTTTCCTGTAATTTTATTTTATTTTATTTTACTTTAGTGATGATTTTATTACTGCATGCTGCCCAGACTCATGATGGAGTTGGGTGGCCTCATAAGTTTAATAAATAGATAAATAAACAAGCAGAGGAAAAAATAGAGTGGGATCTATTGATAGATTTCTATCTGATTTGCAATTGATAGACGAAGAACTGAGAGAGAGATCAGCTCCCATTGATCTAAACAGCAGGCATTTTATATCTTGTCCTACTTTTGATAAACACTCTAAAACGAATTGCATGTTCAGAAATTAAAATAAAAATTGAATATGGATTTCTTGTGCTATGCCTCTCCAAAGCCTGTAAATAATACCTCCAATTTGCCAAAACCTTTTATTGAATGTATTGCCCTTATACAAAGTGCTAAGCCCAACTGGTGTTGAAAAATTTCTGATTCTTGTAAACTTCAAGTCTTTAAGTGCAGATGGAGTAAAAATAATACTTATTTTAGACTGTGACATGTGCACTTCACTATTTCAACCCTGTCTTACATGGTTCTAATTCTATCACAGCTGGGTAAATATCTAGACATGTATCTGGATCAGTATTTAGAGCTGTCTGCCTGTGCAATAAACTGAGCATGTTTTTGTATAAGTTTACCATGATATCAACAGGCCTTTCCCTACTATGAATTGCTGCTATCCATCTGCCTTTGAGTCATTGCATAGCAATGTCAACATAACAATTGCTATCCCCATTGCCAGTCCTATTACTATCTGGCTTGTGCTGAGTCCCTGCCAATCATGTTGTCCTGACTGGAAAATAGAGGCATGCTGATTGATCTACTCCGCTGGCTTTGTTGCCACCCACCAATCAGAGCACTGCAACAGGAATGGGGTGGACTTTCTTTCAACCCTTGATGTATTTCCTCTAGGCTGGTTTGTCTGCCTAACCTTGATAATCTTGAGTGGTATCAGAATAAAGGAGGGGACGGGAAATACTATTTTTATACAGGTATAGCTAAGGAAGACTCAAGTCTGGTTCATTCAGGAGCTGGGGGCAAGGTAAGAGCCACGTTGAGGATACAAGGAGAGAAAGTAGTGCTGTCATGGAATGGTCTGCCATGGTTAAATACAAATGGAGACTAGGCCACCATGCTTCATATCTCAAGGAAATCTGTTTTTCTAGTTGAGTATCTCTGTAAGTTACGACTAGGCTCTGAGAAAGCAAGAGTGATTTAGGGATAGATTATTGCTTAATGACTAGAAGACAAACACTTGCAAAGTTAGTTCCTATAACATGTTATCTTATCTTTCTTTATTTAGAAGTAAGTCCCATTAAATTCCATCAAGTTTGTTCTAGAAACTGGTTTTCAGGTTCAGCTTTAAAATAGTAAAAAACAACAAAAAACCTTCTACGGAGTTTCTCTATGATTCTTTTCTTGTTAGTGACTTCAATAAAATGTCAAAACCAGAAAGCAGAAAATTATTATTGGTTGGTTTTGGGGTTTTTTGCCTCACATTTTCAGAAGTCTCCCATCTCATAAGTCATATGTTATCCTGCAATTGTTATAGTGTACTGATGATATGAACCAGAGATCAGGACTAAAATTCCTCATATATTTTTAAGGGAGTCAAGTCAATATCTAGGTTAAAATGAAGGCTCAGACCTTCAGTTGCTAAGGAAGGAAAATATTACTGCCTTTTTTTCTTAGAAGAAAAGAGACAGCAGTCTGAAAAGAAGACAAGAGAAATAGCAACTGAACACCTACATTCTGCAAAGGAAATCCCTGTGCGTAAGACAGCCATTTTTCTGCAAAAAGAAGATTATAGAATTATAGAGTAGAAGGAGCTTAAGGGTTATCTAAGAGAGTCAACAGAGCTGTTATTTGAATTTTACTGCTGTTTTGGTAATAGACAGCAGGCTAATTTAGGAAGTGTACAGTTGATTGCTTAGAACTAACTCTTTTCCAACCAAGAATAATGATCTGGGAGCTGTCCTCCCCATAGTATGCAGCATATGTTATCTAGGATGACAACATTAATCTGCCCAATAGTAGGGCAGTTCTGGCCATAAAGTAGAATAATATGACTACAGACCACAACTTGATAGATACTTTCACTCACATTCTGATGAGCATCCCAATTTTAATTGACTTAGCCAGAGGGATCTGCTCATTTCCATCACAGAGGGTAAGTACTTTTATATGATTCTAGACCAAAATATTTTTGCAACTTTGCCTGTAATTGCTTCCACTCTTAGATTAGCTACTTATAATGAAAGTGGTGGATAACTGCTCGTTTACCATTATGCTGCAGTGTAAACTACACTGTGCAGAGCTTCAAGTGAAACTTTGCTTCACTTCAACAAAGTTCTTAGATTCCAGCTATTTGCAAGTGCTGGAGTCTAAGAAGCTGAAGGCAATGATATCATCCTCCATCTGCACTTGTAAAAACCAGGACAGCTGTGAGGCCACATTCTCCTCCTCAACCCTTTCTTAGCTTCCTTCTGAATTTTCAAATGCAGGAAAAGGCTCAGAACTGGCAGTGAGGTGATACGAAATCCTTCCTCAAAGCAAACTGCATCATATCAGTGAAGGAAACTGCATCATCTTCAGGGTGTGAAGCACTTCCCTGAGGTGAACCAAAGCTACCTTAGGGCATACAATATGATATATTGCAAACAACTTGGAGAAACCTAGTCTCCATTTTGGATTTTTCTATCCCGTTCCAAAATAGCATTCCAGATAAGCTGAGGCCTTCCTGAAATTTGCAAGCATCACTAGCATTTGCAAAGTTCAAGGCCTCCAGAGTTTTCAAAAACTGATAAATAAGTCATCATTACAGGTACAAGGATGTTTCCACTTTCCCTGATGACTTAATTACTGTAAGGGTGTTCTTTATTTTTAAGCTATAATGTACAGTACATAGACTACATTTTTTGAAACTCACTTCTGCCGGAACTAAGCTCATAGACACAAGTATGTGATGATTAGGATAGGCAAAACATCTCATTTTGAAACATTTCTATTGCAAAATTTCATGTAATATCCCACCAAGTGCAAAACTATTACCTTAAGTGTAAAATGGGCTTTTGTGCATCCTAGAAGCATCATTTCAAGATTTGAAGGAGAACCTTCAAAGCTTGAAAATTCTGTTTTGAACTCCAGGTGCTTCTGAAATGCTCAGAATAAGCCATTTTGCATTTGAGACAGCAGTTTCACCCTTAAAAGGGATCATTTCATAAGCTTCCCTCTTGAAATGTTTCAAAAGGAAATTCTTATACAATCTACCAGCTTGATAGCACTCCCTTGATGGAAATAAACTTCCATCCACAAAAGCAAGGATATAATAAATGGGGTAATCTTCAAGCTTCTGGATTATTTCCTCCACACATTATGAGTACTGAACCCAAGGATTTTGCACCTATTTCTACAGCTCTTAATCTCTGAGATGCCACAGTGTTATCAGTGCTGCATAGTAGAACTGATTTATTTCTAGCTCAGCTGCAGATAAGTGAAACTATCGCAAAGCTAGCATTTTCTTTTGCAATACTTTGAAAAGCTGCAACTCCACAGCATTTTTCCATACTCCATGGCCCACCTTCAGCCCAGCTTCCATTTCCCAGGCTTTGGTCCATACGCCTCTTTGTAGGGAACAGGAGCTTGGTGGCTGAGGGAGGTCTTCTGTTCACATTTATTTTCTTTGCAACACATAACAAAAAGAAGGATCTGGACAGCTATGCATTTTATTTCCCTCTTCCCCCACCTACTTTAGGAACCATGGCTTCTTCCCAACATTTTGTGATCAGCAGCAAGAAGGACAAACAGAGATCTGCTTAAGTGTTTATTATTTAGAGAATTTGGGGAAGGAAAACAGTAGCAGAGGGAAGGAGACCTATAAGTGCTGGGCAATGGTTCCGATTTTATTCCCCAAAAGATGAGGCCATGCAGCGCTTCTCTACAGCCATTTAAAGTAGCCACATCTTTACCCACCATCATGCAGCTGCCCTCTGCCTATTTTCAGCAGTAGCATAGAAAGGCTGGCCATATCTCCCCATGAAGATAAAGCCCCCCTCCAGTGAAAAACTCAAGATTGACCTCAGATTGACCTCTTTAAACTCAGCCAAGCTTGGCCAGATGGCTGTAACCTACCAGGCATTACAAAGTATAGTAGTATAGAGATTTACTAAAGAAACCACTCATCATGATAAGTGAATGAGGAAGAGGAGGAAATGGTCATGCATGGACTTGCTTCATTCAATAGTCCACTGGCTTCTGAAAAACTATTTTCAAGACTATGTGCCCAATACTACTATCATTACACAAGGCTTCTCCATAATAGGTTCAATCTGGCTACTTTATTCTCTAAAAAAAAAAAAAAATCACATATAAGGCTTTATATGCCAGTGGGGGGCAGACATGAAGCAGTTTTCTTATGTTCATCAATTATGTATGGTAAGGTTTCAGAAATAATTTTGGCTCACAACAAGCACACATTCAGTATCTAGGTTAGAAATTAGAAAGCGATGATCAAAAAGGCAGACAAAAACAAACCAAAACCAACTTTTTTTCCTGTACAGGATTACAGTTCATAAACAAACACAGGCTATATATCGTCTTCAAAGATGCCAAAGATAGTTCTAGAGTGGCCTTGACTTTACACACACAGTTATGGAGCTAATGGCATTCAGATGGTAAATACCTGGACTGCCTGTGAATTAATGACCCAGCAAAAAGGTTACATTAGCATTACCAAATCCCCTAAGAGTCCTATGCTGGGCTTATGCTGGAGGTTCTGCCACCTGCTTTAAAAACTCAGTCTTTCCAAAAGGGTTGGAAAGTGCATAATTAGGGGAACAGTTCTTAATCTAACATAAAACATTAGCAAACAGTGAATTCCTCATCAGATTTAAGAGTCTATCTCTTAATATCTTATGGAGAGAGAGGAAGGAAGGGAAGGGAAGGGAAGGGAAGGGGAGGGGAGGGGAGGGAGGGGAGGGGAGGGAGGGAGGGAGGGAAAGGAAGGAAGGAAGGAAGGAAGGAAGGAAGGAAGGAAGGAAGGAAGGAAGGAAGGAAGGAAGGAAGGAAGGAAGGAAGGAAGACAAGCTGTAGCCCATAAGTAGCTTGTCATTGTCAATAGCTGCACATTTTAAAAGATATGAAATCAGGTTTAATTACCTGGGGAACAGTGATCACAATTATAGTCCAATATATCTGGAGAACATCTGATTGGGAAAGAAGAGCTTAGGAGTTTTCAATTCATATAGATCATTGATTCCACATTTAAGATACAGTGGCTGTCATTATTTTCCTAGGTTGATTAAAGTTCTAAGAACAAAAAAAAAAAAACGATGCTAAAGTGAAAGGGTTATTCTCTTCTATCTCACAAAAGTCTAGAATCTAATGTCATTATGTGAAACAGCTTGACACTAAATTTGAGGCTGGCAGAAATAGGCACTTTGTATAAAAATATACAGTTCATACATAAAATTGGCAGTCATGATACAGGGAAGTTTATTTACTTAGACACTTAAAAAATGTTAGACAGGTTCTTGGAAGAAAAAAGTCATTAGCCATATTAGCTAACTGGGATATAATGTACAACATTTAAATAGAGTGTACTTTTTAAAAGCAGATTCTAGAATGTACAAATCTGTTATTTCTGTTATCTGCTTTGTGAGCTCATGCAGATTTGGAGAAGTCAACTGAACAAGAGGAACTTTGATTTGATTAATCAAGGTGCTTCTTTTATTCCCAGTAGATCAAAAGTTTCATAGATCACTTTAAGGCAATCTTATTTTTGTGCATGTAAACCTTCATAATCTATAGTATGCATATTTATCAGTAGAAACACCATTTACTTCCATTGCAGGAAATGTTCCGTCCTTTAGACCAGATGCAACAATTAAGCACTTGAAATTTTTAATTTGCAATGGTCTCCATTTATTTAATTTGCAGTTGTTATACTTTTTCTGCAAGGAATAGGAACGTAGTTGTGGCGTTTTTGTGTTGCCAACATAACTTGCCTGGCTTCAATTTACTTTAATTTACTCTACCTGAAACAGAAAAATGCATTAATCTGTTCCTGGCCAAGGCTGCAAGATCCCTCAAATTCCTCAGAGATTTTTCTGACTGTTTCATTTTCTAGAAGTGAGAGGAAGAGAAAAGGGAATTGGCTTACCTAGATCTAAACCTAAGAAATAGAGAAGAGCTAGTTGGAAAGGTAAAAACAATGGGAACCTACAGTAGGGAGAAAATGCTTATGTCATCTGGGGTCCAAATACTACAGAAAGGGAAATTCTGGAGCACAGTTGTATATGTACATGCACCCTACATTTCAGGGGACCCAGTTTCAATGAGCTTAGATAAGTACTAGATGACATCCCATGGATGGACTTCCTCAGGCCAAAGCAAGTGCAGGGTGGAAATTTTTCTAATTATACCACTACATGTACAATCTCACACTATTCTAAGGAGAATAAACATTGGGGTAACATTCATGATGTTGACTGTATAAAGACTGAGCTATGAGTTCAAAGAAACATATGCAGGAAATGGAAATGAGATGTCCGAGGAGGTGCACCAGCTAATTTCTGCAGAAAAAAATGTTAGGAAAGCTGAACCACAAAGGCAATTAGACTTGCAAAAGAAGCTAAAAGCAATAAAAAGTCTACATCAGTATTAAAAGGAAGAAAAAAGAAGAGGTGGATCCACTGCCAGGAGATATAATAGATGATGGGGAGAGGACAGAGCTTCTCAACTTTTCTTTGGCTTCAGCCTTCTTTCCAAGGGAAACTTTATTAAAGTGCCTAAGCAGAACAGTTGAGAACCCAAGGCAACCCATGTTAATCAACACCAAAGATGTGATAGCTCTCTTCAGGTATCTGAAAGGCTTCATCTAGAAGATGAGCAGAATTGTCCAGAGTTCTTTCAAAAGACAGGACATTTAAATCACAAGGAACTAGGTTTCAGTATGATATCAGCAAAAAACATATAATGGGAAGAACTGTTCAGGGTGCCCTGGGAAATGGCGGGTTCTTCTTCACTGTAGGGGTATAAGCAGCAGCTGCATGATCATCTGCTGGGATACTGGAGTTGTGGATTCTTGCAGGGAGCTGATCTCTAAAGTCCTTCCAACCCTTACCTTCTATGATTCTATAGAAGGAAGTATGATGCTATCTATCTATCTATCTATCTATCTATCTATCTATCTATCTATCTATCTATCTATCTATTTAAAGTATATGGTGGTGGTCTAAAATCCCCTTGGCCTCAGACAAAAGGAAAGGGTTTGTTACCCACTTTCTTCTGTCCTCATGATTTTGAGCTACTTGTCTTATAATGGAGAACCTTTTCTCTCTTATGGCTCTTTAGACAAGTTCATAGGTCTTGCTCGGTGTCCTGGAAATACTTTTACTTTACTATGGGAGTGTTCTACTCCCTCTGTCCTGCAACAGCTATGACCAAATTACTCATGTCATGAAGCCATAATGTGTTTGCAAGGAACAGGCTGGATCTAACATCTGGTCCTAGAGTTGAAAGTGCCATCTCATTCCAAACAGACCAAACATGAGGCCAAGTTGTAAATATCTCTATAATTCAGCAGTTTCCTATAGATGCTAAATAATGGAAGGACAGGATAAAATTCTGAAGACGCATTATGGTAGGGAAGGTTGCCTTTTTTTGAGTTGGAAACACATCTAATATTTTGAGAGCCTATGTGAAGTGCTCTCACAAAATGACTCCCACAAAATGCCACAGTTGCCACAGTGGGGCATGACCAGTCAAAATGATCCATTTGCCAGAAAGCAGACTAGCTCCACAAGATGGTCCCTCCCATTTTTGTGGGGCCAAAGGTGTGGCTACAAATAAAGAAGCTGCTACTGGCCAGGAGGCTATTTTGAAGCATACCAATATCTATCGATTGACTGATTTAAAAGTAGAAAGAAAGAAAGAAAGAAAGAAAGAAAGAAAGAAAGAAAGAAAGAAAGAAAGAAAGAAAGAAAGAAAGGTGGGAGGGAGGGAGGGAGGAAGGAAGGAAGGAAGGAAGGAAGGAAGGAAGGAAGGAAGGAAGGAAGGAAGGAAGGAAGGAAGGAAGGAATCAATCAATCAATCAATCAATCAATCAATCAATCAATCAGAGGGCCTAGGGAATCCAGGGGTCATCAAGGAAGGTATCTGGAGCATACTAGTGTTCCCAGATATGGCACTGCCAACCCCTGCGATAGAACATAATTTAGGACTTAGATATCTTGAGTGCAAAAGTGCAGATGGCCGCTAGGTACCAGCAAAGAATCAGCCTTGACTCTATTCTACCATCTGGTGGTCATATAATGGTAGACCTTGCAGTCTACATGGGGTAGCCTTACATAAATGCCATGTGATGGGACAGTTCCCCACCTAGTGATGATTGCACTCAAGTGGCTGCATTAGAAGGGTGGAACAGGTCATGGGACGAAAAACCAATATTCCAGACAGTTAGGCTGCTCTTCCATTATCCTTCTGTCAGCATCATTGTTTCATCAGCCCTTCTAGAGCCAGATAATCTGGCTGGAAACCAGATTCAGTAAATTAAATGGGTAGCTGATTTGTCCAAGGGTGTCCAAATTTCTCTATACAGTAGAATCTCACTAGTATGTCTTGCTCATGCATCTGAGACTACTCAGCAGAAAATACATAGTTCAGGTTGAGGAGCATCATTTGTAAATACTTCATTTGAAACGATGGTATCCCAAAATGACAAAATCAGTGCTCTTTGGACTGAGACCACATGTCAGATTGTCCCTGTTGAAGAGTTCTGTGAGATTTGCAGACCTGAACTAGGGAGATCATTTTTTTCTTTCTTTTGTACTATCTGTGCCCTAGATATCAGGACCCATAGTTCTGAGATCTAATTTCACACAATTTCCTTTGGAAGGGAAACAAACATTTGAATACAGTTCTCTTATACTCAGGTGTTCTTGTGAAAATCCTCCATGATACAGAAAGTGGAACAGTTATTATCTACCTTACTCCAGAAGGCAGGACTAGAGTAGAAGGGAACAGAATTAGGCTACATACTAGCAGAAACTCCCTAAGAGTACAGCTTGCTGATAGTGAAACCGACCACCTTGGGAGTTGGTGGGCTATCCTTGGCTGGAGGAAAGCAAGGGAAATCTGACTTACTCTTTGTCACTGAAGCTCTATTTACATCCTGCTTTGTATAGTCTGCATTGAGCGACATGGAGACCTACCAGAGTTCTTTTGATTTTAAAATTCTATCTGCATTTTTTCTGTCTTAACATTAGATAAAGTGTGATGGAAGGCAATCCCACATATGCCTCTTCAGCAATTTCTGTCTGTTGCAGTATATGAACTGGGTCAAAATTTCCATTCAGTGCAGGCAACCCCTTAAGTAGCATGTTCCGTGAAATAGTGTCATGTCCAACTGAGAATGAATCAGGTCTTCTAAAGACTTGCTTTTATAGATTTGTGACTTGTGTTTTAACTGAGGGGTGTTTATATCTTTATTGTTCTTATTCTCTTGGTTTTTAATTGTAATCCACCCAGAGTCACCCTGGGTGGCTTACAATTAAATAAATACATACATATATTTGCAGGATTGTATATCAGTTTTGATTCCGGTACTGGATAAGACCACCCTTCTCTGGCATACTGGATTGTTTAATGCAAAGGAACATGTATGCGATTAAATCCTAATTTCCATTGGAAAGAATAAAGAAGTTACTAGAGAGGGAAAACAATTCACCAACATGTCTACTGCAGCAGAACTAAAAGACAGCAGGTAATCAGGGTTGTTCATCATTGTTTGATTTGCTTAATAAATGGTCGCTTGTTTGGGTCTGAAAAGAGGGAGGAAAAAAGTTATTGGAGGTCCTGACCTTACGAAGGAAATTGTCTATGCTGCTGAGCTTTGAACAGCGTGCAATGAATTGATGTGCAACAATTAACTCTGGAACAGTCTGTGAGCCACCTTCATAGCTAGGCTGAACTCTCCTGGAGTGTCAAACACTGCCATAACCATAGACAGAAATTTGCACCATGGGTTATGCTTCCCCTTTTTCTGCTGCCCTTCCTTCAATGCCACACAGGCTGAGATCTGTTTCTTAAAAATAAAAGTGGGATTAGCATCATGATTTTCTGAAGTTCTTTGAAAGTTCACCCCCTGCAAGGGGTACGTTCATTGAACTTTATATGATTCATGGAAAAGGGTGGGTACATGCAAGAAAGGGTATCAGGGTGATGCTTCAATATTCCCAGTACAGATCAGGATATACAACTTCTGTTCTTTTTTCTGTACTAACAAGTAAGTTTTCCCAGCTGTAAACTATCTTTCAGGCAAGCAACCAAGGACTTTTAGAGCAAGCATATCATGGTTCTGCAACAGCCCAAGGAAAGGAGACCTTTTTCCAAAGGCAGAAGTGTGGCTGAGTGAAATTTCCAATAGTCAGAAGTAAGATATTGGTAGTATGTATGCGTCCCTTAACAATCATACCGAGAGTTAGGCAAAGCTGATGGAGATGTCTATCTTGTTGAAAGAGGCTCATTGCAGCCATTGATTCGGTAAATATTCTTAGCTTTTTTCATTGTAGATAAAAAAACAACAACAACTGAAGTCTGTGTGCTCTCTCTGGACCTTGAGGTCTGTGGTGAGAGACCTGGCAATGCCACCACAGGGCAGGTAGAATGACTTGTTCCCTTTGCTGGAGTACCAGCAGGTCCAGACTGTGTTCTAATCAGGTGCTGGTGCAGCTAAACATGAGTATCTATAACTACAGAAATGCTCCACACTACTTCCCGACTATACAGTCTTTTAAAAAAAGCAAGGAAAAGCAAGGTGTAGGGGAAATTAAAAAAAAAAAAAATCAAGATGGCAAGTTCAACCATGGAATCAAAACCCCGCACCATTTTTTGCATGCATCCACATTAAACAGGAGCAAGGCTTTGATCATAGAGTAATGCCTGCCATCTTGATCTTTTTGACTCTCCCTGCAGTTGCTCCCATTATAGTGAGTAGAGTCAGCCTCCTTGGGCTTTGCCTGTCCAGTCCGGCCAGGCCTTCTGCTATTCCCCCAACAGTTTTGGCGACCCAGGCAGGGGTTTCTGGACTCCCTTCATAGAATCAAATGCCAGGACTATGTCAGACAAAAATCTACTTACTGAACACTGAATGCATCTTCCCTCCATTTAATTTATGCTGTGAGACCAATGCCTCCTCTGAAGAGCTCACAGAATACAAGAGACTCATAATAAAGGAGGAGGGGTAATGCACTGGAGTAAAAAGCATAATCATTGGTGTGGTGTCAAAAAAAAAAAAAGACATTATATAATACCTTGGGGAGGAGAGATTAAATAATAAGGTGACTGATTATTCTTTAGCCCCATAATCATCCAAGAGCAGTCCGTCAGAGAAATCTGGATTGCAAAGGCAAACAAGAATTACAAACAGTGTTCTAAGTGGAATAAACAATTTTTCATTGTATAGTGTTACATCTAGTCTCACCCACTCACTGTTACCAATCATGCTGTTGTTAAAGGGATAGCTACAGAAGCTAGTTCCAAAAAGGACTGGGTCTACCTGACTTGAAATTGTATTTTTGCAGCCTGCTGTTCTAGATCTATTCATCTAGAAACAGATGAATTTCTATAGATGTAAGAGTGGGTGTTGCTGAGAAATAGAAGAATGCTAGAATTGGAGAAACAACTTGAGGTTTTGTTGGCATGGATTTTTATGGTACGAGAAAGTTAAAGTTAATGTGGATTTTAAAAATCATCATGTGAGAAGTGCCATATTAAGAATATGGAACAAATGCAAACCCAGGTTGTGCCCAAAACTACCTTTAACATTTTGCAGAAGAGAAACAGCAGCAGAGAAAAATGGCTAACATATCAAGACTTATTAATGCAGGAAGATGGGGAACTTAAAATGAAGTCAAGAGAATAACTGACTGCTGAGGGACATAGTTTTCAATGGTTTTCACATGCACAGCTGAAACCTATGCAATGTTATCCAGATTTTACTATTTGAAAAAAAGAGTAAAGCAGACATCATCAGTGTAACCTTTCTGTTACACTTCTACAACCTGATAAACTCAAGAACACCCTCAGATATGTTGGAAAAATAAGTGAATTCTCACTTTGAGATAATTAAACTTTTTCTCTCTTAAAACTCATAAATTTGCCCATAAGTAACAGTGGCTTGCATTTTCCCTATGTCAGGACCACTGTTCTATGAGATAGATGGGGAAAAACTAGTACCAGGGAAACTTTGGAAGAAGAACACTTGAAATAATTGAAAAACTCTGATTCTTTGCTTTCATATCCTTTGTAAGTACCCTGAGCCAACTGGTTTTGGGATTAGTCAAGGAACCTTTTTTCTGTAAAATAGTAAAAATAATTAATGTCCCCACCCTCCACCTCCATAGCTGGAACGATGAATACAGCGCTCTTGGTCTGTCTATGTTTAGGCTAAAAACTTTTCCTTGCAATTATTTTCACTGAAATGTTTGCAAATATTTTAAGGTAGAATAACATAGACTTCTTTTGCATTAATTAGAATTTAAGGAAGAAAAATGAATGCCTGGACAAGTGTTAATATATTAATTGTGGCATACTTGAGGGGAATAAGATGCAGTTGGGAAAATTGCCTTCAAAAAGTACTTTATGGTTTTGAGTGTAATTTGCAGCAGTATCCACTCCAGTTGCTCAATATCACTTTAATTGTTTTAGGCTATTTAACTTTATACAATCATGCAACAAAAACAAAAATATGTTTTGAAGCACTTTGCACCTCACGTTATTTATTTATCTCATATATTGCTACAGCATTTCCTAGGCTAATGCATCTCAGAACAATTTTCTAAAAAATAACAAATGCAATGAAGATTACATTAAAATATAAACAGTAATCAGTTTTCAAAAATCATTACAATGATGGGGAGGCCACACATGCCAACACACAGGTGTTCTAACATGCACATTGGGAAGGTCTAGATGAAGTGGTGAATTTTCAACAGATGGCTAAAACAATGTTAGTGGGACATCTTGCAGTGGGTGTCAAATAATTAAGATGGATGTAAAAAGGGATGGGGCTTTGACTGGGTAGTTGGAGATGCCATTTTGACCTTGTTTACCCCCCTGTGGATGCTCCTGGATGCCCAAATTTCCAGAGGGAGAGCATTGCTGAAGACTTACCTGTGAGTTACAGCCAGAAGGCATTTATCTGTTCTTGACATCCATAGCATGACATTGCTAGCTATACCAAGGAAGGAAGCCTTGATATAAGAGTATGTTCAGAGCTTGAGAGACTTCAGAGATTGGCTGGGAAAATATTAGCCTATTGTGAAATCAAACAGCCTCTTTCTAGTAATAAAGATGGGAAAAAGTCTGCACCGGAACAAGCTGTGAAATAAAGCAAAAGCAATCCAGTTGCTGAGATGTCTGAATCTTATTCCATTCCACTTGAATAACTTAAAGGAAACTCTGGACCAATCTTGCTTTCATCTGAAGTCAGCTGTCAAGAGTACTTGGTCTCTATAATGACTTCTGTTTCAGCTCTCTGAGCTCACTGATGGAACAACCAGGTGAATTGTCTTAAGCACACTTCACATCAAATATTCTGGAGAACAGTGTGCTAGCAAAGGGTCCATTAGCCCCTTCATGTGAATACGGCACGCTCAGTTTAGAGACCTTAAGAGATAACGTGAACTATCTGGCAGGATGCCTCGAAACACAGTTTTATTTTTATTTTCAACCCATTGAAGAGCTTTCCATGCTCAGATCTTTATATTTCATTTCTAAAGGTGGATTGCTGTACATGAATAGAAATATCAGTGCTTTTAACTGTTTTCATATAAACCCTTGGGAGACCAAACCATCAGTACATTATCAGGAGTTCTCTCCTTTTCCCCATCAAATACATTATCAAAAACATCATTTTCTTCCTCCTGCTCTGCTGCCTGGTGCCCTTAGCCGATTGTATTGAGCAATAGTGCTCCAGCAAGACCCAGATTCAGGGCAGATGATGGATCCCTTGGTGGAGTTCAATAGAGGTGCACCTCATCTGGTATCTGCTCCACTCCTGGATGGGAGATTGATCCCTCAGATGCAAATTCCACAGGGGGGGGGGGGGAAGGTGCCTGTGTATAAAACGAAATCTGTGTAATGGGTGAGAAAAATCCAAGATGGTATTTTGGCATTTGGTATTCCCACTACACCTGTTTTAAAGGCATTGTGTAGGAATACAAATAGATGGTTCAGGAGAGAAAGGATTTGCACTACTCAAAATATATACAACCCAAATATTTGCATGCCAAAGTGAGACCTGGCAGTGAAGATCAAGATGCATTAGGCTTTCCACAAGGTGTAAGATGTTACCAAAGATGTGCAAAAGCTGGACCTGGATCAACTGACAGCTGTCTTGATTTTCAGCAGAATGGCAAGAATTTCAGATTCCCTATAATTGAACAACATCAGCATCAAAATGACTCCCGTCTCATACTATATTATCCCATTGGAATGAAGAAGGCCTATGATAGTGTAAGCTTTTTGAGGCAGACCAGGTCAGGCAACAAACACCATAAGAAATACTAGAACTTTATTGTTATAGGTTATAACAACAGAATCTTGAAAGCTTGACAGTGTTTCTCCTTCTCTCCCTCTTATATCAAAGAGAATCAAGGCAGGGCAATCTTGAGTTTCTTTCTCACCCTTTCAAGTTTTTCTGGCCTAAGGTCCTGTTTTCTTAATGGCTGCTGCATCTTTTCTTCATGATCATCTCCATACAAATTTCTGATTGTGATAGCTTTTTCCTGGATAAATATTTCTTTTACCACTGATTTCTTTTGAACAGAGAGCAGTAGCCAGATCAGGGGATATAAGCGTAAGCCCAGTCATTTGCTTTGTTCAAGCAGTCAGAAGTGCGATTTAAGTGGCATTGACTCTTCAGCACCTCATGGCCTATCTAACCACAAGGGCAGTAACGTAAAGATAGAGAACTAGGGATCTATTTTGTACCCCCTCTTTGCTTTCATCCTGCCTGCTCCATGGTATTGCTAATCTCAGAGTCATTATTCCAGCTATCTTTCCAGGCAGACACACATGGAAAATGCTCTTGCTCTCTAACTCTTCTCCTGATATGATGTAATTAACTAGGTGCTAGATTTTACCCATCCTCACCAGGTACAGCCTTCAACAAATTTTTCTGTTAAAATTATAAACCTGCTTCACTAATCCTTGCTCAAGCTAGATTCCTGTTCTCTGGAACTCTCTCTCTCTCTCCCACAGATACCAATGTTCACCTACAACATAGCCATGGTAGAACAGTAGCAACCTTGCTGCTTCTGTGTTTCCTTAAGTACAATTACTTGGTTTCTCTTTGTCTGTGGCAGTGCAACAATGGAAGCAGATGAATCCCAGAATATCACAGCAACTACTAAGCCCTCCCATATCAAGATTGTTCCCCCTGCTTTTTTAGTAGGATGGGTCCCCCAAAATCTCATGATGCATCCTTGAGTGATATCTACCTTGCAGTATCTGTGCTTTGGCAATGGATGTGACCTCCAAAGACATTCATCTCCAGTGTCCATCTGCCTGCCTTTCTGGCAGTCTCCAGAAATAAAGTGTCACATGCAGGGGGCAATTTGAAGACAACAGTAATACAAATTGGACATACAGCAGGACCAACAGGACAGCTTGGAGTAGCATTGGCTTAGCAACAGGAGTTAAAATAAGAAGGATAAGAAATTCTGGTTGCTGTTGAAAGAATTTATATTTATTTTACAGCCCAAATTGTGTCAGCCTAAATTATTCCTTCAGGGGCATTGTGTCTATAAATCAACAGCAGCTTTCAAGATACTATGCCCTTAAATAAGTTGGGAGGATTTTTCCACCCTTGTCTGTGTTTTGAGAATGATAGTAACCGATACATGGCATGTCTTGTCATCCACTCTAGGTTGATGTTATGGGAGTCCTAAGGTCCATCTGGGGCTCCTGAAGAACGGTAGTGAAGCCATGGTGAATGCGAGCTGGCAAAGCTGCCGGAAAAAAATAATCAAATAGAACATTTTGAGACCTTTGCTTTCCTCCCTGGCGCTATTGCTTGCTGAGCTCATGGTGAAAGAGTCGGATCTGCATGATATGCAACATTGGCTCTTTTTCCATTTTCACTGAGTCGTTATGCAAACCAAAATCAGAGCAAAATGCTATTAGAGATATAGGAATTTTGACAAGAGAAGTTGTTTTCCTTAATTAATCAAAATAGCAGTGTATGGAAAAATGTGAAGACACTCAATATTCTGGGAATCCATTTTGTAATTTCAGTGAGTATTTCTGAAAGGGAATATTGACCATCTGTAATGGAAGAAGGTCTAGGGCTGGAAGTACTTTAATTTCACATTTAGGTTAGAGAGAAGGGAACTGTTGTCAGGTAGGTGGGTAAACCATGTTGTTCATGATGATGATATCCATAGAAAGAAGGTGTGGAGGAACTATTAAATGAAACTGATTGCCTTGACTAACCTACTAGTGTTAAAGAAAATAAACATACTTTCAGACTTATTTTCCTTGAAGTTCTCTAACACATGAGGAATAATAGCATTAGCAGTGATTACAGTAAGGGAAAGAACGGATAAGCATCACAGGACTGGGAGAGCAGAAGACTCTTGTTTCTGTTGATCATCTTTTTAGTTTGGAGGATGCCTCCTATGCTTCTCCCAAGACGAAGAAAAAGTCCAGGTTTTTATTTTTTACCAAATTTCTAGCCCTTGTAGCTGAAGAGATACCTTTGAAAATAATGTTCTTACACCTCCTGGACAGTAAAAGTTCAGGTCTCCTTCAGTTCAAGTGCAACTCAGGGGGACTTCAAGGACCTATACAATGTTTGTATAGATTTTTTCACAAGGGTATAAGTGTTTTGCCATTGCCTTTTTCTCAGATGTTTTTTCAACTTTTCAGTTTAGCCTATAGCCTTGGGATTCCTTAAGGGTCACTCCTCCAAGAACTAACAAGCTATTACCTTCCTTGACCGAGGCCAGCTAGGTGCTACCTATACTGAGCATCAATGTAATTTCTTGGCAAAAACACAGAATAAGATTCCTATTGCTTTCTTCTGTGATTCCCCCCCCCCCCCGCTTCTCTGTCTCTTAATAGCACAATTTACTGTACTGAATGAGAGCCAAATATAAGCTACTCTAAAACCAAGGTCATGGTTTTCTTAAAAGAGACAGTATGTCGTAAACACTGATGGTAGATAAATGGAAACATCATAGAGCAGGTCAAATACCTCAAAGTAATCTTTTAGCTTTGAAGGAACAAAGTAAATCATTAGAAGGTATGGTGCTGTGAGATAGTATAGGGCTTTCAAATATATGTCTATACACCCTTTTGCTTGCTAGGAGTCATGAAATCTAGATTTCTGAGAACTATATTCCAGGTTTTGGGATGCATATATTGGGAAAGACAGATGGTCTCTTTGGAGATGTGAGTTCAGGTTAGCTGATTCAATTTTTGGTCCAGACTCTTTCTCATTGATAGCTTTTCATCTGCTTTGGTTTTTCAAAACAACTAGCTCTCTACATGGAGAAAGAAGTTCAGAAAACTCTTCAACAGTGTGGCTTAAAAAAAAAAAAAGATTCAGATACACCCCCTAGATTTTGTGGAGTTAGGACTAATGGGAAGTTCTTCACTCCTGTAATGTACATGGGGGATCTCATTTAATGTTTCCATCAAGAACCTTACCCTCAATTAACTTCCCTTTGAAAGGGAACTACTGTATGCTAATATCCCCAACCATAAACAGATCTATCTTTGAGAAGACAAAGAAACCAAGTCAGCCACACATTGGCCATTATGCTGCCCTTTGCATAAAACCTAAATCCTTTCTCCTAAATAAATGATAGGACAGAGGAAGATTACATTCACCTCTTATTCATGGACAGTGTTCCAAAAACACAAAGAACATTGCAAGATTATTTTCTGTCATCATCATAATACATCACAAATATTTGGAAATGCCCAAGGTAAGCCAGATCAAGAAACAGACACTGTGAGGATTCCAGGAATGTGACTTTACTATAGTAGAGTATAAACACAGAATCTTGAAAGCCTGTCCAAGTTTTTCTCTGTTCCATCTTATATTACAGAGAATCAATATCTGAGTTTCTTTCTCACACTTCCTTCTATCTCTGGACTGTGTAAGAAATCCCTTTGTAATGGTTTGTTCATACCTTCCCCAAAGTCAGCTCTAAGGTCTTTTACAGATACAAGGAAAAGAACACCAATATGATAAAATACTATTTTGGATTTGCCTGCCTGGACTGAACTCAAGATTTTGTTTTCTTTGGGCCTTTTTATCAGGCCATGCTCTTGCTGATTACAGTAAATAGCTTCATTGGCCAATTTGAATCAGCTCATCTGATTCTGCTGCTGAGGGGGCTAGGGACCCTGTTGCTCAAGCTCATCTCATGGGAACTGGTGGGACCTGCACTGATGAAGACAGGACATAGCAGGTACTTTTAAAATGACATCTTGGAATAGCTCCATGCTTAAAACAAAGTAGGAGAATCAACTTGTTTGCATAGCTACCAAAGTCTCAAATTCATTCTTCTCCACAGAAGAGTTGGTCTTGAGGGCTTCAGGTTGGGAAAGGCTTGAGTTACAGTCTTCTGATACAGTAGATACAGAAAATAATTATGCAGCGGTAATGAGGGAGGACACATACAATTCTACAGGGTGTAACAAGGTTAGCCATTCTTTTATAAAATTAATGTAAGAGAGCTATTGTGTGGCAAAGTTGTTCTCTAGTGTACAATATCTAAGGAGAAGTAAAAAACACTCAACACAGAATCATAAGTGAAATTTCAAATCACCAGTTAATCACATTATACTGGTATAAATGTTGAATTTGCTTCAAAGTATTGGGTTATCAAGTTTTAATATATTGCTGTAGGAAGAGCCATTTTGGCCTATTAATTGTGCAGATACTTATTTCAAGAGGTCCCATAAGCAGGCATAATGATCACTAATGAAATACACTGTCACCTCTGGGAAAAATGTGCACTCCATTGTTGTTACCTAAATAAAAATGATGTTCACTTGCACAATCTATCAAATGATAGACAAAGCAAGCTCTTCTTTGCACACCAGTATTTATTTCCTACCACTGCTATCACAACACATTTGCTTATTTACTCCTGTGCTGCATCTCTTTCCAGAGATGCTCAGAGTGATCAACATAACTGAAGAATACCACAAAGCATATACACTGTGTACAATCAGAGAAATTTCCACCAAAAACAGTAAAACCTGTCCCAGTTACTCCCCAATGATGATTGTCCAAATAAGAAAAGAACTACAAAAACACTGCCTCCAGTTCCAAATGCCCTGAGCTGGTTCAGCACGGTCCTATGATCAGTGGTGTCCAGGTCATCTGAGAGATCCAGGAGAATCAAGCCCATAACCCTTCTCATGGCTCCATGCCTATAGAGGTCATCTCTCAAGGCAGCCAAGGCTGTTCTCTGCCAAATTCAGACCCCAAACCAGTCTGAAATGGGTTTAGAAAATCTTTGAAGCACAGCTGTGAGTGGATTGCTACCATTTTCTCTGGTATCTTGCTTAAGAAAATAATATTTGCCAGGGTGTGTGTGTGTGTGTCAAGGATAGCATCCTTAAAGGCAGAGGTCATAACTCCTAAACATAAAAAGACACCGTCTACTCCCTTGAGCCCACTTCCTAGTTCATCCACTTTGTCTATCTTTGCAGTCATTGATGAAGTTATGCACCACCTGTAAAACATTTTATATCAATTTTCTCTTAAATTATAGCTTGGAGTAAATTTTATTGATTTTTTTTTCATAACTCTTCCCATTGATCCACTGTGATTGCTTTGAAGTTTTGCATCCATTTTATCATTCAGCTTTTTTGATTTGTTTTGTCTCTGTATAGTATTTCAATAACAATTTTAAATACATGCTTAGTAAGTGATCTTGCTTTCATATAAGTGTTTCAGGGATAACACTTCAAACTCCCTCCTTTTTAAAGATCACTTTCTCTTCTTCCAGCTAATTGCAGATACATGAACCATGGTAAGTTCCTACCTTCATTGGACAATCCTTGTTGTGTCTTTAATGTATTTAATGAATCCAGACATGTAATACTGCCATATGTAATTAAATATTTTTTACTGTAATTTTCCTCAGTGTCAAAAACATTTGATGATGATGCTAATGGTGAGTTTGCCAGATTTATCCTTGCTTTTAGAAGATTCCACATTTTTAACAAACTTTGTCTTATCACATGTCCCTTCAGATTCTTCCCTTGTTTGTTTCTTTGTATCAAGGATACCACTGAAATCTATTAGCTAGGCCTGCTCCTTCTATAATTGGAGTTCTGCTGTTCAGAAATGTTATCCATTTTATTATGAATCATAGGCAACTTGCTCTGTCATACAATCTGAGATTAGAAAATGCTAGTCTACCTCTTTATTTTTTTTTTAAGTCTTGCAAGATTTTACATTTTTCTCTTGGCTTTCTTTTCCACTCCATATACATCTGTTATTGTTCTTTGCCAGTCCAGCAGATTTTTGCCTGAAATTGGAACTGATGCTATTTGGAATAATAAACTGTGTTTTTGGAGTGAGGGGACAAAGGCATGCTTCTGTTGCAGTTCAGCTGAGGTATCAGTGGTGGCTGGCTCATTCTGGCTCTGCAGAATAATGACCAAAAGGTAGGAATGGTCTTTTGGCCCGTCCCTCTAGTGGCAAATGATGACCACTCCAACCCCATAGGAGTAGGAACACTATGTGGAAGGAGGGTGGGAATGAATGAAGTTTGGAAAGTTAAATAATTAACTTTAAATAACTTAAATAATTAAATAGTTAATTCTGTTCCATCTGTTAATCTGAACTGAGAACCCAAGTGAGAAATCATCAACTGTGGATATCTCTGGGCAGTTTGAGAAGTGTACTAAAGGGGATTGGACCTTTCAATTAAAAAACAAACAAACTGTGCAATTGTTGCTGAGACACATTTTGATACCTGCTGTGGTTGCTGTGCACACTGAAGATAGAGATCCTAATTTGGCTTAAAGTTAGCCAGCCCAACAGTGAGATCCTGCATTTCCTAACTGCAGGGCTGTCACCCATGCCACCAGCTGTCTATCAAGAAAGGAGAACCACAAACTGATTTAACAACTATCCCAAAGCTTTTCCACAGTGTCTATTGTACTATATCAATTTGTCCAAGTGATGCTTAATTTACTGAATCTGCACAAGGTGGGTTTGGTTAACCTTTTATCCCTGATGAACTATTTTTCCTGGAGAAAAAAAAATGCTGTCTATTTGATTAGAAATGGAGAGAGGGAAGAGATTGTACCAGCTATTTTTGTGCCATTAGACAATTTTATTTTTTTTTGTTCAAGTGCAGATGCAGTAACCTAAGTAATTATTTTGAATGCTAGAAAATGTTCACTTCATACATTAAGGTTATTTCATTAGTCAGTTTATTCAGTTCAGTCATTTAAAATATCAGTCCCTTTGGTTGGGAAATGCATTTGGAGTTCCATTCCACTTCAACAAATCATCTGAGGACACTATTTTCAATTTTGTGAAAAATCCAGCTTCTAATAAAGTCAAAGAAACTCTAAATTCCTAATAATTACAGCCAGTATGCTGGAAGATTGACTCGTTTAAAAATTACCAAGAGCAATGCGATTACATTAACTTGGTATCATATCTCTGAAAGTAGTAGCACCTGGCTGATCACGTCTAGGGTTGGCATGAGGGCTATACTGGGAAACTGAAAAAAAGGCTACCATCATATATTAAATAGATATATTTTTGCTCTCTTTTGTTCCAGAACAACATGAATTATCCAGATATCCACCTGATGTTTAAGACAAACTTAAAATTTTTCAGTTAGGATGGAAAACCATACCAGCTTGCAGGATTGGATAACATAAGACTTGTCTGAAATTAATAATGTATTCACAATTCTCATGTGAGCAAGACTGAGAGAATGCCCATCCCATCCAAGAAAGGACTTTAATGAGTTTTTAATGCAAGGTAGACCAACAAGTCTACTTTTCTCCAGTCACTCCACAGGGGAAGTTTATCATGGTCCAACCTGGTTAAGAATTGGATAAGGAAGTCTCAGGAAATTGTAGACTAGACTGGAAAGCTTTGAAAAATCCCAGATGTCAGTGCTAAACTGCTTCCTTGCTTCTGAGAGAATGGCACTGATGTGTGCATGGAACCACTAGGAGTGGCTACTTCTTTGCCACCATGCTACAGTTATTTACTCAATTTATATTGCGGATGTGAGTAGCCCCACTTGTCCTGGACACCACCCAACTTTCACCATTGCCCAACCGATCAGCCTGCAGTGGGGCAGAAGGGGAATAGCAGCGTAGAGCAAGATTTCTGGGAAAAGGGGACGCAAGTGATCTTCTATATCAAGAAAGCTGAGAACAGGAAGGTAAAGAATTCCATGTTCTGACTTCATTCCTAGTGACTTCATGAATATACTCTTGTTTCCTTGACAACAGTGTGGAAGTGCTGTAGCACTATTTTCTTCAGAGATCTCTTTTTACACTTCTGAATCTATTCTCCACCTCTGAGACTGCCTGCAGGTCTTCCATCTAAAAACTAACCAGGTCTGATCCCACAAGCTTTTGGGGGAGTCAGCCAAGGTTTTCTAGGGATTGTCACTAGCTGGGAGAAAAAACTGACAATAAGTAGAATTTTGAAAAAAGGAAGTGGGAGCAAAATCACTGTGGGATGGAAGGAACTTTTAACATGATTGAGATTCTCCACTACAGGATCTTTAAGAAGTAAACCGAAAAAATAATTAAAGATTACTGAGTTAAAGACATTGCCTTAATTCAGGAAAAGCTGGTTAATTCAGGAAAAGCTGGTTGTTACATAGCAAGAGGCAGGAAATCTGTTTACCACTGAGGGTTGTATTTATATACTTTTTAAAAATCTTAGCCTCCAAGGTCTGTACCGATCTAACTGGACAGAGTTGGGTAAAACTATGGGAGTTTCCCTCCAGTTTTCTTAAAGGTTTTGGTGTGTGTTTGTGAGTTAAACAGACATGTTAAGCCTAGCAGAATTTAATACAGAGTTTGCTTACTTTACCACCATCCAGGAAAAAATGTTGTTGAATATCTGTATTTTTATATGATTCAGAGCAGGCAGGAGGCAGTCCTCCAGGGATTGCAAAAGGGCGTTTTGAAGCTGCAGATTTGTAGGCATGGCTGTGAACATGGATTATGGACTTTGGTCCCAAAGTTGAAAATTCCTAGAAGCATCAGCTTGATTCTTATGATCTTGCTCCCTGCTCAAGGAGATTGACCCATGCAAGAGTTAGAAGGGATGTTCTGCATGCAGAAAGAAAGTCCTTCTGCAATGAAAAGAAGCCAAGCAGTTGGGAAGCCCCAAAGACCTCAGCTGGAGAAGGGCGCCCAACTGCTAGAGTTATTATGAGGCAGCCTAGTGACTAGATACTCAACCTCCTTCCCAAAATAGAAGTTCTTCTCCACAACACACACACTTAATCATTGCAGTGATAATTAGCTGCAACACGAGAAGCTGCAAGGTGAGCTGATTAATGTCACCATTGCTAAAAATACGATAATGGTGGAATTTCAAAAAGACAACCTTGGCTGACTCTGCCATGACATTTGTAATCGATCTGCCCTCTGAAAAGGAGGAAAGGCAATGGAAAGATGGATGGATGCATGTATGTAAACACATTTACTTGAGTATAAAAATAGCAAAGTACTATAATTGAGGGCCCTTTTTGGGGGTGCATCTTGATTCCCACATATCCCTTAGGTCAGCTTCCTCTTTAATTCTACTCTGGACATCTACAAAAGGGTGTAATGATTTTGAATGCACGTTCAGCTCTTAAAAGGACCCTGACTTTGCTCAGAGGGATTACACTGCAGAGAGAGGCGTGTTGTCCATATCTTTCCAGCTGCTGTTTATTATATGCCAGTGCAAAGCCATTTCCATTTGCCTTGAGGAATTTTCCACCAGGCAGTTGATGTAATTTAGTTTGTCAGGGCAAAGAGACAGTGCAGTTTTTCTCCACAAAGCACTTCACATCTCCTAGAAATTTCCCAGTCACCTCCTAGCTCTCGCTTCCAAAAGCTGCAAGATGAGAGCATTGCCTCCCAGTGTTGGCCTGTATGTGGACATTTCTGTGCAGCAGGTGCTGTACCTCTGCAGAAACCACCCCTTGGCTTCTGGAGGCTGCTGAAGAGACCCTGTAAAGCAGAGCAAAAAAATCCCCAGCAACATGGCTACTTCTCTTTGCTTTAAACGTGAGGGGAGGGGGGAGGTTGATGTAGCGTCAAGGCGATGCACAGTCCAGGTTTGTAATATCAGCACTGAGATGACAAATAAAGCAACACACTTGCCTATTCATCACTTTCTGCCTAATTTGAATGAGATACTAAAGCCACATTCCTGGTATCTGGATGCTGAAAAGTGAGAAAACATGAGGCCTATTTCAAACATTCTTTAGCAGACTCTTTTTTGGTATACTTTCTTCCTATACTGTAGGAAAACAACATAGTGAGATAAAGCTCTCTTTCCATTAGAGTAGGCAGTTTACAACTCTAATTTGAGAGCTGAAGGAATCCTTCCAGAAACAATAACAAAGATGGTTGCTTGAATATGGCCCAAGAGCTGCACTTAGCAAGTAATGTTTTTACACAGGCATGCTTTTTCTGTACCTTCAATTCATGTTCTGGTCTCATACTTCCAATATAAAATAACTGAACATTATCTAAGTCTAGATAATGAAATTACTTTGTCTGCATTTGAGAAAGATAGACTTTTCCTCCTCTTTTATATGGAGAGAGTTATTTCTTCTAAAGAGAAGTACTCGGCAAATATGAATTATAAAGATTATAACTCATCATTATAAAGAGAACTTCTGGCTAATGTGATGAAGTGGGATGAAGGTTGTAGATCACCTAGAACAGTGGTCCCCAACCTTTTTGGCACCAGGGACTGGTTTTGTGGAAGACAATTTTTCCATGGGCCCTGGGGGGGGGGGGGATGGCTTCGGGATGATTCAAGCACATTACATGATAGGGTTTTGATATGAGTCTCCAAGCAATTGATTTATTACAGTCTCTGTGCAGTCAAACCTCTCTGCTAAGGATAATCTGTATTTGCAGCCGCTCCCCAGCGCTAGCATCACTGCCTCAGCTCCACCTCAGATCATCAGGCATTATATTCTCATAAGGAGTGCGCAACCTAGATCCCTCGCATGTGCAGTTCACAGTAGGGTTCGCGCTCCTATGAGAATCTAATGCTGCCACTGATCTGACAGAAGGCGGAGCTCAGACGGTAATGCGAATGATGAGGAGTGGCTGTAAATACAGATGAAGCTTCGCTCGCTTGCCTGCCGCTCATCTCCTGCTGTGCAGCCCAGTTCCTAACAGGCCATGGACCGGTACTGGTCCATGACCTGGGGGTTGGGGACCCCTGACCTAGAACATAAGAACAGCTGTGCTGGATCAGGCCAAAGCCCTTATTTACTCACAGTGTCCAACCAGATGCATCTGAAGGTCTTGCAAGCAGGAGAGAGAAACATTCCCATTTTCCACCATTGTTCTCCAGCACCTGATATGTGCAGGTAAGTTGACCTTGCACTGGATATAATATTGAGTCTCAAGACTAATAGCCTTTGATAGACCTCTGGTCCATGAATTTATACAATCCACCTTGAAAGCTACCCAATTTAGTGGCCATCACCATGGCTTGTGATAAAGAGTGCCACAATTCCACAGATTCCTCTCCATTTCTAAGACAAGATTAAGGTGGTTTTCTTTTCTGTTAAAGAAGGAAAAAAGGTAAAAAGAAAAAAAAAAAACAAAAGGGGAAAATGGCAACAGAAGACAAAATACCTGAATTCTGCAGAGAAAAGCAACTGTGCTGTTGATGTTGCTGCCTGCAACTCAGAGGTACTAATGAATCACAAGGCTAATAGCTCTTGATAGATCTGTCTTTCTGAATGCATTCAGTCCCCCTTTAAAGGCTTCCATGAGAGTGGCCATCACCTTGGTTGGTGGTCACGAACCCTACAGGTTAATTATGCACTGTATTCAATCCTGTTGAAATCAAGGGCTTCCCATCCAATCCAACTCTTTAGCTGGAATGCTTCCTCCAGCTAAGGTATCTCAGCAGGGTCCGCATTGACACTGCAACTGGTTGTGGCATACAAGTTCTCCCTTAAGGCCAGGAACTGGCAATCCAAAGCAAAATTTTCAATAATCCATCCTGGAACCCACCGAGAAAATTTTCCTGCTGAGAAAATTAGAGAACCGAGTGTCCAAAGGCAAGGAAAACCAAGGTTAAAAGTTTGAGCTTCAACAAGTTGTGAATGTGCACACAGAACCTAGAGCACTGTTTACAGAAACATCCATTATATCAAGTGCTGCAAGTCAACACAGGGCCAGATATGGACTGCTTTGAAATTGAAGACATTAAAAGGGAGGAAAAAGAGGGTGAGCTAATCCTTATATGGCAAAAAGCTGCAACAGAGCCCAGCAAAGTCCAAGTGTGCCATTATTAAAGTATGCTGGAAATTTACAAGATCACCACCCAAACTGGCTGGGTATCAAGTTTATCTTCATAAAGGTATGACTGTAAAAGGAAAGAATTCTATGACAAAGTCTATGCTCATGTCAGAAAGGAGGTTTTCCATCACAAAGCACCAGTCAAGAGATATGTCACAGAGGGCCAGTGTACTGTTGCCTAGATTTTGGACAACAGTAAATTCTTGCCAAATGTGTTTCTCCAGTTATTAATTTATGGAACATTAATAGTGGAGCAAAGAAGCACAGGGAGGTAGCCAGCTAAAAAATTAATACCTCCAATTTCATATTTTTCCTGGCCAAGAGAGAAATTATGGGGGAAAGGATGAGGAATCTTGTTAGCCCTTCCCAAACCTACTGAATTCAACAACACATCCATGTAATGCTTATATTTTAAATCAACTGTTTTGTTTCCAGCTGTGGCCAGCTATATAAGTTGGACAATTCATGCATCATAACATAAAAACAGCAACTTTTTCTCCTTGCTTGTCCTTAAAAGTTAGAATTCAGAAGTTGATAATATGGAAGTTTAATGTTTAATAGGTGTTGACAAACCTGCTTTTTTTTTTTTTTTTGCATTAGCTAGTTTCCTTTTAAAAGTGAGTACTTAGAGTAGTCAAAAGGATTTCTGAGCAGAGGGAAACCAAGCTGCAGCCAGCTGAATTGACATTAGTTATCTACAATAATTGCTTTGATCCTTTTTTAAAGAGTTCATATGTCTCAACCAATGCTAGTATTCACATAACACTTTCAACCAGACCAGAGAGAGGCCTAGTAGTTTCATGCACACAGGGTAAACTTGGATACAGTTAAACTGGATTAGGAGTTTTGTGATTTAGCATGTTCTGTAATCCTAGCCCATTTGGTTGGTTACAGTTCAAGTGTTAACCTGGACAATAGATGATTTCAGAAACTAGATCAAATTTCTTGTGTGAAGACAAATTTGGTTTATTTCTGCTGGGACACTTGCTGGGGGAACACAAGACAAAACACCTGTTGTATATTAAGAGGAGGAAGATAAAGGCAAATTCATAGAAGAGTATATATTCTTTACCTTAATAATAAGGACAGTTGAATTTGCTAAAATCAAGCAATTATTTCTTTCCCTCCCACAACTGAGCTATACCACTGAGTAAATCTCTTCCTACTGAAAGTAAAATTCAAAGTGGAGGCTCTAGAAAGTGCTTCTAGATTTCCCAGAAGATTCTAGAAAACAGCCAATCAAGCCATCCCTAGTGTAGAGATAATGGATAGTATGAATGAAATGATCAAAGAGCTTTGATCCAGCACCATGACTTCCCCATTGTAACGGCATATTAAGAGCCCAGGAGATCCTGGTCCCCAGTATATTCTTCAGCCATCAGGGGAATGAAAGAAAGATTTCAACTACCTTAACTAGTTGAAGACAATGAGGTCCAAAGTGAAAACAACTCATTTACTGACAATTCTTTAACAAGATTCCAATAAATCTCATTAAAGGAATCTCTGGGAAAAGCTTGTTTTTGGTGGTAGCAAGCTTGTAACAGTCAAACACCTGGATGAAGAGTCCTCAGTATAAAACAGAGAAGCTGTGATTTCTGCTAGCTACCATTCTATCTTGCAGCAGAAGGTAGTTTTAAAATTCTAAGATGACAGAGCACCATTATCTTACCATTTGGCCCATATCAGCCTTAGAATACTTAGTGGCCTTGCTGGACAGGACCAGAATTAGAGGTTTCTGTAGTATGGGTTCCTCCTCTAAATATTTGAAAGCCAACTATTTTGTGGTTCCCACTCTAGGTTAGGAGCAATTCATACCCCTGTTGAGCCTCAGAACCCAACTGTTGCCATTTTTCCAAGTTTTTAACATCAGCCTCATACAAGCCATGAAATCACAAGTGGCTGTAATTTGGAGACATTCATTTTTCTGACTACATTTGAGTTATTCATGCTGGGGCTTGGAAAGCATTGCTACATTCCTCATACAGCTGCCGGCTTCTAATTAAAGAAGATGTGAGCATAACCCAAACTCAGTCAAAGCTGTTCATTACTTTATCTTTTAATTCAGCTTCTATTGCCTTCCCCCCACTTGCTCATTAATTTTCCATCCAAATGTGATGGGTGCACTTCCTGAACACATTCAGCAATGCTTCATAGCCTCAGAACTTAATTGCTATCATCAGAAAAGCTTTCTGCATCGCGACATACTTTGGCCACTGCAGTTTCCTTTCAGTTCCAGGCTGCTATGTAAACCTTGGGATTCCCTCCTTCCTCTCCTTGGCACGTTTTTGTTTTTCAAAACTTCCTGGGTGTCCAATCACAATTAAACCATTCATTGCATTAGAGACCAAGGGGTGCTTCTTTCATTTGTAGGAAAACAAGATATGCTTAAGTGAGCTTCTTTTCCCCAGTGCATTACTCTATTTGAGTTTCATTGGAATTCATGCTGGGAAAATCCATTCCATTTAAATGACCTTCTCTGTAGAGTCTTCATGGTACAATCACCTTCCTCATCGTTGTTGTTGGCAATGACATATATTTCTTGTGCTGAGGCACATCGCCTATTTTGCCATCATGTGTGATTCTGTTTGTTTTGGTGTGGGTTAATGAAGCTTTTACTTTATCATCTCCCTCCCTGTTGCTGTCTGCGTTATATCTAATCTTCATATTCTTAGACAGGCGCTGAAGCTAAGACTCCAATCTAAAGGGAATTTGTGATACTTGGAATCTATGAGGGTGGGCAAAAGTCTACTGCCTGATAAGCCTTTATACAGTCTAGATTTGAAGCTTGATATCCAAATTGTGCATCTACCCCACTAATATGTAATCTTGAAGGATGTATATATGCACTCAGACCGATGCGCACCCTCGCTGCCTAGCCATGCAAGAAATCCCTAGTTTCTCCCTTGGTCTCAAGATCACTGCTGCAAATTGTAAGAGGCCCCCAGCCAAAACAAAGATTTGCACACCACTATTTTCTGACCTTGGCTGATATTGAAAAGCTAATCAGGGTTAGGCTTGATTTATACTTGGATGGGACCCCACCAGAAATCCCAGACTAAGACTGGGAGGTTAGCAACTTGCATACTCTTTTCAAGAAAACAAATCCAGGAAGTCACTAAGAGTTGTGTTCAACTTGGAAGAAATTGTCTCTTGATCTCTAATCCTCACTGTCAGTCTCCTAGATCTCAACTCAGAACCCCTAGTCCCCATATGTTGAACTATGAGATTGCTCCCCAGCTATATTGCTGATTCTCCTTGGGGTATGCAATTGTTATTAATAATCAGTTGGACCCCCTAGGCTTGAAAAAGATACCAATGTATTTTCTATAAATGAATGAAAGGTGGCAGACCTCTGTGAATAATCTTGCTATTGTTTTTATCTGTTTTTTTTTAAGTCAACCAATGAAGAAAACATTTATGAATGAAGATTTATCATGAATAAACCTATCCTGTCTCATGCACACTCATCCATAAATTGGTGTTGAGCTTCCTGGTGGAATTCTATTCTGCATTGGTTGTCTTCTCATTTACTCTTTACTGCTTTTATTATAAAATCAGTGATTCTCAGAGATCCCCATGTGTAAGGCTTGGAAAACAGTTTATCTATCCTGGAAACATAGGCATCTATAGGAACGATGACATCTAAATGACATTGTGTACATCGTAGTGTCATTGCACATACACATATCACTTCCCCTCCCTACCCACCCCAGGGATGGGTATATATGATAAAGAAAATAAGACTCAGGAGTGATCTCTGAGGGACTCCTGCTATAAGGGTGGGGGGGATTCTTGGGATTATTATCTGCCTTGCAATGCTGGGAAAGTACAAGGAGAAAGAGATTTGAATCAATCAAGTGCCTAGGCAATGATGGGACTGTAACCTACTGTAGATAGCAGTACCTTTTTTAAAAATAATATTTTTATTAGAGTATTTCATAGGTAAAAACTAATAAAGAATTAGAAAAGATATACAAACAAAAAAAGAAGAGAAAAAGAGAAAAGAGAGACATAAAAAGTGACTCCCCCCTTCCTCCACATAAGTATAAGCATTTACAGTAACTTAATACCTTCTCTAATATTGGTTAAAGATTTTTTTAAAAAAAATCTTCTTCCCATTTCTCATCACTAAACAATAACCAGATTATAGAAAGATTTATCAATCAGTCTTACTCAGCAAAAGCACTAAGTAGTAGTAACCTATATGTTTTAAGCTTAGACTATTTTGCATTTTGGCACTTATAACTTTCTCTAATAAGACATAAAAGATTTATCCCTATAGGTATAAAGAATATCAATAATAGTAACATATATATTTCAAACTAGATCCAGCAGGTCTCTTTTACATTCCAACCCATAACTTTCTCTAACAAGTAGGAAGTAAAAGATTTATCCCCATATGAAAAAAATCTTTACATCGTCTTGCAATCCTGGTTCAAAAAAAAAAAAAAAAGTTTCCAATAATAAGAACCCAAAATCAAAATTTATACAATTTGACCCTGCTCAAATAAGTCCACATTGAACTCCTTTTTCTTCTTCTTAAGAGGCTTATTCTTCAAATAAAGTCTCACATAGTGATTTCTTATCATTTTCTCCGTTTTCAGTAGCAACTTCAGAGATTTAGTACTTCCCCTCTGTGGATCCAAAATAAGATAACTCTCCAAGTCACTCTTCTGATTTATAATCAGGACATCCCCTTTAACTGTTAAAATGTCAGCCAGCATAGTTTGACCCAGGCAGCAGTATCTGATGGTCAAGTGTATTAAATGCTGCCTGGCTCCAATGGACTCCAAACAGACTGGCTCCAATGGAAAAGTGTTGGGACTTGGTCACCAACATGTTCAGAGTTCAAAGAGTTTGGAAAATTACTAGTGTTTAAATAAAGCTTCACCGGGTAGATAAAATAAAGGACAGCAAAAGAGGAAGAAGGGTAGGATAAAGGAAGGAGGGAAAACCTCTTCCTTCCAAACAGCAAACAATTCATATGGAGAGGGAGCAAGAGAAAATAGAAAGGATGTAACTTCCCTTCCCTTCCCTTCCCTTCCCTTCCCTTCCCTTCCCTTCCCTTCCCTTCCCTTCCCTTCCCTTCCCTTCCCTCCCCTCCCCTATTCTGGTCACCTCTATCTCCATCTAATTTTGTTTTCCCATTCCCTCTTCCCTTTTCATCTCTCCTGTCCCCTCCTGATCCCCATCTCCCATTTTGGTTTTGGGTTTTTTTTGTCTCTTTCTCCAGAAAGATGAGAATAGATATGAATAACACTTATGTGTTGCAACCGCCTGAGCCTTGTGTGTTGTGACGTCTAGTGAGATTTGCAAATATGATAAATGTGTACATGCAATGTGACACCAGCTACCTTGTATACTCTGCGTAGCATATTTGTGCTCTTTCTTGAAGCTGAGACTCTGACATTTACAGGAGGGTGTCAGAACACAGGAGCTATTAATAATTGCATTAAGATTAATAATTAGGGATAGAATCATGCCTGATAGGAGCATGGCATCAGAGAAGAAAATGCTAGCTGGACACAGTAAGTAGCAAAAGCTAAGTCAAAATAACCTGTTCTCTTAATGATGAGCCTCTCCTAAAACGTCAGATGAAATGGGAGACCTGGCAGGTTTACGCAATATTGCCTGTTCTAACCCAGGTCCCAAGAAAATATCTTTGGCAACCCGTCTGCGACCTTTTTAAGGTGAAAGGCATGACTGAACCAAGTGTGTCTGGTCCATGGGGGCAAGTGACAGCAGCACGTTCAGGACCTCCTCTAACTCAGCCTTTTGGGCCTGTGGCACAGAGCAAAGTTGCAGATGGAAGGAGAGACTTGGGGATACAGAGTGATTTCTGCTGACTTTTCTCACAAAGACGTCCCCTAGGCCATGAGTTTAGGAGCCATCCAGTCCGATGGTAATCTGAGATGATAAAATTGTGCAACATTGCCCTGCTGACAATGAGGTTGCCATATATTTTCGAAAAACTTTGATGTAGACAACCGTGTCAGGCGTTGCCTTTTCCCGGACATACTAGTTTTCCATGTTTTGAGGGAGGAGTAGCCCTTATGTATGTGCATAATGGATAGCTTCCCTTAGCCCGTAGGGCATAATAGGCCTTAGGCAACAGGTCAAAGGTTGCACTTCAGAAGTGGGTGGGACAGGACTTTCTTTTTGGTGTGTGTGTGTGTGTGTGTGTGTGTGTGTGAGACAGAGAGAGAGAGGTGTTTTTAAGGATGGATGCTAATGACATCCATTTCTTCCTCTAATCTCCCCCCATCCTGAGTAATAACAACAACAACAGCAACTACAAACAAGGGCATGACAAAATAGCAACAATGGTGCATCGGAATATCGGCAAGAAATACCATTTGCCTGCAAGCAAGAACTGGCGGGACCACAAAACAGACAAAGTCATAGAAAAAGAAGAAGCTAAAGTGCTCTGGGACTTTAGAATGCAAACAGACAAGCACCTGCCACATAAAACCCCAGACTTAACCATTGTTGATAAGAAAGACAAAAAAGTCTGGATAGTGGACACTGCAATACCTGGGCAGCAGAATAGAAGAGAAAGAACTGGAGAAAATCACAAGATACAAAGACCTGCAAATAGAAGTAGAACAACTGTAGCAAGATACTGTAGTACCGATAGTAATAGGCACCTTGGGTGCAATCCCAAAACATCTGGAGCACCCCTTGAAGACCATCGGCATTGACAAAATCACCATCAGTCAGTTGCAAAAGGCAGCTTTACTTGGAACAGCTCACATCCTGCAATGATACCTTTAAGACCATCAGACAACAACATCTGCCTATCCTAGGTCTTTGGGAAGGTGGATAAAAATGCCAAATCCCATCTAAACATCTGGTTGACTGTGCGACCAAACATAACAGCAACAGCAACAATAAATCACTCTTATATTGTTGCCAAGAAACAATAAGGTATCCCATGAGGTCACCAGGAGCTAAGCTCAACACTCAACCCAGGAGATATTTTCCTTGCTTATAACAGATGGCAGCATCCAGTCGACTTTAGCTAATCGTTAAAGACCCTGAAGAGGGATGGGTGACTTCATCAGGTTTGATTTTATTATTTCCCATTGTAATAATTATAAGTTGAAGAAGTCCCATTTGTAAATCACTATGAAATATTTTGAGTTGCATATTTGGTATTTTGGTATTTTTCACGTCTCCTAATATTTTATATGCTTATATTTGCCTCTCTTTCCTCCTGATATTTTACTTGCATGCATGTAAATTTGTAATGTTTTTTTCCTATGAATATATGCTGTTCTACAAATAGAGTTCCTAAATTTGTCTTTTTGTGTGCACTTTTCTCTAAGATGCACATTTCATACATTTCTTTCAAACCTTGCAAATTGCATTGGCAAATTGAGGAGTAACAGTCATTGGAAAATATGAGCCCCATTGATCATCCTGTTGAATCTTATCTTCTTGTCTAAGGCCATGAGAAAGAAAAATTGGCAGCCTGTTTACTCCCAGACTAATGCCTTTTAAACCATTAACCCCACTATCTTAACTTGGAATTCTGCCACTGAATGATGATTGAATTCCTACTAGAGTATATAAGTAGTAAAAAAACAGCCTAGAAGCAAAGATTCTCTGGACCAAAGTAGCTTCATTTTCCATCCATAAACAAGCTACAGGAGAACTGCCTTTTCTTGATTTCTGTCCCTGAGAATTCTTTCATCAAGTGGTTCTCCAGGTGGGAAGCAATTTCTCACTTGCTTCCCTTTGTCTATACTGATCCCTTCTTCTTTGGCTGATCCTCTGTTTTATTCTCTTTTCTATTTAACCCACCCTTCTTTCAACCATGCTCATTTTCTTTATCTGTAAAGTCCCCCCACTGCCTTTCTCCCTTCAATCTTCCAAATCCCATTCTCTTATCTGCATTGTTCATGCTTGACTTTCGGGTTCCTCCAAATGCATTACAGGTAGTCATCGACTTACAACCACAATTGAGACCAAAATTTCCACAGCTAAGTGACGAAGTTGTAAAGCAAGATGTTACGTGACTGCATCACTTAGCAACTGCAATCCTGGCACTCCCGATTGCCATTAAGTGAATTCTACTGGTTGTTAGCCAAGGACCCACCCCAATCCAAGCCATTCCAGGCTTGGTCCCTCCAAGTAAATGGCGACGAAGAGTTTTCTGTATCTCTTTGCTGCCATCTAGTGGTAGTCTGGATTTTTCTAGCCCCAATATGCTAAGCCTAAACTTAAGATTTTTGTTATATTTGTATGTTGTCTGGGATGACTAGATGAAAAACACTATCTATCTATCTATCTATCTATCTATCTATCTATCTATCTATCTATCTATCTATCTATCTATCTATCTGCAAATGTTGTCTTCATAAAGGGAAACATTAATAAGTGGAATCTTTGGAAGCAAACCTGGCATTTGTGCATTAACTTTTGTTCAAGAGCTGGTCTAGGCAGTAATACGCTTGTACAGGATACTGAAAAGCCTGCCTCCTAATGGGCCAAAGCAATACGGCTCTCACTCAGATTGCGGTTCCTAGAAGAGAACAGCAGAGAACGCCTGCTTTGTAAGCTGTATTTCTTTGTGAGTTTCTTCAGTCCCTCATGGGCATGTGCCTGCAGAGGCAAAAACCTTCCCAAATGATTTGGATGACAGATGAGTGGGTGGATTTCTCTCAACTCTTCCCTACATAGCACAATCGCTTGCAGTGTTCATGCCTGGTTTCCCAGTTCTGCCCAGCATGCTGTCACAAAAAACACACGTGGTACCAGAATTCAGGATTCTCCAGCAAAGATCAGACCACACTTCTGAAGAACAATTCCAGGCAAGCAGCCCTGCTTCTTTTGCAGGTTCTCAGCAGTAGCACACAGGGGTTACATAAAAAATTTAGACCATAAAGACAACCGAGCCATCTTGCATCACACTTACCAGTAATAGAGATGGAATGCAGTCTGACTTATCTGGTTCTTTGTTGTACCCTGACTTTGTTGTTCTAAGATTCCCCAAAACTTAGGAAAATATTTTTCCTGCTTGAGCCAAGTAAGCATGAAGGAAAACACACATCTACCAACTTTGTTTTCAGATGGTGCCTCCTAAGACATAGCCAATCTAGATTAGGTTCTTGAACTCTGCATTGTTTCTGTCAGGTTCCAAGGTCAAATTTTTGCAGTGAGGTACAAACAAAACACAGGTTTCATTTCACCCTATGCACAGCCTTGTACAAAGAAGTTTCTATTTTCTTTCTACCTAATCGCATATATGGGGGACATGGTGGCGCAGCGGCTTAATGATGCTGAAAGTTGCCGGCCAGAAATGGTCGACGCTTCAGCGGTCCGAGTCCAGCCTTCGCGTTAGCAGGGTGAGCTCCTGTTCCCTCCCCAGTTCCTGTCAACCCAACAGTTCGAAAACTCATGTGAGTAGATAAATGGGGACTCTCACTCCGGTGGGAGGAAAAATGCTGGCGGCGCCTTGCAAAAAAGGAGTCGGGAGCAGTTGCCGGTAAGTGCGAAAAACGTGTGCCCGAAAAGGGCGCGAAGCAATGGAAACCCCGCCTCCTGCGCTCACCAGCTGGGCTCTGCTCTAGGAAGGAGGCACTGGCAAACCACTCCCGAAACAATTGCCTTGAAAACTGCAAGGACTCGTCCAAGCAGTCACTGCAGAGTCGGCAACGACTGAGCGCAGATTTTTTTTTAAAAAAAAATCGCATATATATTTCTGAAATCACACTACACTAGAAGTATTCCGCCAAGTACACTCTCCCACCTTCCCATTCTCTTATTTTTATGTAGTGTAATATCCAGATAAAAACAGGGTCATATGAGCCTTGGTATTTTGTAACTTTTTCTTTTTTGGTAAGTAACAGTATTTTTTTTTTCAAATGATTGATTCCAATATTAAGTATGTGCAACTGAGTTGGGCTCAAACCCAATGCTGGTCAAATACTTGTCATCTTGACCTGCCATTCATGACGATCTACAGCTCTTCCAAGTAATCTCTGTAGTCTGTCTATCCACTTTAACCACTATCTTCTCCCCTCAATCTTGTTAAGCATAAATTCCATCATGGTTTTGGACTATAGGCCCAAAACTATGAGTTTCCCACAGCTGATCGTAATGTCAAGGGAGCAGACAGTCTTCACTTGGTCTTGGACTGATTTGGTTCATTCTTGCAGTCAATAGTCGTCTTCGTAACCTTAGCCATTCAAACAAAGCGTGAACGTTTTTTAATTCGTTACATCCTGTTCAAAGTTTTATTTTCTGGCTTTTTCCGCTGATGAGCGATTGCTTTCCTCAAAGTATATTTCTCTTGCCATAGATGATATACGTTTGGAGCCAACTGTGCTCTGTGGCAAAATACTTTGCTTGTATCCCTCGAGCAGGACATTTTATAACGTGCAAAAAATGACCCAGCGGGAAGGGCACTGAATATTATTCAGACCAGCCCTGGGCTCAGACTTTAAATAAAACTTACTTGGCGTTCACTTCTGTAGAACAAAAATTTTTTTGAGATGAAAAACAACTGTTACATACTTGAACATTTGTCCACCTCAGTATGAATTTAAAGCTTCTTATACACAATCATTTTAAGTTTATAATAGCCAGTGGCTTAGAGTAATAAACTGAAAAATACCTTTGAATGCCTTTATATTTTCTACTGGTTTTATTTTTTTTATTTATTTATTTATTTATTTATTTATTTATTTATTGGTGAAGTGCCTAAAGTTGTAAAAGATTGGGACAGCCTATACATGTTTATAATAAACGAACAAACAAATAACAAAACAAATGGTTTTCTGCTTATGATATATATTGTGTTTTGATTTTGGTTGACAGCCGTGTTTGCCGCCTGCATTGTGTCACTTTATTGTGAGATGTGCAGCTACATAAACTGTTTAAATAAATAAATAAATAAAATAGACTCAACTATAACCAAGCAACAAACTTCCATACCCTTCCAATTATAGAAATTGACCTTTATTTAACACAATACTTAGTTTCTTTTATTTTTGTTTTGATATAAAGTGACATTTTTAGTACAGAAAAATTACTGCTGGAACAGTATTGGCTTCTTTCAGTCGTACCACTAATCCACCTCAGGCCTCCCTCTTTAAAAAAAATAGAACTGCTGTCCCTCAACTTATAAACAATATTTCCACTCTCCATGTGTTATAACCTTTCTACATTTTTCCTTTCTCTCCGGTATTCAGAACTATAAAATAGCATCTGTAAAACAGAAGGTATAATTTCCAATCAAATGTTGTTTTTGAGCCATTGTGCAAGAAGAATCCCTTTTTTTTTTAATTAATGCAAATAAAAAAAGGAAAAATTCAAAACTGGCAAACCCAACAGAATGAAAATCTATCTATCTAATGAAATGTTAGGAACAATAGCCACAAATGCAACTCTAAACAAAACTTTAGCAATCAAGGTAAAACATGCAATTATTTTATGAAGGAAAATATAATAAAATTATGGTTGGAAAAGAAAGTTTGAAGCGAAAAAAGAAAGGAAAGGGAAAAAGCAATATACAGTAGAAGTTGATACAGGCAGGAAATACAAATTCTAACAAATTAAAAAACAAAAGCATACACATTTTTTTTCCGACAGTGGTAAAACTAACAGTTATAGACCACGCTAGAAGCTGTCAGATCCCTAAAACTGAACTGTGCTTCTAATTAAATAAAAATCCCTATGGCTATTTCACTCCAAAGAACAATGTCAGCATCCTGTTGCGTAAACTATCTACACATGGTAACATAAACAGTCTAGGCCTAACTTATTACCCCTTCTGATTTACTGTTTAATACAGCGCCCCAAACCCCCAATGATTAAGAGACAAGGAGCACATTGGGTACATCATGATGTTTAAATATCAAAATTCATGCATAAAAGAAACCAGTAACTTTGGACAAAGAACGTTTGACATACACACAGTGGCCTGGCCCATGGAGAAGGGTTTCTTCCCCGTGAAGTACCTGTGGGGAAGCCCATTCATCAAAATCCATGCATGTAATCCTGACATAAAATGGCTGCTCCTGAAGGACAGACCCACACTTCATGAAAAAGTTCTCACACCATTCTTGTGGGGGTAGCTGGGGGGGTTAGCAGAGGAGAACCCAAAAACGATTGCTTGTTTTTTTTAAAAAAAAAATTCAAGTAAACACAAACCCAAAATTCTTGGGGAGCAGGGCAAAGGTTTTGTAAACGTAATCTAAAGGGTTTCTTTTTTTCTTTTTCTTGCAGCATCACAAAGTCTTCTTCTGAAAAAAAGAAATCCTGGATTTGCTCATCTGTACTGAGACAAATATGTAAGAATTCTGCTGCCAGCAATGAATTAGTGTCTTCCAAACACGCTTCACAGATAATGTTGCTCATGACGCTTTTGTACCTACCATATAGGCAACTATAAATGGACACCCCCAATCAGCTGTTTATGTACAATCTGTTGCAGTTACAGTATTTTCACAGCATAGATCTATTGAGGGCCAGCAGGAATCCACAAGACTTTGCTCTGTTCTTGATCCACTGTTGTCATGATTTGAGTGCAAATGATTGAAAGAGGTCCTCCTTGGACAACACCTAAGAAAATAAGGAGAGAAGCCATCTGTGTTCATTTGCAAACAAGAAGAACTGCATAAATGAAATAGTTCCAAGAAACCACATTGAGTTTTAAAAAGTAGTAGATACTCTATGCCATTTACTCAAGTTCAGTTGTATCCCACCCTTCCTTCTCCTCCAGGTCTGAGTGATTTTTTTCCTCCATTTTCACAGGTTCATGCTGCTTGAGACACGTGCCACTCAAGAGATGAAAAAATGGCTTGTCTTTGGCCATTTCATAATAACATTGTGTGTGTTTAACACAGCATCGCGTTCTGAGCACCAGCATCCTCACATGACAGCCACTCTGGATCCTGAGTTTTTAATAAAACATTTCCTAAGCATACCTTGGTGACCTCATGGGCTAGACACTTGTTTTTAAAATTATCTGAACGGCTTAATTAGCCCTCCCAGAGATCAAAACGGGACATGAGGGAAAAGCAGGCAGATAAAAAGGGAAAAGGGAGGAGATGCAGAGGGCTATGGACGTGGCCAAATTCAAATAAATAAATAAATAAATAAATAGCACAAGCAAAAAATAATCAAGTTCCACAATGAAGACTTCCTAAGACAACTGTTTTCTCACCAAGCTTTCTGGGAGCTATTTTCAGTGGCATCGAGTGATAAAATTTAGACATTAAATTTAAATATGGTTAGAAGGATGTGGTTACAGAACAGCAAACCCTCAGGCTGAGCAAGGGAGACAAGGAGCAATAAACAGAGATGATGGTGGCAGCAACAAAACTGATATTATTTACTGATATGGAGAAAATATGTAAAAGATTTCAGCACTTTCCTTAATGAAGCAACTGTATGTGATATCATTTTTAACAGATGTTTATTCAACAAAGAAACACAAACCAAGGAAGAATTAAGGAAACATTTTAGACAACCTGTTTCCAAAGATCCATTTTAAAGAAAATGTACACATAGCTAGTGCATATACAGAATGTGCATGAAAGCTATTTACTTTTCTTTCAATTGTAGTCTGCTCTGCTGTTACCACTTACAATGGGAGGGTTTAATTTAAAAGAAATTAAATTAATTCTGGCACACTACTCTTCTGAAGAAATAAGAACAACACACCTGCAAATTCCAGGTATAAAACCTGATCAGGGTTAACTTATTGTTTCATCACTTGTAGAAAAAGGCATATACAGCAAAAGTGTTTACTGAGAAAGTTCTGAGCTGTGGAAAGGCTTACTAGTTAAACAGCCTTCTACACTATTGGCACATCTAAAATACATCCTTACTTACCATACACAAATACATTTATCCCAAGACTGAAATGTAAAATATATTGCTATTGATATGAGTATTTCATTTCTTCAAGAGATGCGCTCTTAAATTCCAACCTTTACTCTCATCTCTGAGTTAAAGGTAGAATAACACTTTAGCTATTTGAAAACTCCACAGCAAATAGAGTCATATTTTCAAGATGTATTAATATCTGGTGTATCTTTGTATTCTTATTAATTCCAGGCAATCCCATTGATTCTGATGATGTTTAGTATCCAGTAATAGATTATGAATCTTCTCTAGAACTTTGTCAACCACAGTAGCTACTTAGCAGCATTGACAAGAGTGGTGGGATTTGGACTTCTGGTGATATTATGTTTTTCACCAGAGGTCTGGCGAAATCTCCCCCACTCAGAAGCTCTGTCTGGCCATTTTCTTGGAGGCCGTGAACTTGGCTTCAAGCTGGACAAAGTTAACTGAAATGTCTGCTACAAGAATTTTCTCGAATGTTTCTCATTTCCTTATATAAGAAGATTTTTTCCTAAATTGTTGTTTACCCACAGAGACACAGGTGATAGAACAAACTCTGGGAATGATGGAGATGGGGCCAGTGGCAATTGGATACCCCAAACCGCTACATGGGACAGGAAGGAACTGGTTGTTCTCTCCTGCTGATTTAATTGTAATTTATTCAAATGCAGCAGATGAAGTGAGGGACAGCTACCTACTTCCCTTTTTGCCCCAGGGGCAACACAAAATCCTGGTTTATTCCATAGTGTTTATTTTCTTAATTACCAACCTGTGAAATACTTGCTATATTCCTGTTCTATCTTCTGAGCAGTCTCAAATTGTTCTTTGGAATGTTTTTGCGTCACCTTGTCTTTCAAGAAGACAGGATCTTTTTGCTCTCTGAAACACACAAATATGTACATATAAATCTATATCTTATTCAATGCTTATTTCTTTGGGGGACCCATGAAAGACCATAGGGAGCTGAGCAGATTTACAGCAAAAGCTACTTGATGAGCAAATATAAAGATGTGAGGAGAGCACAGTCTAGTGCCTGTGGAAGGAACAGCAAGGACTTTCAACAGTCGCAATGCCCAAAGCAATTTGCTGTCATCAGCAGGTATCCACGACTGGTTCATAATCAATCCGTTATGTCTACAGTCCCCAACTGCTAACCCCCTCTATTCTTTTTTACAAGCATTACTAGAAAACATACATTTAAATCTTTGCCTCCATATCTAGCTTGCTTCTGCAAGCTCCACCAGGGTTTTGCTAGCTTCTCCAGCTCTGCAGACCATGCAAAGGGCCAGTTTGCTGGAACTTAATTCATCCTAACTTGCAGTTCCTGGGCTCAAGCCAGTTTCTCCCCATAGATGCACACAACATGAAATCAAGAAGTGGACAGGGGAGACAGAACACTGAGGAGGAGTGATCATCGTCCTCCCCTAATGGTCAGCTGGAAGGAAGAACTGACTGGCTTGTTGCTTCTAAGTGTTTTGAGGTTAATGGCAGAGAGGATGACCATGGATCAGCTTGGAGGTCTTTCTTAAGGACTGAGAAGTGGAAATGGTTGCCAGCGGAAGTGTTCTATTTTACTACCATGTCACATGTCCAATCTCATTTTTGTTCCTTACCTCTTGTAAACGCTAAAATCATCTCATTTATGGAGCTTTTGATTTCATTTCTCCTTCCTCCTTTTGAAACTATTCTGCTTTATCCTTGTATGGGAGACTACCAAGAACTCCCATGGCTGTAGTCTAGGCTGGAAATGTGCAAAAATACATCCCCAAAGGCAATGGCAAGCCACTCACATGTTGTGACCAAGAAAACCACATGGATATGCCCATGTAGTAAGCCAGAGTCAAGGTCAACTCTAGGGAAACCTTTCCCTATGTTTGCCTATGGGCAATGTTTTATCTTAATCTGGGTTCATGTCAAGAATTACATGTCCTAACGGGCACCTGAAGGGTCTCTCGATCTGGCAAAGGACTGTAACTGATTAGGCATGTGTCTTATTTATATGTTATATACAACAAACGGAGTGCTTGGGTTTATTCACTTTGCTCCGAGATCAGATTGCTAGAAAGAATGACTAGGAACAATCCCCCACACGGCACACGAATGCAAATGAGAGTCTTAATCTTTTTTTAAAACTGAGGATTGATGGGGAGAAGGAGAAAGGTATTCCCAAACGACATGACCCCATACTTCACACTTACTTGATTTGCTTGGCATTTTTGTAGCGAACAAAGATGACTATTGGGTAGATGTGAATGCTGTGCAGTCGCTCAATGGCATGAGGTGCGATGTCCAAGAGACAGTGACAGTCCTAACAAAGGAACAAGGCATACCTCTTGTTGGTTATTCAAAGCATTGCAGTTTTGTTCAACAGTCCTTGCAAAGAATTCTGCAAGGTCAATCAGTATTATAGTCCTATATTGCAGCAGAGGCCTGACACAAAGGGATATTGCTTATTGCTGTCAAGCAAACCCACAACTCTCTCTCTCTCTCTCTCTCTCTCGCTGGGACTGCTGCTTCTCATTATCTTAATTATCTTTCCTTGAACCTCAGTACCTTCCTCTCCCCTCTTTGCCTTCCTACTCCTGGATCCCAGAACTCCTGACTCTTCCTATCACTTATGGATCTGTTTTGGAAATTCTGCATTTTTATTACGTTCATTCCCTCCTTCCCTTCATTTACTGCAATTATATATGTAACATTATTAGTTGGGGCTCTTTGTTTCACTCATTAGTATCAATTTAATATGAATGTCAATATTTGTATTAGCTGTGGTTACAATAATAAAAATTACTGTTCCTGCAGTCTGATGTTCATAACTTTGATCTGGTATTATTGTCATATTTCTTAGGAATAAAGTAGATGGGATGGAGCAGCAATATGCACTTTATTTTTTAAATTTATTATTAGATTTTCATCCCATCCTTATTTCTGGTCAAGTCAAGGGGCCCTATGTCCCTAATGCTCCCACCTCCTGTTCTCCCCACAACCACCACCCTGTGAAGTGAGCTGGGCTGAGAGAGGGTGAAAGACCCCAAGTCACCCAACGGGCTTTCATGCTTAAGGAGGACTAGAACTCAGTGTCTCCTGTTCCCAGCCCAGCCCCTTAGCCACTACACAAAACTGGCTCTCCAACAGCAATGTCTACCTATTTATGCATCTGTCTACAGCAGTGTTGTCCAAACCTGGCCACTTTAAGATGAGTGGACTTCAACTCCCAGAATTCCCCAGCCAGCATGGCTGGCTGGGGAATTCTGGGAGTTGAAGTCCACTCATCTTAAAGTGGCCAAGTTTGGACAACACTGGTCTACAGTAATGCCTAAAACAACAAAAGGGAGGGATCTGGCTTTACAACAGAACTTGTCCTCACTTCTAACCCTGAGGCTGAGCCAACAGAAAATTGCATATTGTGATAAGAGGACAGGAAGATAATGGAGGGTCCTTGATACAGAGAGACAGATTATTTTCACCACTAACTTAAGTTGTGATTGGAACACATCTGAACTGATGCAGCCACCCCTACGGGAAAAGGTTTACGTCTCTTATTTTGTTCTGTGTACAATGCCTAGTTATTACAAATGTTTTAAAAATGTGAGTTTTGATCAATGTAGAACTCATGAGCTTGTCTTCTGAGCCTCTATGATGCTCTAATAACAGAAATGAACATATTGGGCAGCTCAGGTATCATTTGGTTAGGGCTGTTTCTGATTCAGCATGTTGCGCAAGCAAGGTCAATGACCCAATCTATGGCTTGTTTTCACAATCTGAAGCCACAGTTCACTGTTGGCGTAATTGGCGCTACCGTGGTTAGCATAATTAGAGAAGAAAGATGCATGGGCTGTGGTTTCCCTCCTGGTTTGCTTTGTACCTTGCCCAAGTCTGTAACCATCTTTACAGATGAAGCCAACAGCTTCTAAAAAAAGGAAGGAGATGAAGCCAAGAACTGGCCAAATATACCATTGTTCCTTGGCTCATTTGCAAGACGGGTTGATTCTAGCTTGTTCAAGAAACCATGATTAAAACCAGATGAAGCTTGCCACAATGTGTCTGTACCATTTTTAAACCCTGGCATTTCGATACAGCTGAGAAGCAGCTGCTTTTGTTTGATTTCTTTAAGCTTTCTATCCTATCCTATTTCAAAAGTGTTTGGGACAGTTTTCCAGTCTCCTATTCAAGAAGCCTGTGGGGTTAAACCTGCTTAGCTACAGCTGGAAAACTACAATTGCGTGCCTTTTTCTATCAAGAGGATAAGGCTGGCAGGAAAGAAAAGCACCTTCTCGGTTATCTCTTTTATTGAGGCAACAGTTGTCACATCAAAATGTCCACTCCTACGTTTATAATCTATGAATAGGCAGTCTTTCACACCCCGCTCAATGGCTTGTTGAGAAGCTTTCATCACCTCTGTTTGAAAAGAAGAAAACAAACAACTGTTTATTCAGTTTTAGCCAAAATACATTCATTTAGCAGAAACATTTTTCTGACCCAGGTGTCCCTGTGCAACTCTGGGTGGTATGGATCTTGAAAGGCTCTTTGGGGCCTTCAAGGAATAACTCCATCCTCTGCACACTTTGCAGAGCAAAAGAATGATCAGAGTTAAATGTATAACATGGCAAAGAAGGCAGAAATACTGCATTGCTAAAGGGAGAAAATGTCTGTGTGCATGTGTGTGTATTTGAGTGAGTGAGTGAGAATGAGAAAGATACCTGTTATTATCTTAATCTATTCAATGTTGGATCCGTTGCTTGTGGGAGGCAGAGTCCATTGTAGCAGCAGTTAACCAGACAGCTCCAAAGAATGGCAAAGCATATGATATACTGGAAGTGTTTTAAAAATACACCTTGTTAAACACTTCCGTGATGGAGTTATACTTTTGGAAGACATCCTCTCGAAAGGAATTAAACTGAGAATTAGTTGTAATTGGGTTTTTTTAAGCATATAAAGGACAGGAAACTGTAATATGCACCAATAATACAGAACATCTGCTTCAGTAGATTAAATCAAGGGGCAAAAGCTGGAGAAAGTGAACAGATTTTCCATTTTTTTAAAAACATGATCAGCTTGATATATGCAGCAGAATTAAATGGGAATAAGATAGCAGGAAGCTGAGCCACGAAAGTGGAAAGAGACTCCCTTTTAAAGTATTCCCCTACTTAAGTCTCTCTGAAAATACAAATTAAGAGTAAAAAAATGAGATGGGCGAAGCCCTGATGTGTTAGGTTCTTTTTCTTTTATGCGCACAATCATTCAGATTAGTACATCCTGTCAACCACTTCAGAAGGGTAGCACTTCCTCTTGCTGGATGGACAGTCTAGGTTTCAAAAACCTGAGTATTGGAGGAGGTGGGGTGTCAGATGGATAGAAGTTAAGAATTGCCAGAGCCAGCAAGAGAGGAGACACAAACGTAAATGGAGAAAACATTCCATGCTAAAGAATCCTTTTTTTTTTAGAAATATCAGAAAGCGCTTCAAGAGGTGACCAAACAGTCAACATTTTAAGAAGGACCACTTGGTAGGGATGGTTGTGGTACTGTTTCTCCTCTCCTAGTTTGAAGGTTTGGATAGTGTGACATCCAACGAGGAACGGAGAAAGCAGCTGGCATCCAAGTCACATAAATAAACATTAAACATGGGCATGCTTGAGAAAATATTTTTCAAATATTTTTTAGGGACCTCCTTCCATAAATGGATGTTATGTTTTACTTTTCTAGGACAGCCGTCCAGTGCAATGGACTTACCAAGAGGACACCTACAAAATTTTCCTGGTGATTCTTTAACCAACATATCTTTCACAGCATCAGGTAATGGTCCCAGGATAAGCACTGGTCTAGGAGATGTGCAGTCTACCTTTTGGACTCGTTGATAAGCCAGGCTTACAGCATCTGGAAAGAAACACAACTTCGCTTGCATTTGGTTCTGTGTTTTTTCCTGGTCATGCAACACTCAACAGCACTTGCTAGAAAGGGTGGTTGAAACGTGGCCTGATGGGAAAACTGAATCTGAATTTCCATGACAACATAAAATCAGTGAATATGAGCCCTCCAAAAACTCAACAAGTGAACTGAAAATCTCCCAAACAGAAAGTGTGAAAAGGGATGATTACGAACAGTTCAGGGAACTATATATTGTCTTCATCAAATAACTGTACAATTACACTTCTTGGCTAGGTAAAAAAAAAAAGATTTGAAGTTGAACTATCTGCAGAAAAAAAAAAAACATTACTGTGAATGGCAAAAAGCTAGCAATCTTCTCATTTGTTTGGGAACGGTTTAAAGAATTTGGCAATTTTATTGACCACAGTATATTTTGAGTTCTGGTTAATACCGGGTAACCCTTAAGTTTCTTCCCTTTGCTATAAAACATTTACTTACTTTAAATTGTAACAAAATCAAAACAAGCATTCTATAATGCTTGTCTCCCACTCGATATGATAAAAACCCAAGTCTCTCTGGGCACGACCTGTTGGGAGCGTCTTCCATCTACACAACACTACATGCAAGATATTCTTGCTCACACTTTGAGTCAGACTTTGAACACAGATTTTAAGTTTTTATTATCAATTGTTTGTTTGTTTTGATGTAGAAAGCTACCCAGAGTCCTTCAGAACTGGGGTGGGCTACAAGTTCTGTAAAACAAATACAAATTTCAAGCATTTTTTTTCCAAAACTAAAAATAGCCTTGAGGCTTTTGTGATGCTAAAGGAAGTGAAAGCAGCATTTTCCAAGAGGTGTCTGCTTGTTCTTTTAGAGTTGATTTCCATGACAACCCAAAACATACGGCATCTCTCTCTGGAGACTACAGGACATTTGAATGCTGTCTGAAGGCTCTGGGACTAAAGGCTTTCTCCTCTTAACAATAAGATTATCCACCACCAAAACTGCCCTATAAGGATGCCTCATAGATGTTTGCATTCACTGCCAGGAGAGCCCGGCTGCCATCACCAGATCCAATATCTCATTCTAAATCACATGTGAGGGACCAGAACACTTCCAAATGCACGGGCCTCCACTCTCAGAGGCCAAGCCAGCTGGGGAATTCTGGGTGCTGAAGTCCATACATCTGAAAGTTGCAAAAGACTGCTTTAGAGGCTTTCTTGCTGCAGCAAAGTGGCTGGTGTAAATCTGTTGAGTGGGATGAATGGTTCATTTGCAAGAAAGACACTCCAGAAGAAGGCATTTGTTATGCATTTCGGAGATTCCTTCAAACCACCTTCTCCTATAGAAAGCACCAGAGCAGGGGATACAACATGTTCTGAGGTGCCTTTCCCAGAAGGTGGTCACAAGTCTGTTTTGTGCCATGTTTGGCTTAAATGGTCAAGTCATCTAAACACTCAGGAAGAACGTCTCAACGTGAAATTCCTTGAGCTGCTACAATTAATGCAACAGCAAAAGAAATAAGAAATACAAATAAATATGGCTGTGGGAAGGAAAGACCTTCTATCTCAAGGTACTGTGCCCTGCCACACTCCTTCGAATATGCTAACTGCACAAGAGAAACAGGCTGGGGAAAATGCATTTACTAAACTGCCTTGAAGAACATCTTGGAACAGCCAACAATGAAGACCTACATTAGTCTTATTGGTAGCATTGCTATAAATACAGTGACTAGAAAGGCTGACATCAATAAACTGGTTGCAAAACATCAAGAAAATTTAAGACTGGTATGGAGAATGCAGCTACTGCCCTATCTGGAATCTAAAAAAAAAAAAAAAAGTGTTTTGTGTCATCTTTCCACTACAGCCCTATTTGGTCTGGAACCAGAGCAAAGCATGAAACTGCTTCACAGAGCCATGCATTCTTAGCATGAACCAAAGCAGCCATATCACCTTACTTCATCTATTTCCCTTATCCATTCTGCAGCCTCCTGCATTTGCAATACACAAAGCTTGAGCAGAAAAGTCTCTTTCAGCTTTTGCCAAGTGGTGGAGATTAAAAGCAACCATGAGGTGAGGCTAAGTACCTTGTGGAAGTGAAATGAAGCATGCTATTTCTAAAACACCAAGGCTGATCTAAGCTGTTTCATGGAGACTACAGTATATAGAAGGAACTGAAGCGCTATGAAAATGCCAGCTGGGAAATGAAAGATCACTTGTAGAAAACTCACTAGAACAAATGGCTATGGCCTACACAAATCTCTTATTTAAAAAGTTAAGGGATGGAACAACTCTTTTAAGAACGAAACTGAAGTATGAATGCATGTATAACTGAACATCTTAAAAAGTCCCCCAGAGCTGTAGCTATTCCTTTACCAAAGTACAGCCAAATACAGGTTGTCCTGCCATGTTTTAACTGAATGCAGTTGTCACTTGCCATCCAAGAGAGGGAAGGAGTCCGTGCTGATGGTGTCAAGGGCCAGCAAATCTTTTCCATCTTTGGACCCACTACGTTTGTGTTTGTGTTTCCTCCTGAAGAAGGATCTGCGAGCTGCAGCTGATGATGTCTTTGAGGAACTGTTCTCATCTTTGGCCTCTGACATGCTGTGCCTCCTGTAGAATTCCTGCTCCATCCTACAAAGAAATGGTTGGGAGAGTCAAGCAGGAGGTGAAAGGATCGTGATAGAAAAATTCCTCAAGAAAACAGAGTTGCTCGTAAGAGACGTCCTACCAAATACGCCCAGCTGGTGCACTTTTTCCACTCCTTGCACCAACTCCTGGATGACTAGGTCACACTAGTTTTAAAATTATATTCTGCTGAATCTCTGAGTGCTTTAGGGTGAAGATCAGTAATGTGGGCAAATGTCCCTGAAAAACACTTTCCTCATCTTGTTTACTTGTACTAAACGTTCTTTTGTGTAGGGTACAGCAACACAGGCTGTTGTAGCATTTAGGGAGAGTAGGGATAGACAATGAGCTTCACCCACTGTCATCCAATGACAGGTATTGGGCAAAGGTTCATGGAAGACAGGAAACCATTAGAGCAGATTATGTGTTTCAACCTATTTGCACTTTAATCCAGACAGGAGTGAACTCAGGACGCTCCATCCAATTCTGCACTAATTCCATTTTTTTAGGACACTGATTTTGCGGCAACATACGTAGATCATTGCCTTATCTGGTCAGAGCGTTTGGACTGTTTACCAGCTCTAGTAACACCCAGACTCATAAAAAGGCCCAGTTGCAGAATTGGGATGGGTGATTCCCCAAGGAAAGACCTGATGTGGTGCAAACAGCAAAAAGGGTAAGTCAGCAGCCAGAAATGAGACACCCTGGTTGCCAATTAAATGGCATGATGTCAGGCTTTTAATTTAGGCAGTAGTGGCTGCTTCTTCCCTTGATCTTGATCTTCCTGATCTTTGAAAAACCAAGCACTAATTTAGTGGATTAAGGAAGGAAGTGTCCCTACCTAATGATCCAAATTAAGTACAGATGCCATTGCCATGGAGAACATGCCACAGCATTATTAGGGGGATGTTGGTGTGGCTTCCATCTGAATCAGAAAATAAAGTCCTTTCCATTTTTAGGAAGGGGGAAACTGCCAACATCATCAACATGACTTGCTGGAATAGCTTCTTTAACTGAATGGCTTTAAAAGTCTTTCCACCAGCCATGGTGGGAAACTGGATATTGCTCCCCCCAACCAAGCTTTGAAGAGTGAAATGCTCAGCTTTATTTTTACTTCTTTGAAATTGCTTCATTTGAGCAATTCCATAGATCTCATTGAAATCGCTAGGGTGGAATTACATGTATTTGCTGGGAATCTGTCCTCTTTCCAGCTTCTGGGCATTTTCATCCAGCTGCCATGCCATCCAACAGCCAAAGTTCCCTTGTGGCAGAGTGTCATCGACATACAAAATGTCATCTTTTTTGAAGCTTAAGTCCTGCTCAACCTCTGCTAGTCGGTCATAGAGGGCCCTGCAAGGAGAGAGAGATTACCATGCATCCTTTTCAGATTATTCCAGATATTACGGGATGAAAAGTTAGGACCTCCTGTTTTGCACGTCACCCACAGCCATCCCTGCTGACTTGGAGAAAAAGAAGTGACCTTCAACATACTGAAATCTGTGGTTAAGACAAAAATTTACGTCGGGCCACTTGAGAAAAAAAATTATCACAGATTTACTGAATCATATTTTAATCTTTTTTCTTTGCTATCTTCTTTTCTGTTTAAAATTAACAACAACAACAACAACAACAACAAATCATGACAATATCCTAGATCCTTGGGAAAGGAAGTCCCAAATCATGTTGGGGTGGTGACAGTGAGTTTTTAAAATATATTTATTTCCCAAATCAATGGAGATGTAGTCATGGCACTTGTGAGAAATGCAAGGGTTTTGCACAATTACAAAGAGAAGAATCAAAACCTCAAGATCTGTTGATTGGAGAGAGTCAAGGTTGCTGAGATCTCTATCCCATGAATATGAAGTTACTGCTAACAACATTCCTATGAGTAGGAATTAGCAGAAACTCCCAACATTTGACATTCTACAGCAGGGTTTTTCAAACGGGAATCCCCAGAACCTTGGGGTTCTGCAAGATCTCAATTGGGTTCCATGAGAGATATGGGAGAGGGGGAGATTAACTTGAACACAACTAATTTTCTTGATCAGGGGTTCAAGTATTGTTTTGTTTGTGGTGGCGGTGTTTTTTTTTTTTTTAAACTAGCAGCTTCCTTGTCTTGAAAAAGTTTCCAAGCCCCTATTCTAGGGGAAATTTTGAACCCATCTCTGTTCCCCAGCAAGGTTTTGGGACTGGGTCCCTTCATCTTTTCAACTTCAGCCTGGCAGAGGCATTTTTTCTCCCACTGAAACAAGTGCGAGAACAAACAATGACTCAGAACTGCTGGAAGGAAAGGGAAAAAAAAACCTTAGGGGGAAAAAAAACTTTGAAAAGACTTAAGAGGGCTGGGATTCAACAGGAAATTTTAAAAAATGTCCCTGCTTCAAAAATCTTTATTCCTAGGTTCTACATTTTGCAGGTAATGCAGGAAACTGAATTACCAGTGGAGAATGAAGTATAAAATTACTACTAATGCAGTTTGATTTAATCACCTCAAATGTTTGATATTACTTAAGTAAGTAGGTCATTTAGCTAAGTGGCACTGCCTTCCTACTATAGCATGAAATTCCTTACCTGTACAAATGACCCAATGAAGTTGCTGCAGTAACTTAAAACTCATATGGCTGAGCTTATCTGCACTTTCAGCAGCAAGCCATAAAGAAAAGTTTGTGTAAGTAACCAGCCCATAATAGTTGATGAAGTTACTACATGAAATTTTAAGTACCTGACGAAGAAACCATCTCCAGGTAAATCTTTGATCTTGTTGAATTCTTCGATTCTGTACTGAGCTTTTATTCTAATGTTTTCACCTGGTTTGAGCATTTCAAGGTAAGCTTCCTCTGCTGTTTTATTTCGCATGTCAACAGATCCATACTGTAAAAAAATAAAATAAAAATAAAACAATACCATGTGTTTAAGTGTTGCTTCTGAATTTCATTACCAATCAAAATTGGTACTTACACTAATCTTGTTCGGTGACATAAAAAAGTCACCAAGTTTCAGCTTCAATATTCTGATCTCAAGCACATATCTCCTGACCAAGCCTAATTCAAATCTCTTCATCGGTATTTTACGGAAGAGTAATTACACATCAGGTGAATCTACAAGATCCTTTTTCTGATGGATCTTCATTTCCTCTTCAAAAGCACCAACAGAATGGAGGAAGCCTGAGTGAATGGCTAACTCCTTTGGGAATAAGGTAGAAGAAAAGTGAACAAGTGTTTTATCCATTCTAATTTAGCCACTCAAATTGCATCCTCCATCCGGAAATTTCATCTCCACGAAGACAAATGTGAAGGAATGATTTAAATGGACAAATTATGGAATTGAAAGAGTTGTTTCTTTACTCGTGATTCTGGGTTCCTGAAGAGGATTGGGGTTTTTTTCCCTTGAAGCAGTAAGTTGGAAAACTCAGTTACATAAAATTGTAGCTTAGCTAGAATCAGCAAAGAGGAAAAATACACATATCTAATCTAATGCTTAAAAGGAAATAAACTGAATGTGTTATTTAAAAAAAAAAATGCACCCTTAACAGAAGATAATATTACAGGAATTTAACTTCCCTTGAGCTCATGAGTCTGGTTACAGCTGCAGGGGGGAAACCAGAGCCTTCTGTTCCTATTTCAGGTTAACTGCAGCTAACTGTGTTATCCAATACCCTATGACCTGAAATTAATCTTCCCTACAGTTTGATTAAATAAGTTAATGTCCCCAGACTTGTGATGAATCCCAGACAGAAGCATAAACTTCCACACAGACAATGAGTTCTACAGTCATGGATTTTACAATGCTTTTAAAACTACCTGTTTTTATTTTATATGAGATATGGGCTCTCCATGGCCACATGGAGATGTATGGTTATGGGGTACAAGTGATATAGCACAACTGGTGTCATCATGCCACAGTTCTGTCATGACTGAGGGAATTAGACAACTTGTGTCATTTGCATGATGACATGTGGCTTCTGAGATAGGACTCTGCAGTATCCTGTTCTAAGTGGTTCCTGGAATCTTCTCCTCCAAGACTCAGAACACAGCTGTTTAAAATGGTCAGAATAGTCCAAAACTGTGGTTAAACAAACAAACAAACCAAGCCCATTTATGTGACAGGTGTCTACCTAGCTCACATCACCACCCTCCTTTTATGGCCTTTGGAACTTATTTTGCCCCTCTTGGTACCTCTCCTTTTGATATTGACAGTATACCTCCAGTATTAGATCTCCTGGCATTAGGCCTTCAGGTCCTTTTGCTGGGCTCTCATCTTCTAGATCAGAGACAAATATTCCATACATGTTTCCACCACCAATTTGGATTCCAAGCTCCACTTGGGATTTCTTGATATTAACTGTTCTAGGTTCGGGTGTCCTTTTAATCATGTCAGCAGAACTCCTTTTAACAACAAGAGACAAAGACTCAAGGCCTGTTGGTAAAACTAATCCTCCTTGGCTACTACTCCCCTAATCCTTTCTGGAGGAGAGGGATAAAGACAAAAGGATGTTCCAATGGTTGGATTTGAGAGCCTTAGGCCAGGAATGAACTGTTCCTCACTCAAGAGTTGGATGTCAGGCTCCACATGAAAACTCAACTCTTGCCCTTGACCCTTGCCCAGAATACCTGTAAAGGTAGGTTCTTTTCATTTCAAACACTTCATCACCTGTTTGTGCCCTCCACCTCCAAACTGTCCATTTGTGTTCCCAGAGCAAGTAGGACCAAAACTTTTTCTTTTTTTTATTTGCAGATTTTCATTTCATATGGCAAAATGGGGGCTGTAGGTCCTGCAGATGATAAAGACCATCACAGCACCCTTTAAACACCCCCAACAGAGAGAGAGAGAGAGAGGGAGGGAGAGAGATCAAGCAGATCTTCTCATTTTAGGGATTAAAGGGCAACATGATTATTATTCTGCAAGGCATAAGACACCAACTGCACCTCTTAAACTGAATAATGGTCCAGAAATTTCACCTCACTCTTGTGACACTGCATAATCATCAGCCAAATAGGGCTATCAGGAAAAGTTTTCCCATTCCTCCTCTAGAATCAGCCCTTCTCAACCTGCTGCCCTCCAGAAATTTTGGGTATAGTCTTCTCAGCCCAGCCAGCATGGTTAATGGAAAAGACAGAGAGACTAATAGTCCCAAACATAAGATGGACATACCACTGGGGAAGGCTCTGCTAAATGACAGAAATACAAGTTCAAAGATGAGTTCCTGCTGAAATAAGTGCTGTCTGTTCTTGAATTGGGAAGCAGCTTACCTAACTGAATTGCGGGGACTGGTGGTTGGAGTGGTCTCCTTGGATGGAGGAGTCATGGTCCCTTCATCTTGTTCACTCACAGTATCAATTATGGAATGGCTGTCAGGGGTTGGAGTTCCACTGCCTTGTGGAGTGGAATGAGTACTCACAGGTTCCAGACGGGAGCTTAAAGGAAAGAAGGGAGCAATAAGAGAGGTGAGTTAAAAGGTGATTAAAATGCAACACCTTTCAAGATCGGCATAACTTTTGGTATCTAAATGGTCCTTGAAATCTTAGAGCCTCTGAATTTTAAATGAAACTGTTGTTTAGTCTACCCCAGAATCCTTGCAAAGAGACTAAGGAAGACAATTTCTTTCAATTTCAAGCAAGAGTTTTCCCAACAAAGAATAACTACAGTCACAAAGTGAGAATTAAATATTGCACAGTTGGCTTTTAATGGTTGCCTCTGCTCCCTGAACTTCAGCTGATCAGCAGATGCTACAACTGGTTTTTTAAAAACGGATATACCTTGCTTTTTCTGGGTTAAGTTCAAATGTACCCAGCTTTTTCCTGGTCTCCAGTTGAAACATACCCCTGGGAAAAAGTGTTCCAAAGTGAGTAATGTTTTTTAGCTAAAATAATGATGGGGTAGTACAGGAAAGAGCAAATGTCTTCCATTTTCTTCTTCCTCTATCTTAAGCCCACATTAGGACTTGCACTACTGTTTTGGGGGATTTTCCCCCACCAAAGCCCAATTAGGGTATCCATGGTCAGAAAAGCTTCAGCAATGCAAAAATGGGGGGACTGTAGGTGACAATCTGTTCTTTTCCAGAACAATGTGAGAGGCCAAGTTACTCTATTTGCAGAAACATCATGAACTTTCAGAAAAGCTCCATTCAGACACTAAAATTATGCTTTAAAGTGATGTCTCAACTGGCAAAACATAATCAGCCTTGGCAGCTAGTTTGTTTGTTTATCATATTTACATAGCCGCCCATCTCACATAAAGTGACTCTTTTTATAGTTAATCAAAGTTAATTAGTTATCTTGGAGGTGGAAGGAAACTTACAAAGCTGAGTTTTCAGAGTCGTAAAAATTAAGAGATCTGGATGCTTAACCACTGTTAAGCAGAAGCTGCCATTTGGTGTGATGTTGTAGGGCAAAACTGACAAGTCCAAATCAAGACCCTGACCCACACATATTTTTTTCTGCACAACACAATGTCACTGGTTCAGCTAGAAAGCAATCAGGTGCACAGAATATAATAAGCTAAAAGGAAGTGCTAATTGCAGAAATGCAAGCCTAGCCACAACGAATGACCAATTAACACTGAGAACTCAAGGTTTTTTAGACAGAGGCTGTGATAAAATAACCATTTCCAATGCACTTCTTAGACCTCTTTGTTCAATCCAAAGGAACCATTGTATAGGGAATATATTACCTCAGCCTCTCCACCCTTTATAACCCATTCAAAAAGTATATGAATTAACCTTATCACCCACATTGAACATTATATTCCTTTGGGGGACTATCTGCTATCTATTCTGTAACTGATAAAATAAAAGGATCATTTGCATAAGTCTATAAAGAGGGCTTGTAGCTCCACCCCTCTTTAGGCTTCCTCATCCTGGTACTACAATCTGTCAATAAATCAACTGGTGCTTCAAGGCAATGGTGTCTTGGTCTCCAGTTCAAACACAACCCTGGAAAAAAGTTCTTCACAGGATACAGACCCTCCTGGACAAGGTTGAAGCTTACCTTGATCGTGAATGATTGCCCAGCTGGAACATGTGGGGGTTGTACTGTGCCAGAATAGTTATGGTATCACACTGCTGCCCCATGATCAGCCGAGCTTGTTGTTCTGTAGCATTCCGCAAGTTGATTCCGTTAAACTGGGGGGAGATGGGACCACACACATATGCATTCATAAAGACTTCCTCATTTAACATCATCTTGCTTTCTGAAACTTGATCTCCCCAATTTATTGAATCTGCTGCATTAAGATTTCCCCTATTTATTAAATCTGTTGCATTAAGATGTGTGTGTGTGTGCACGCAATGACTGATTTTATATTACTTAATTACCTCTTTGGGAGAAAAAGCATTCTGAGTTTTGAGAAAATGCTATGGATACACCTACAGGTGAAACTTGAAAAATTAGAATATCGTGCAAATGTTCATTTATGTCAGTAAGGCAACTCAAAAGGTGAAACCAATACATGAGATAGACGCATTACATGCAAAGCGAGATATGTCAAGCCTTACTTTGGTATAATTGTGATGATTATGGCGTACAGCTTATGAAAACCCCAAATTCACAATCTCAGAAAATTAGAATAGTGTGAAAAGGTTCAATATTCTAGTCTCAAAGTGTCCCACTCTAATCAGCTAATGAATCCATAACACCTGCAAAGGGTTCCTGAGCCTTTAAACAGTCTCTCAGGCTAGGAAAGACTGCTGACCTGACAGTTGTGCAGAAAACCATCACTGACACCCTCCATAAGGAGGGAAAGCCCCAAAAGGTAATTGCAAAAGAAGTTGGATGTTCCCAAAGTGCTGTATCAAAGCACATCAATAGAAGGTTATGTGGAAGGGAAAAGTGTGGAAGAAAAAGGTGCACAAGCAGCAGGGATGACCGCAGCCTGGAGAGGATTGTCAGGAAAAGGCCATTCAAAAGTATTGGGGACTTTCACAAGGAGTGGACTGAGGCTGGAGGTAGTGCACCAAGAGCCACCACACACAGACGGATCCTGGACATGGGCTTCAAATGTCGTATTCCTCTTGTCAAGCCGCTCCTGAACAACAAACAACGTCAGAAGTGTCTTACCTGGGCTACAGAAAAAAAGAACTAGTCTGTTGCCCAGTGGTCCAAAGTCCTCTTTTCTGATGAGAGCAACTTTTGCATCTCATTTGGGAACCAAGGACCCAGAGTCTGGAGGAAGAATGGAGAGGCACACAATGCACGATGCTTGAAGTCCGGTGTGAAGTTTCCACGCTGTGTTGATTTGGGGAGCCATGTCATCTGCTGGTCTTTGTCCACTGTGCTTCATTAAGTCCAGGGTCAACGCAGCCATCTACCAGGAGATTTTGGAGCATTTCATGCTTTCTTCCGCAGACGAGCTTTATGGGGATGCTGACTTCATTTTCCAGCAGGACTTGGCACCTGCCCACACTGCCAAAAGTACCAAAACCTGGTTCAATGACCATGGGATTACTGTGCTTGATTGGCCAGCAAACTCGCTTGACCTGAACCCCATAGAGAATCTATGGGGCATTGCCAAGAGAAAGATGAGGGACATGAGACCGAACAATGTAGCGGAGCTGAAGGCCGCTATTGAAGCATCCTGGTCTTCCATAACACCTCAGCAGTGCCACAGGCTGATAGCATCCATGCCACACCGCATTGCGGCAGTCATTGCTGCAAAAGGGGCCCAAACCAAGTACTGAGTACATATGCATGCTTATACTTTGCAGAGGTCCGATATTGTTCTATTTCCAATCCTTGTGTTATTGATGTCATGTAATATTCTAATTTTCTGAGATTGTGAATTTGGGGTTTTCATAAGCTGTACGCCATAATCATCACAATTATACCAAAGTAAGGCTTGACATATCTCGCTTTGCATGTAATGCGTCTATCTCATATATTGGTTTCAGCTTTTGAGTTGCCTTACTGACATAAATGAACATTTGCACGATATTCTAATTTTTCGAGTTTCACCTGTACATAATGGCTGCCATGATAAAGGCATCAGCCGGGGGGGGGGGGGGGGGCTGAAGGACACAGGTGAAAATGGCCAGCCCCACAACCTGTTATGAGATCCCTCAATTTTCTTTCCACCAAACAAAGCCCTAGGGCGCAGCTTTTTGCCATTTTTATTCCCTACAAATACTTGAGGGGCTCAAAGCATTCTTGGAAGTAAAGAGAATACTGGAGTTTGGTGTTTTTCTTTGAAAAAAAATAAATATGAAAATAACACACTACAAAAACATGCGCGCGCACACACACACAAAGGACAAGGGAGATGCATTTGGACTAATCAGTGTCTACCAACAGCATGTTAAACAACCCAGCTATAGAGACAGGGACACGCAGTAGAGAATGTCAATGAAAACTAATCAAAATGCCAACAAAGCTGAGTATTTGCAGAAACAGTTAGCGTTTTACCCTACACAGTTGATTGAGAAACAACACTAATGGCCAACTCATCATCAACATCTATGGAAAGGCTTTACCTCTAACAATTGATCCCCATATTCAAGGCCGGCCTGATGTGCAATGCTGCCACCTGTTACTTTTGACACAAATATTCCACCATTTTCACCACACACGATGGAGATCCCCAGGGGCTCCGCGCCCTTTTGCACTTTGACATGACGTGGTTCTTCCATATATGGTCTTTGGAGGAAAAGAGCACAAGGACACCTCTTCAGCAAATGAAGACAGAAAAAATTACATGGAGGGCATGCACTGCGCCCACCGTCCCCTTTAAAAATGGAACAGCGGCCACTTTAAAATGGTGACTAAAATGCTGGAAATGGCAACATTCCTTTCACATGCAAGGGAGAGAAGCTGGGTCAGGTGGACTTCAACTGAACAGTATTGATGCAGTTGGAGCTGATATGAAGGGCATGGAAAGCTAAAATAAATTATAAATTGAATGATGGTGGAAACGTTTGGAAATACAACACATCTTTATCCATATTATATATAGATAAATAAGCATATATAATATGCAGTTCAGAATACATTCTAGAAAAAAAGCCTTACATCGATTTATAGCTGTTTTGGAACCTTAATAATGTATTTCTATATCAATATAGAGATATTGTTATAGTACACGGTGGTGAATCACGAGATGAAGAAGGGAAAACTCAATTCCGATATTTTATATATTTCTATGCAGGTAAAACACAATGTTAGTCAATGGAAATTAAGCAGCTATAAAGCAAACTCAAGCCATTAACGATGGCGGCTCGCATGGTAGCAATGCAATTACCATGCAGTTTTTCCTTGGGGGGATTATCCAAACATGTAAATGGCACACGAAGACTGCTCAAGGACAACCTGTATATCAAGCCAACCTCAAACTCCTTAGGGAACAGAACCTTGGCGTAGGAGCCACAGGGATTCTCAGAAAAGACCTATTACGGAACAAATATCTGAAAGGTGAAGAAGGATGAAGAAAGAAAGAAAAAAGAAAAAAAATGCCTTAGAGAAAAATATAGTAGCCAAGGCTAATTCTATACATTGATGCAGGGAAATATGCCATTAGTGTCGGTCAAGTGCCACTACAGGCTCTTGAATCCTGGTTTATGTTGCAAAACATGTTAAACAAGGCCTCAGTCCCCTGGGGTACAGAGTACTGTAGACTCCTTAACTGAGCATGCAAAATTCTGGACAGAGCTACCGTCTTCCACGCATGCAGTAAAAAAACGACCCAAGCTTCCCTAAGTACACTGCTCTGCTGTTGATATGAGCCATTCTTGCTAAGCAACCAAAAATAAGTTGGTGGCCCCTCCTTGGCAACCAATTGCTAGGGAGGGGGACACCAACTTCACAATCATCTACTTTCTTTTGTTTCCTGGCTAAAATGCAGCAAAAGCCACAAAACCACGTTACTAACCAGGACAGCAATACCTTGACCATGGATAAACCAGGGCAGATTAAGCACAGGAGAAAATGTAACACGTATAAAATATGGCAACCATGGGACTATGGAAATGGTATGAAGTAGAAGGAAGGAACAACAAACTGAAACTGGACAACTATAATTGAGAGTAAACCCGGTGCTACAGGATACTATCCTTTGGTCTCATGGGGAACATGTTTGTGGTCACAGGACAGCTTCCAGAATCACCCGAGAAGTCTTCTGTGTGTTGATCAACATTGCCAATTGAATGGGCCTACTTGGCTCTGTACCAGAGACCAGCATATTTAGAGTTGCAGATGTTTACTAATCTGGAGTTTTCCTGATGGGTGGGCACTGCAAATTGCAGCATTCCCAACTAGCAGGGTATTAAATCTGGAAGATACAGTCCCAGTACACCTGGGACGTGTGGAGAAAACTCCATTCTAGAAATTGGAGCTTCCCGTTTTGGGGCAAAGGTACCCCCCTCCTCACAGCTCTGCTTCTAGCCCCTCTGGCAACTCTTCCTTTCTGATTCACACCCACCTCCTCTCACTCAATCCCAACCTTCACCTCAATGAAGCTGGAAGGAAGATCACTTGTTCAAGGCCGAACAGTAAGGTTCTGCCATAAATATTTAAATAAAACGGGCCCACAACCAACGTACGGATTCCCTTATTCAGATTTGGAAAGTAAGGCTTCCAGAAAAGCTTAGAAAGAGATCATGAACCTTTGACTGCCCCAGGTAGCCATAAAGGACTCTTGTCCTAGAAACTATCTCAAAGCAACGTAGCACTTTGGCTGAATTACTTTATTTTTTTTAACTGTTCCATTTAGAAATGTGAATATTGAGTAATTACACGGTTAAATTTTGTAAGCAATATCTATGACCTAAGAAAGGTGAACTCATTAATCGTAATCTATTTGAGGGGTATTCTGTATTTGTGCAGAATCTGCTCAAATTCTGGCTTATGTAGGATGTAAAACTGAGAAATAATAAATACACAGAATTCCATAGAATTTTTTTAAAAAATTCCTAGCTCTGCAGATTAAGTTTCTTAACCATTCCTGTTTGGATTCTCTTTGTCTCTAAAGGTATATAATTAAATTAGCCCTTTTTGCCAATTAGGGGATTGAGTCTGGGGAATCTACTGGTGGATTCCAGTCAATCAATAAACTATTTCAATTGACCAGATTTTTTTTAAAAATGTACCCTACGCAAGAAATCGAAATGGTGGCAACAGCTAGCTGAACTTGTTGGGCTTCTAAAGCTAAACAAAGTTGGAATTGGTTAGTTCTTGTAATAAGAGATCACCTGGGAATGGGTGGAAGGGTGGAGAGTGTAAAATAGACTGGGAAGCTGAAATAAACGTCCCCAAAGAAGGCAATGGAAGACCATTTTCCACACTGTTGCCAAGAAAACTGCATGGATCTCAAGTCACCAGGAATTGAGCTTGCCCAAGCGAAGTCTTTACTTCTGATATAAAGTATCGGCATAACGACAACTACAACTTACTTGTCTTTTCGACGTTGTCCTATTGACACTGGGCTCACTGAAATCCTGGGCAAGGTGGAAAGAGAATTTTGTGATTGGCTGCTGGCAAAAGATGAGGTTTCCAGGTTAAGCGGTGACTGGGGAGGTGTTACCAGGCTGGGACTGCTACATTCGGAATGAGACAATGAGCCTGCATAAAACGACAGATGAGGATCCATGATACCTTCATGCTGATCAACTGCAAACTTTCATTTTATGAAAACAGCAGGTAGTTCACACATTCCTACTGGGTTACCTCCAAGCATTTTACACTGGATTTCCACCAAAAGCAAATCAATCAACCTCTCTCTCTCTGCAGTTTATGTTGAGAGAACCTGACATGAAGTTGTACAATGGATTATCAAGTACTCCGACTCTCTTCTAGGATATTCCATCCCATTCCTTGCCCATTTCCAGGGTTTTCTCCTCCAGAACAGCCGATCAGCAATCCAGAGCAGACTCAGTACTCATTGGACCTTTTTGGGATGCTACTTATCTGAGATACTTTTTTCCCCTTAAAGATATTTTGCCCTTCGGGTTGCCCTCAAACAGGCCAATATTTCCATCTAGACACTGATGATGCTATTTTGGCTGTACCAGGACTGGCACTTGAGCCAAATTTAGGCATAAGCACCGTAAGCTGCAGCTTACGGCTTCAGCGTCTGAAGTGGCTTCTCAAAATTCCAGGATTCTTTCTCATTTGTTATAGTTTTATTATAATTTCATATCTGAAAGTCTCCACAAATTAAACCTTCCCGTATGGCTCACATGACCCTCACTGATTAAGATATGCTTTGACTCTACATCAAGGGACCTTCCCCACCACGTCATGGATTTGGTATGCACCTTGGTGGCATTATTGCCAAGTTCAGTTCTTCCACACCCTTATTCTCTGTTGGTGCTTGCTTAATAGAGTCTCAACAGCTAGACACAGCTTAGAGGCCCACCATATCTAAATCCAGCCATGCTCTCTTCCTTTCCATTTATAGCCCTTCTCTAATTCATATTCAACATTGCCTTTCTACTGTTTCTTGCTGAATACCACTGGATCCTACTTCTCTTTTTTCCCCTGAATTTCTGCAAGTCTCAGGTTAACTGATACCTAGCTCTTGTATAGAAATGTTATTATTAGGCTAGGATTGTAGGAAGAGAGCCATGTTAGTCTGTGCTGGCAAAAAAATCAGAAGTCATCTGGTAGGGTAGGGAGCCATGGAGATGACCTTGGAGAAAGGATCCAGAAGTCGTTAGGACAACAACAGGTGCCGAAACATGGATTAAGCCCAGGGGTGGGTGGATGGGGAGAGAGTATTAGAAAGAGCTGAACAGATGTATGGGATGGAAGGAAAATATACTGCAAGATGTAGAAACTGGTGTCTGCTGTTCTTATTACAAGACTGCCCCCGGCCCAACTCCCTGGAGTATAAAAGGAAGGGAAGGGAAAATGCAGAGAGATTTGCAAGACTCTGTTACAATAGCCTATCTCATTAAAGTATAGTTCTAGCCTTTGGGTGGAATCAGTTTCCTGATCTGATCTATGTACAGGGCTTACAGATAGCACCTTTTCTGACTAACACATTTTGTTAAAAGGCTTAAGCTTTTGTGAGCTGCAGCGCACCTCAACAGATGCACAGAGTAGCTAACCATTCTGTCTTCCCCTCCCTCCCACCCCCATCTCATCCTAATTTAAATCCTACATCAGTCTAGCCACTCTATGCATCTGATGTTAAAAAAAGAAAAGAAAAGTGAATTTGTTAGTCAGAAAAGGTGCTACCAGACACTTCCTGATACTTGGCTCCTAGAAAGTCAGGAAATGAGCTTGCAACCATGATATATGATGGGCTGAAAGAAACTGTCCTTCCATAGGATGTAAAGAGAAGATAGTTACCACCAACATTTTCTGAGAACAATCCAAATACTTACTCAATACTGCAAGAAATTAAGATATACTTAAAAAAAAAAAAAGTGTGAATGAATTAGTGAATTTTCTTGGGGGTTTCATACAACCCCAGTGAACAGATGTATGGGATGGAAGGAAAATATACTGCAAGATGTAGAAACTGGTGTCTGCTGTTCTTATTACAAGATTCTTCATTAAAGAAGAATCAGGATTAACCATCCAAATATATGGAAAAGAAGAAAGTATGTAAATAATAACTGCATTACTTACCCCTGTCAGAGCCAATGATGGACCTTGGGTATCTTGGTGTCAAAGGTATTTTTATTCGTTCTGTTCTATACTGTAAATTGCTGGAGGAACCTACTTGAAAGTGGAAAATGAGAAAAAAATAAACTTAAGGGGGAAAAAAACCAATAAATTCATTTAGCTCCTGAATCTTCCAAGAAAATAGACAGGCTGGTAACAAGACTCTCTGGAGCAAGTTTTAATTGGTGAGAATTCTCATTTGGATTTGGCCAAACTAGACTTTATGAAGATAGCTCCACAGGTATAAACATAGTTACTTCAATCAAATGCAGGGTGAGGGAGCATCTTATTGTAAAATAAGTGGGATTTAGGGGTAAAGAGTGCAACCCCTCTACATCTCTCTGAAGCACTTCTCTCCAAAAAGTGCTTATCATTTCACCAGCTTGAAGTGCCCTTGGTTGCAGCAACAAGAACTGACAAAATATTATGGTTTTTCCTTATTGATGGGCTGTAAGCTAGGTTGGAAGGCTCTCACATAGAAACCTCCCTTTTCTGCAATTAAAATAAAACCTCTGTTCTTATCTCGCTGGGGAAGTTTCATGTTTAGCTATGCACACAATACTTCTGCATATGTTAACTATGCATAAACACATAAATGAACTGTATATCAGTATATTAATGCCAGTATATTATCACAAAGATATAATGCAAATCAGCCTCTTGCCATGATATAGTGAAAAAGTATCATTTCCAAATAGGTATTTACATGAAAACAAAAGACAGACTGTGTGAGAATCACTCAAAGCAGGCTAGAAAGGCAAAAAGGCTTGCTCAGGGAGGTTTGAGCCAAGGAAGAACATGGAAAAGTACCAGAACAAAGAGTTCAAAAAAGAGAGAACTGAAGATGGTTCCCAAAACAAGAGATAATTCCCATGTGAACTGTATGGGAGGTAATGATATTCTGGAAGAGTACCAGGAAGTATAAGAAGAATGGCAAGGTGGGTCTGGCCAAGCTTTTGATGGACTGTCCAAGCCTTGTGGATATGTATCAAAATGTATGAGGACTGGGAATTCAATATAGAGAATGGGAGTTCCCACCTTGAACTCAACTCAAACCGGGCCTGGCTAACTTGGAAGGTGTCCATGGGTATTGACCAAGTTTAGAAAGTGAAGATGAAAGTTATAAATCTGAACATTTTTTTTGTGTTGTTGTTCCTGAGCTTCTGGATAAAAAGGAACAAGTAGCACTTTCCAGTCCCTAGTGTGATAAAAGGCACTCTGGAGGGCAGAAGAAAGTTCTTACATCTGGTTAACAGCCCCTGATATCATGTATTCCTCTGCTTACATTTTCAAAAATAGCATGTAACCTGATCATAGGACACATTCTGCACAAAAGCTGTCACTAATAAAAGTCTAGACCCTTTCACTGTTTCATATTCAAGGCTGATATATAAATCAGTGCTTAGAACTTTAGGGACAGAAGTCAGTGGAGCTACAAAGAACCAAAATGTAAGAAGAGTCCATTCATGCCATTAAACCCAAATCCCTGCTCAATGCAGGGATCCAGATGAAAGCATCTCCAACAGAGAGCCTCTACTTCAATACCTGTAGCGAGAGGGAGCCCACCAACTCTCCACATAATGGGTTCAGTTTTCCGGGAATGTAAGAACAGCATTCTGTGGCCTGTGTTCTGTGACGATAGAGAACAGACTGTTCCTTCTACAGTCAGACACTGGTTCGGGCACCTGAAGAAAGCTTTCTCAGTGTTCTCTCCACCCAGTTTTTATTTGCAGAACTCTGAGCTTTCTTAGGAGTTCCAGTCATTAATCCAATTCTAATTGTGCGTTGCATCCACAGCTGGACCCGTGCTGACTGGCACGGACTACTTTGAATTAGATTATTTTTGGTCTCTTTGTGAGCAGAGAGAAGACAGTGGAAGCAAATAATAGGGAGGGAGCACAGGCTCCTTACCTAGAAGTACAGTTCTGCAAGTGGCAATCTTTCCCAGCAGGCACAGAAGTATTCCCACACCTGCAGAATATTCCTGGAGTGTTTTAGAGCTGTCTGTTCAGTGGGCTGCAATTTGCAACCCTTCTACACTGCGCATATTCAAAGGTGAGTTATGTATTTACTATAGCTCCTTGAGGTGATACATAACATTTGTCAGTCATACTCTAGAACATTCCAAGAGTGTTGTTGACTCTCCAACAATGTCCTCTGCCAAGAGAAACCCATGTACCTGACGCACTTAGACTACCAAGATGGACTGTTTCTTCCCAATTTCAGAAATCTTACCCAGTCTTGCACTAGAAGGCAGTGAATTTGAGCCATGTGATGATCTTGAGCGTGTATTTTCAGAACACTCGCTGGAGTGCTTATGACTCAGGTCCAAACTCAGATGACCTTGATGTTGAGCACTGCAATACACAGAAAATTGGTTACTTGATCACATGCACTGAACAGCGACATCAAGCACCAGAAATGGGCATAAGACACCATCTCTGTCCAATAAATATGACCTGAAATACAACAGTGGTAGAATGGAGAGATTCACCAGTCTACCTCTGAGTTCTGGCTGAAAAAAATACAGTGAGTACCAGGGCTGTACTGAGAGCCAGAATCAAAGGGCAATATGTGTAACACTTGTCTGGAACCAAATCTTAAACCAAATATATATTTAGTTGGCACTGTATGCCAGCTGTGGAGGACAGTTACACAAATCCAGGAAAGGACACAGCTGCTTTAAAGAGTTCTTGGCTGATGCTACACCCTCAGTCATGTGCATTCTGGATCTGGATTTCCGCATAGTCCTAATGAGTTGGCCTGATGCCTCCTTGAAGGCTTCTCTGAACCTTTTGGCTGACTATGGCTGGAAAAGAAACGCTACAACCCATAGGATTTTACTTCAGTTCAAAATTCTCCTTATCTAAGTACCTGGGATGCAGGTGTTGGTGGCAATATTGATTGGCAGCAGATGAGCAATTGGTGGCATTAATTCTATGGCTCCATGCTGTGTAGATAGGATTTCTCATCACAGCTGTCACGGCAGAACATGGCGCAATGTTTCTTGGGACTGTTCCTACAGAGCAGAGGGAACGAAAGTTACAAAGAGTAATCTCTGCAGTAGCTCAACAATAACAAACAACTGACTGCTTCTATCTCCAGACAGAAAAGCTGCCCTGTGGGCACAGTTGGGCAGATGTCATGCAACAGAAGAAAGAGTCCATACTGACAGAGTCATCACATGCCAGTCACTGGTACTAACCTCCTGACAGGCTTCCGGAGTATAAAGAGGCAGACACAAACCCATCACTGTGCCGACTGGCCCGTTTGGGTGAATACGTCGGCCATTCCTGTAGCTCAGGCGAAAGCAGCTCTTCGCTTGCTGGAGTGTATTTCTGTACCTGTGGGGAAAGTCCAAAGCATCTTCCTATGTTCTGGGCAATATTTCATTGGAATGCCAAAGGCACTGTATCCATTATGAGAGTAACTGCCAAAATCTGTATTTATAAAAGTGTGCTGCACCATCCAGCGGATCAGGACACGTTCACGAACAAAATGATCTCCTGTGAGCTCGTAACAGACTCTTGGATCTACCTCTGAGAACAAGCATTCCAGGTCTTCCCAGGAATGGAATATGTGTGTTCAGATATCCCACTTCATATATAATTTCTACTCACATACAACTAGTCTGATGCAAAATAAATACGTAGCTATGTCTTTCTTACAGCTTGATCATTTCCCCCTTTGTAGTGGAATTTTGGGCTAATTTTCCTGATTACCTTTCCTAGCTTAATCAAGAGAAATTGATAAAAAAGTCTCTGTGATCAGACATTGCATGAAGATTGCCAATTTTTCTGCCTTTACATTACAGGGTTTTGTTTACAACACTTTCATGACGTCTGTTGTAATTATGGCTCCTCCCTTTCCTCTCTGTTCTCTATTGTCCCCAAGCTACCTTCATGCAATTCTTTAAGAAAAATTGGATTTGCTTCTCCTTCAAATCCTAGCATTGGTGGAATAATGATGAGAAACAAAAATATATTTTATTTATGTATAGAGCAACAGAACCAACCTTCTGTAGCCATACTGGCTGATTTTCTCTGAAGGCGTTCAGTGTTTGGGTGCTATCTTTTAATGCTTGTTTTCCCCTGAAAGCCAGAGATTTCAAGCCACAATGATTACTGAAAACAATCTGCAGCCAATTAGTTGTCACAAAATATTCTGTGACACTGTGAACATTCTACACTCAAGCAGGGGGAATGGGAACAAGTTAAACTGTTTTCCAAATGCAGAAGAGAACTTTCTTCAGCTGAAGCCACTTGCCTTCTGAGAAGGCTCAAGCCTACTGGACATTGTCTTCAAATAATATGATTTTGGTGGGATTTTTCTACAAAATAGTCTGGAACATTCAGCTAAATGCATACATTTCTTGAGTGATTTTGCTGTAAAACTGTAATGGAGATGCAGAAATTGTTTACGCTCTTAGGTAGCACACGTAAATGCTCCATCCACCTATCTAGCCATCCATATTTCAGAAAAATACATCAATCAAACTGATTCAACTAGAAAATAATTCTATTACCAAAATGGAAAATGCGGTTTAAAGGAAGAACTAAATCAGTTAGTTGTTCCTTTAAATCAGGTTGGGGGGGGTGTGATTTAGATAAATCAAAATAAATTATTTACATTAGAAGTCAGTCCTAGGAAGTTTAAATAGAGCTCGCTTATACCTAAGTTTGCTTTAATTCAGGTCTCAAGCTTCACATTGTAGAGTTGGATGATTAACGTTTCTTTAAGATGATAAACCATCCAACTCTATAATGTGCCATTTCCAGAGAGACCCCAGCAAAGTTAACAATAAAGTCAAGCTTCACTGATTTTTCTGAGATACAGATTCCTTTGCTTCTATGCAAAAGGCAGAAAGACTTAGTAAGTGCGTAAAAGAGGCAATCTTGTGTGGAAGTGCCACACCAATGCTTTATTTTAACAATCACTTTTGGGGATGTTCAAAAGCATTATGGCACACCTTTAACAAGAAGTTAACCTTTCTGTGATGCAATTCACTTTGATGTAGGAAAGATAATTTAAACATTGAAATCACTCTGGAAAGTGTTGGCCAGGATCCTTCTTCAGGATCCCATATCTACCTGCTGAGATGGATTAGGGATGGGTACGGGGGTTAGTTTATGTCTGAAGGCAGGAGCAGATTTGGGCCTTGGTCTTTTAATTTCAGGCTCTTCCACTCTTTGAAAGCCAATGTCATCTTCACAGGATTTTCTTGAAGGCAAATGTGCAGTGTCTACCCCCTCTTCCCTGTAATAATGTCCTGAGGGTCTACCTCGCCCCTTGAGAACACAAGAATCTGGCTTCAGTTCAATGGATAGAGGGGGCTGGACTGTAGCTGGACTAGGAGGTGGTGAGCCCGTTGTGACAGTAGACTCCGATGCAGAACTGGCCTGCTGCTTGTGCTTAAATTTAATAGAATCACTTCTTGTCGGAGGTGTAGGAGGAGTGGAAATGGCTTCTGTTTTGGAAGGCTGGGGTGAAAGTCCCAACATCTGATTGGGAGACAGATAATCCATTTTGGGAGGAGTCAGAGGTCTTTTGAAAGTGTCAGGATCAAAGATGGATTTCCTTTGTTTGGGCTTTTTGTACACAGAGAATTTTTCTGTTTCTGCTGGAGCAATGTTGACCACGACTTTAGGCCAAGTGCCACCACTGTGTTTTCCACCTGGTCCTTTGTCTAACGCACTCTCAAGCACAATGCAATCTGCAACTGTGGGCTCAAACGAAAGCCTCTGGTTGTCCAGGTTAACTAAACCATAACCTGGCTCTCCATACCCATCTGGACCAAAGGATCCAAGGCTGTGTTCTGAATTACTGTGGCACCCATGGACTGGGTTCCGGTGGGAGTCAGTATGTAAAACGCTGTTGGGGAATGGTTTCAGACTGCAGTACAAACCATTCTCTTGATCACTCTGGTCCTTCTTGACATCCATTATGTCGGGGCTGAAAATATCTGTTTGGGTTGAACTGTTGTGCTTTAAGTTTCTTTTATTTTGAACCTGTACTTCTGATGCATGAACCCTGCAATTTGATATCTTCTCTGAATCCTTAAGGTTTTCAAATATGTTTTGACCACTCCAAGATGAACTTGAGCTCTGAGGATAAACCTAGGTTGAGAAGAAACCACATCAGCATGAATTTAGCAGACCACTGCTACAGAATTTTATGTCAATCTCTCTCTCTCTACCCAGTTGTACTATAAAGCAATACTATATTAATCTACCAACCTGTTGGCATGTTGCACTAAAGTACATCATTTTATACCATTATACTGTTACAAGAAAAACTGAATTCTGAAAATCATATAAAAATATGACATCAGTTTTTATAATTTATTCTGTAATTTGTATTATTACTTTATTCTATTAATTACGGGGATGGGGGAAAAAGCTTTAACGTAGCTTCCTCACCCCACTCAAGTGATGAGCTAAAACTTGTAAAATCCCAAAGAGCATGTAGATTGGCACCTGGTTGGGAAAAGCTTCTATAACAGGTCATTACAATGGCTCCTGATTAGTTCAGCAAAACTTTTGGCTTTTGAGATTTCATTCTTCTTCTTCCATGATGTGAAGAACTCTGAATATCTACATTGCAGAAGTAAGCAAGATTTTCAGCACTGAAGGCCACATCAAGTCAATGCCACAATCTTGGACCAAACCGTGGTCCTGTACATGTATATGTGCTGTATATGCCAATATGGAATTGCTGACTTTTAGGCAAATATATGTAACTTGTCTCTCAAATCAGGCTCAACGATAGAGGACCAGAAGGTAATTAATATGCCACCATTTTTTAAAAAAGACGCTCAGGGAAATTCTGGAAATTATAGGCCACTCAGATTAATGTCTGTTCCAGGCAAATTGGCAGAAACATTAATCAAAGAAAAAATAACTCAACACATAAAAAAAAGATGTTTTGCTAAAGGAAAATCAGCATGGATTCTCCCAAGATAAATCTTGTGTCACCAACCTTTTAGAGTTTACTAAGAGTGTTACACATGGATGGTGGTGACCTAGATATTCAAAAAGCCTCTGACAATGTTCCTAATCAAAAGCTTTTGAGTAAACTTAACTGGTGAAGCAAAGAGTAGGAATAAATGGGGAATTTTATCAATAAAGGGAAGAATGAAGTGGAATCCCTCAAGGATCTACATTGGGACTGATGCTTTTTAGCTTCAAAAAATCTTGACTTATGTATAAGGAGTCAGATGCCCAGGTTTGAGGAGAATACTAAACTAGTATGGGAGGTAAAAAGTGACTACGAAGAATGAAAGAAGAATCTTTTTAATTTAGCTTAATGACAACTCCAATTTAATTTAATTTAATTAAGTCTAAAATGATGCACACTGGAGCAAGCCCCACTAACTTCACCTGTACACCAATGGGGTCTGAACTGTCTGACAGACAACAGGAAAGAAGATATTGGGATCATGGTAAATAGCACAATGAAGATGATGATGCATTGAAAAAGGCAAATCCCGTGTCTTTTCAAGGGGTCATTAGGAAAGGAACTGAAAATAAAATCATCACTGTAATACCCTTATGCTAATCTTTGGTACATCTGTATCTGTAGTATTGCGAACAGTTCTGATCACCACATTTAGAAAAGGAAATAAAAGACCTGGGAAAAAGGAAAAGGGAACAAACATGATAAAATCTCTTCTTCCCTGTAAAAAAGGCTAGAATGTTTGGGAATCTTTAGTTTGGAAAGAAGGTGACTAAAGAGGAATATGACTGAGATGTATAAAAGCATGCATGGTGTGGAGAAAGTGAACACTTCCCCCCCCCCCTTCTCAAAATACTAGAACCAGGGGCCATCCATTGGAGCTGATTTAAAGATGATTTAGACCAGACAAAAAGAAGTTGAATTCACTCCCCTACCCTAAGATCTGATGGCCAAAATCTGGATGGCTTTAAAAGGGGATTTGATAAATTCAGGAGGACAGGTCTAATGAAAGTTGGGGGCAACATGCCTCCAAATACCAGATGCAAGGAGAAAACAGTGGCAATGAAGTAAATCTCTGTCTCTTGTTTTTGGGCACCCCAGAAACATCTGGACAGCCACAGCGAGAAGCAAAATAATGGATTAAGATGGCCTTAGGCCTGATCCAAAGCCATCTTACCTGCATGTTACATGGCTGCATATTATTTTCATTAATGGAACTGATCGCTGAAAAATATGGACCTCTGCATTATGGTACTTTTTGAAACTGTTGGAAAAATGTTGTTCTTGAATATAAGACCTCGACTCGTGACAGTAACATTAGGATTTTGGGGGCGATCAATGCTTTCAAGTGCATCTATCTACTTAAAAGCATGTGAACCGCTGACTAAAGATGCTCATCTGGAGCAGTCAAACCTTTCTCTTTCTTCTCCCTGTAGCACACATCAGGAGGATACATGGATGGTTCATTTATGAAATAAAATGAACAGCAGTTACTCTTCTATGAAATTTTAGGAGTGGAAAGCATCAGAATACGGTGGAAGTGGGAAAGAGTCTTGGGGATGGGTAGGTGATAAACTACGAATCTGTGTGATGAATCTACAAAGATCCTTTTTTCAGTCCTTTAATGGGCCACCCCATCAGAACTGAAATCGATGGCTACTGCTCTACCAGTAAAGATGCCGCAGCATGATACATGAGTCTCTTTGCTTAATCTTCTGGTATGTGATTCTTTCTTCAGAAGAAGAAATGGGGATTATGCACGGTGGCAGGTTTTTGGGAGGGTCAGAATACAAGAGGAGGAACACTGTAAAGCTGGGTGATACAAAGGATGGAATCCTCTCCTATTAAATATTATGTACCAACGAAAGACAATGCTCTTCATTCCCACTCACCTTCATCAGTGAAAGTGTAAGAGACTCCCTGCAGTTTCGCAGCAGAGCTTCACATTCAGTCAGTGATTTATTATCTAGTGCAATGCCGTTTATCTGCAAGGAAACAGAGACATATCAAACATGCAACAGCCAAGGAATTACTAGGCTGTTCACTGTATTCAATACCGGTCTGCCAGATTCAGAGGTTTTCCACACCAAATTCTTAAAAACAAGCTGTTCTTGTTTACTTGCTTATTAGTGCTTAGAGATATACTTCTACTTTGCACAATAACAGGAACCCTAACACACAATGACAGCAACGGCCTGAATCAAATTTCAGTATTAGAATAGTAAGACGAGAGAGAGCAATTTTCTGAGCCACACTAAGTTTTTGGAAGGGGAGGTACAAAATGAGCAGGGAGACACTGCAAACTGGTTCAGACCATGCCTTGCACATGGAAAGGACCAGGATATTATTCTTCCACCCAACCCCCTCGTTTTTTCTGTTAAACCTGTTTAGCACTGCAGTTTTTCTCCTTCAACTGGCATCATGGATTTTTAGCAAATGTGGACAGAATAAGCTCCTGAAGTGGAAAGAAAGGTTCAAGGATTCCATGGAGCTTCCATTCACAGCCCTGTTCTAAGGAAACTATGGCTGTGCAGGTTTTGTGTGTAGCTCCCAAAATGTACATGTGTTTCTTCAAGGAGTATTATGTGCTCTGATTGGGAAAATTCATAACCAAACTTGAATTTTAAGGACTTATGACTCCAGAATGATCTACAAACGTTTTTTTCTACATACCTTTGCCAGGGATAGGAAGAGAAGGCAATTCTGTGAATGATCTGGAGAACAGCAACACGCATACATATATACATGTATTTATTACAATCAAAGCCAGAAAGGAGGACAGCAAGCATTTCTGACTCTGCATTGCTTCACAGTACCAGCCTAGTTCTTTGCCCCAAATCATAAACTTGACATGAAGAAAACTTGTCACTCACTGATCCAAAAACTACTGTTATGAAATCTTAGCTACTGTTCAGTGTGATGTCTGGATTGACAGACTACCGCTTGTAGCCAACTAGCCAAACTAGACGAAACCACGTTGGAAGAGACATTACAAAAAGTAGTTTGTGCTTACATGGCCTGAAACCAGCATGACCTAGAAACTGTAGTGCTCAGCAACTGAAAAATCAAACTTTGTTTGCATATTTAGAAGTTCAAATGATAGTTTGCGTGGCACAAGCTATGATGAAATAGTAGATTATCACTTTAACAGAATGGAACTGGACTGCTCCTTCTAAGAAAAGCTGGGAAAAAAGCTAAAATGATTTGAAGAGGAGGAGGAAAAATGATTGACAGAGGGGAATAAAGAAAGGAAAAATGAACAACAGTGTATATAAAAGAAGAGAGAGATTGTGAAAAAGGAGTTGATTATTCTAAATCAAAAAATTGTGTCCTATACTAGCTCCTTTTGGAAACAAAGAGACAAGATAAACGTAGCTTTTTCATACTGAGATTATAATTTTGAGGGTGATGGTACCGAGATTTTAAAGCATGTTTATCTCCAAAGTAACTTTAGAATATATTATCACCACTTCTGGCCAAATAGGCTTTGCCTCTTATCTGGTTCGAGTTTCTATGGCAAATCCCATCTATGGACTAAAACAGGTTGAAATGTAACTTACAGCAATTATTCTATCTCCCACAGTGAGGGATCCATCCTTGGCAGCTGGACTACCAGTCATTACTGTAGCAACAAAGATTCCATTTTCTAGACCAATTCCACTATCTGAAATGGAGAAGACCAAAGCTTAAGTGAACTTTTATTAATTTCATGCACACAGAGCAATTCTCTCACACAAAGTTTATTAGCACACACAATCAATGTTTACTACAGCCATATCTGGAGGATGGGACGGGGTGTGTGTGTCTGTTCCATGCCTGCTTCCTTGCCAAAACCAATGCAAAATTTTCTAGAAAGAAATGTCCTTCTTTTAAAGGATATGAGTGAGATAGCTTTAAAAGAAACAAATAAATTTAATTAATTATGAGTCCTTCAAATCCAGCAAAACCTCCATGATTAAGAATAATACATATCCGGAAGGCCATGTCTCTCCATTCCTCCAATCTTTCTTGTAGCATCTTCTTTGAAACATATTGGCCAAAGTAGACCACTGGCTGAACCAGCTGGACTCTCAGTTTTCAGGTGATTGCGGTGCATTATATATTCTCAGCATTCTGAATTCTGAAGTTTAAGATGTTTTCTTTATAGAGCTGAACTGGTTCTCGCTCTTCTAATTTGACCAGTACAATCCCTTTGGGATCACTGGGGCAGCTGATCTGTCTTGTTTCTACATTACCTCTAGGAGAGGAGGTCTTTGATGTATGTCTACATCAATGACTCCTGAAGACACACAATTTTGTAGTGAGTTCTCAGTATTCTCAGCAGCACTTAGGTGACTTTGGAAGCTAAGCAAGGCCTGGTCTGGTCAGTACTTGGATGGAAAATATCCAAGAAATGCCAGGGGCCAAACTAAATGAGGAAGTCAAAAAAACATTCAGGATGACATCCTATGATTGCCAAGAAAAGTATATGGTAGAGTCAATGAAGCTACCAAAGAAGTGAGGTCAACCCATAGGAGACTTTACCTTCTAATTTAGCAGAGCCTATATCCTGAGAGCAACACAGTGATACAATCACAGCTGTTGTAAACATGAAGGAGGATGATTAGACCACTAATACACAATAGAAAATGTCTTCCATAACAGGTATTTCAGTCTAGTTTCCTAGTTCAACATAGACTAGGGAAGCATACCAACATACTAATTTAAATAGCAAATTCATGAATTAATGCAGTGGAAGTATTTATTTGATCTCTGCATACAGTGGTACCTCGGGTCACGAACGCTTCTGTTCACAAACAATTCGGGTCACGAACAGCACCGTTCGCAAAATTTTGCTTCCGTCCGCGAACTCCGCATTGGGTGATGAACAGGATCCGCGGCCATTTTCCCTGCCGTGACACGTGGTCATGGCTTCCTGTAGGGAGGGGGACTCTCCTTCCAAGCAATATCCACCACCCCACCCACCTTCCTGTCCTCCACGCCAAGCAAGGTTAGTGTTCTCTCTCTTCATAGTGTACTGTACTGTACTTTGTGTCATATTTTTGTGGATTAAAAAAGAAAATACATATGATTCAGAATGGACTAACCGTATTTACATTGAACCTTATGGGAAAATTTGATTCGGGTTGTGACCAAAATTGGTTGGCGGCCAAATTTGTAGGGGTCAGAATGGATTAACCGTATTTACATTGAACCTTATGGGAAAATTTGACTTGGGTCGTGACCAATGCGGGTTGCGACCAGAGTCGTGGAACCAATTAAGTTCGTGACCCGAGGTACCACTGTATTTGTTACTTGACAGCACCAATAAATATTGAGTTTAAAGCCGTATGATGACCTTACCTTTATGGCCTGAAAGATTGATGTGCAGGGGTGTTACCACCTTCCCTCCTAAGGACTTTCTTCTACGAACCACCATATTAATAACTCCTCCACCATTAAGTACTGCTTTTATTACTTGCTTTTTGTCTTTGTTGGTAAGATCCACGTCATTTATCTTCAGAAGCCAATCATTCACCCTGATTAATTAGAGCAAAACATAGGGGTTGGTTGTTGTTGTTTTTTTGGCCTAGTTGTATGTACAACTGATGATTAACCTGAGTTGCAACCATGTCTAACACCGCCATGGTACATATATTCACATCAGTACTAAGTGACTTCTCAGTGCTTCTCTGAGTAGCAACTTTAAAGATTCCTTCGAATACTGAAGCATCTGTGTTACATGCCCTACAGGGAGAATTTATGGTTTTTTCTTCTGAAAATAGCATTTGGAAACAGCACACTTTAAGAATTCCAGAAGCAGCAACATGCCAATATTAGTGGCACCACACAGATACATACATACATAACATTGTGCTATTCCCCGTTGGGGTAACCAACATTATGTAATACATGAAAAAGAGTAAGTAGCAGTAAGCAAAGAAACGAAAGGCAGGAGATAAAAGAAAGGAACATTTAATTATACCTAGTTTACATTAACAAGATTCACCATACTTTTCCATACTTTCTATCCTTCCAAACCATCCTTGCTTCCCCCACAACCATATACTGATTCATCCATATATTGATTCATATACTGATTCAACATCCATATACTGACCTTTTGCCTTTAAACTTCTCATCCCTCTCAACAATTCTGTCCAGTTTATTTCCTTCCCGTTTTCTAACCTGATCCATTCATTCTCTCTACATGACCAAGTCACCTCAAACATACTTTTGTTAAGGGTCACTCAGTTTTGTATGCAATCCACGGTCATTCCGTACTCATTCATTCTTAATTCTATCTCTTCTTGTTTTATGGCATATGCTTCTTAAGTACCTTTTGACATTTCTCTTGATAAGTCCAACTCTCATGTCCATACAACAAAATGGGCAGAATCATGCTATTATATAGAGTCATTTTCTTTCAACATTCATTCCTTGCAAGAGACAACAGACTACCCACCACCTTTCTTCTAACATTTGCACATCTTAAGATTTCTCTACCCATTTTGCCGTCTTTAGCAATCATTCTATCAAGGTATAAAATTTTAGCTATTTGTGGGGGGGTTTTTTTTGGACAGTGATAGATAAATAGGCTTCATATTTATCTACAGATCCTCCAAGCAAATGTAACCACCAATTACCCCTTTGGCCCTTCATGTCCATGCAGTTTGATTTTCTTCACAGATGAACAGATTCACATATTGATAATGACAATGTTTGGACTAACTACCAACAGTATACCTTAATCGACCATCTGCAATACTTCCTTTATCTACTTTGGTAACAAAAATTCCAGAGTCTCCCGGAAGGTAAGGTTCATTCACTCCTTCAGCCACATCAAAACCAAGAGCCTTCAAATCCATGTCTTCCTAAAAGATATGAATGCAATACATCATCTGTAGTGATTTTATACTTAAGACATGTGAGTATATATGACATATTGCTTTATATCCTATCTGCTTGTTGAGAGCTTTCAAGCAGTAGAGTTCTGTCACTAGCATGTGACCATGGTCTTCAACTTACCCTGTCTTTCTCAAACTCTACTACTTCTGTTTCCCACTCCATTGAATCTGTATCAATAGCTGAATCATGGGAACTATGAGCCATCAACTGCCGAAACCTTGCCTCTTTTTCCAACTGATTCTCCATCTTCTCTCTGTGGAAAGTTGAACATCACAATCAATTCTTTTTCACCCTTACATGCTCAGAATGAGAGGATGAAGATTTCCCAATTTCAAAGTGTTTGGCTCCTTAGAATTAAATCAGAATTTAATTTAATCCTTATTGCTGCTTAATAGGCAGATGATCCAGAGATGCTCCTTTGAAAGAAAACTGCCAAGTAGGCCAAGAATGAAATCTCCCAACACATTCAGCCTGGAGAGTCCTGGTCTACTTTTCTTTCCAATTAAAGTTAGACCTATAAAGATAGACAGATCAATTCTTTTCCTTCCTTCTTTCTCTCCTGTTGTGGGTTTATGGGTTTTAATAAATGCAATTTGCATACACACACACTACATATGCATATGCACATGTGTGTGTAGGTGTGTATTTCTCTCACTATCATGCACACGCAGTGTGTGAAATTATTGCATTTGAAATTACACAGTATTTGCACACTATAAAGATCCTGTCCTACTCCAAGGAGTACAGCAGGAAAGAAAGATGTGACAGATAGGATGCAAAGTTACAGATCAAAGTGTTTTCTATAACACACTTCAGTTCTTTTAATTCACGCCCAGCATCGTTCTTTTGCTTCCTCATGTCATCCAGATTACGAAGAGCTTCTGCCAAGTCACTCACAGCTCGGTCTCTCTCCCTCCTCAGGTTATCGCACAAAGTTCTTCAAAGTCAAACAAATTGAAACACAACATTAGAGGGCTGCAGTGCTACACAATGATCCCAGCCAGCCCCTATGCCCCCTCCCCCAGGATAAAATAAACTAACATTGTTTTTTCACCATGGTTTCAAAAATACATTTCTAGTCTTCCAATATATTTAACCACTTTGCAACAAATGTATGAATGAAACAGAGAAAAACAAACCAATATAACAGGCTTTTTTATACCTAGTTAGTCATTCAAAGTAGTCCAAGCAAGACGCACAACCATAAATACTAACTCCACCTTTACTGTAGAGTTATATTGACAGAATCTTGCAAGTTTGAAAGTACATTTCTCTTCCTTGGCCTTTACAGGCTAAGAAACTAGGGAGAGTCCCTTCTAAGATGCTTTCTCCACCCTTCCTCCTTTAGACTCAAAGCTTGTTTATCAGACCATTGTCTAGTCTGTGCTCTTCCTCCTGCTTTGTAAGGTCAGTCCCACATACCATTACACCGATTTTCATTTGTGAATATGGAAGCAACACTGCATTCATTTCCTACTTACTAATTTAGTAACAGGTCTGCAATGCTACAGAGAATTTCAATTTCAGTTTAATTTTCCTAGTATAAGACTTCAATCCTACCTAATGTTGGTGATATGATTGTTACAAATATTATGAAGTATTCACTCATACTGTTTGTCTCTAGAACTTTTATAATACAAATAAATTCCTGGGTAGTGCAATGTAGAATGATTTCCTAGAAAGTATCATTTTACCGTATGCTCTCTCGTTCTGCAACAATCTTATCCCGTTCCTGGAAAGCCCAATCTCGCCTGCATTTGGCTACTTCTGCCTCTTGCATTGCTTCTTTTAACTCTTGCGACATGGCTTCATATTGCTTCCGGAGCATTTCTATTTCTTTGTTTGCTCTTTCTATATCCAGTGTAGCTGAATCTTGTATCTGAGAAAGTAGAATGATGGATTCAATTCACAGAATCACAAGAAATACAAAACAACACAGAAAAGGGTTTACAAAGGCGAGAAGAGGAGGAGCCCATGCTGGAATTAAAAAAAAATAAATGAAAACATTCTTGTAACACTGTTTTAAAATATCTGGAGTTTTGGATTTATTTCAATAGAACCCCAAAGGATTTCCCATAATCTATTCTGTTGTTACTCCATGACTTCACTTTGCTTGCTAATGCATTTTACATCATTTTTTAAAAATTAATTTTGTGATTGGCATGTGTACAATTTTTTTGGGGGGGCAAAGATTTCATTTCCCCCCTTAATTAGTAAGGCATTCTGCTGTATTCTGCACACTGATTAAATCTCGATTATTAATGTGATCCTTTGAAGATCTCAATATTATTCGTATGTATTTGTTTAATCTATGTAAAGCAATTCAGTGTAGTTGTTTTTTTTAAAAAAACAGACAAATTGGAAAGTACCCAACAACTTCAACAAAATTTGGAAATTACAAGAAATAAAACAAACAAAAATAGAAAATCCCAGAAAATTTCTCACGTATTCCAAAAAAGGTCAAAATCCCAGTATCTGTACCAGATGTCAGTGATGAACGCTGATTAACAAAGAAATGCTAGCATACTCATTTGGATCCAAACTTATAGTCAAAGTTATGCTTAATCCATGGGCATCTGCCAGGGAGGAGGGGGCAAGAAGGATCAAATGATAATATGGGTTATGACATCATCATGCCAATGACACAACACGTGTACTTGCATCAAGATGTCATGGTGCAACTACACAACTGGCCCATTGTGTAATGATGTCATGAGAAAGTTGTCATCATTTTGACATTATCAGGACCTGTTATCGATGCCAATGAGTAGACCACTGAAGTTGGTAAATCAGTCATTATTCCAATATAAAGTAAGCATATACTAAATGCTGATGGTTGCAGAAAAAAGCACCTCCAAGAAAACAGAATTCCACTCTGCAATTTTTAAAATAGCAACAGTAGTACCTGGCGAGCTTGATAGTATTCTCTTAACAGGTGGTCTCTCTGGATAATGGCTTCAGTTCTCTCCTTTCTGGCTACATCTCTCTCTTCCTTCACTGTCTCAATATCCTTACATGCCTGGTCCAGTTCCTTCTGGGCCTCAGCCTTGTCTTTCACTTCATGGCAGTACTTTTCCAAAAGCTCATTCCTTTCACAGATTGCTTGGTCTCGTTCCACTAGAGCAGAATTCAGCTCCTAAAATGGAAACCATCACCGGTAGGAACATCAAGTGCTGAGAGAAACCTCTCATGTGATGAACACACATTGAAAAGTTAAAAGCTTGTGGCATTGATCAAAAGAAACTATAAGCACTGGGCATGTAATAAATGTTGTTAACTAATAACTTAAAGTTAAGTATTCTTCTATGGTAAGGGCTGAACAAGAAACACTGCCTGAGGACTATAAAAAGGTAATAGAAGAAGTAGAATGTCTTGGGGGAAAAAAGAGACAGAAGGAAACAATTGATCCTTCTTTTTCTTCTATTCCTCTGGCTATTCTTCCTGCTAAGCTTCTGAGGTCTTAAAAATTATGGTGAAGAACACAATGAAAAGATTGATCCTAGTGCACATCTCCTAAAAAAAAGGGCAAATTTCATTTAGTGGAACATTAAGAAAGAAATAAAAACAATTGATGGTATTATAAAGGAATGATTGAACCAAGTCATTCATCCCAAACCAAGTTAGAACTTGTGACCAACCTTCTTGTAGGTTTGATTTACCATTAATCAATTATTTAATCCCATTAAAATATCTCTCTTCTCATCCCTTACATTAAATATTTATTTTGGTATTTAAAAAGGGATGAGGTGGGGTCAAAAACTGGGAAAACAAACCACATCGTTTCCAGCCTTTTCACACCTCTGTTTTAGGTATGCATTGGTAACAATAGAAATTAATTCCCTAATGTCAATGGGAAATGGTATTACCTTAAATAATAGAGTCCAATAACAACTAAGTGTGTATCCATTGGACATTATCTTAATATCCAATAACGTGTATTAATTCTTTTAACTGAAAGGCACACAAATGGTATTGCCAATTTCTTATACCAAATCTTCCACTGTACTTTTGCTTGTACCTCATGGTTTACATAAAACTAGGGCTTTCTAAAAATATGTAATTATATATAAATCAAAAGATATATATTTGTTACCAATGGAACTTGGAGTCTGTGAAATGAAAAAAGGTTGATAAGAAGTACAGTAATTTTAACTGCAGCTGTTCTACCAAGTATTATGAGTTAAAGCTGTTGCTATGACAAGTTCTATTTTAATCTAATGCAGAAGAGGATCATAATTATGTTTCTTCAAGTGTTTGTCAATCCTTTGTAATAATTATTTTTAAATATCTAAATCTGGTTGAATTGATATGAAATCCAGTAGCTTCTTGAAGCTATATCTGTGATTAACCTAGCAGAAAACAAGTTATCAAAATTAACTTCTAAAATCTGCTGTTGTATACAGAATCTCTTCCAGGTAATATAACACTTGTAGTTCCTTTTAAATTATTTCAGGAAGTGATTTTTCAATTCAAGTACATTGTTAGTTTAGGAATTTCCCTGTCACAGCATTAACTATTGCTTTGGAAAACTTTAAAAGGCCTTCTTTTCAGACAGCTGCATGGAAGATAAGTGTCAATGTATAAGAATATCCAGTGATATCCATTAATAACTATATCAATATCAGACAATATCCTTCTGAATACCAGGAGATGTAAATAGAATTTTGTTGTGTTTGCAGCCTTCTCAAAGGCATCTGGCTGGCCAATGTAGAAACAGAAGGCTTGGCCAGAGGTCCAAACCTAAACCACTAAGTGCTACCAACATTTATTGCAATACACGTTTGCTTATATTTTCAGGGACATTGACCAGTGAAACTGAACACAGTCTGAAAAATTAGTCAACAGATCCAACAGAGGCAGCATTTCAAGCAGATGACTGGCTTGAATCTGGTGCTCTTGTGGATGATAATATTATTATTTAGCAGCTATGTACCACTTTCATATGTTTTTCTCATATACTGTTATGCCTGAAAGCCCTCTGATAAGAATGGCATGGCATACCTAGGTCAACTGATAAAATCACCTTTATGATACAATGAGTGGTTTCAACTGATGGTTGCACATGGGCAACCTTTTCTCAGCTAAGCTAACCAGGATTGGACCAGTTTAAGTTTTCAGATGGGAAACCTTCGCCTATTGATCTGAAACTATTTGGCTCCATTATATAGACTGCTTTATAAGGTACATTTGGAGCATGAAGTATGTAAGTACAAAGGGGAAAATATACCAGAAAAAGGCATTGCAAACCACTAATGTACTGTTGCCCAAAAACTACCTGGGCATGTGCATGGAGTTGCTCAGAACTGAGCTAAACTTGAAAGAGACAGTATTTTTAAGTCCCAGAAGGTGGCGGCATCTGTCTGACTTCGTTTAAGCTCAAAAGCTAAGCAAGGTCATACCCCGTCAGTACTTTGATGGGAGACCAGACTTAGGGCTATAGGCTGGACTGGGGAGTTTAAAAAAAGAAAAGAAAGAACAAAAAATATCCTGGGGCAGCTACACAGAAAGAGCACCTCCAAGGCCCCACTAGGTGACAGCATTTGCGGGAATGGATCTGGACCAACCCACCCTATCTAATGTAGTGGGATGGGCAAATGCCCTCAGGGAGAGGCTGTCCCACAAATAACCTGGCCCTGTGCCATGTAAGGCTTTAACGGTGATAATCAGCTCCTTGGCATGTCAAGCAGATATCTACATTAGAACCTTCTCTATGACCTGTTTTCTATATACAGATAATTGTGTGTGCCACTGAAGCCTTCATGTGTTCTGCTGGGTTGAATGAACCCCAGAAGGGATTAGCTAGCCCAGTGAAATGAGACCTTAATAGTTCCACCAGATGAGTAGATCACCTTGCAACTTTTCCTTGCCCAAATTCATTGAGCAATGGGCAAATAATTCAATAGGCTCATTGCTCAAGCAAATCCGCCGTTCAGTTTGCACCACACTATAGGGGCAGAATGACTTCACTTCTTTACCAACAAAAGTGTCTTACAATACCATACCTGTCTCAATGCTTCCATTTCCTCACTAGCCACTCTCTTCTCTGAAGATGTATTTTTCAATTTGGATTCTGCAAGCTCCAGCTCTGTTTGAAGTTTATCTACTTCTTTGATAACTTGATCCCTCTCGCTCATGATGAGACGATATTCACTGAAAACAGAGTCCCGTTCCTCCTTGTACTTCTCTGCATCCTTTGCTGCCTTGAGCTGCACTGTTTTATACCTTGTTGCTTCTGACTGCAACCGTTCCATCTCTCTCTGAAGCTCCTTGTTCTGGGCAGTGGCTTTGCTCAGTTCTTGTTGCACGGTTTCAAATCTAGAAGAAAATAGCAAGGTTGACCATTTGCAGGAAAAGAAAGGGGTTTTAAAATCCTTCCTCCTCTTACAGCCAGAACACAAACTGTTTAAAAATGTCACAGTAGAACTAACATGGTCAACCATGTTGTTTTTTAATCATGCATCTGTTTGTTCTCATATGATTAGAAAGCAGAATTAAATTTAACATCAATAAAAAGTGGGTGGATGCAAGGAGTTGAGCTTTGCCTTAGTTCATCTTTTAAACTGCCTTTTTAAATCTACCTCACTTCCACTTCTTCAGAGCCAGGCTGACTGAGTAGATACATCGTGGAAGTCAGGACAGTCCACCTTGGCAGACTGTTGATCTCAAAACCAGGCATCTATATAAACACAAACTCACATTTAAATGTGAACTGGCAAAACATACAGACAATCAAATGCAGGTGGTTCCGTTACATCTACTTTGGTCCTGAGTGTATGAGCACCATCAAGGAAGCTGAAAGAGGGAACCGAGTTAAGATTCCTCTAGTGGAAAAACAATTTGGGAAACTTATTTTACCTTCTCAGAGAAGTGGAACATTGCTGCTGGAAATGGACTGCTGTGTCCCGCTGTTTCATCAGCATGTCCATCTGTTTCTGGAGACGTTTGTTTTCTTCTTCGGTCTGTTCTAACCGGCTCAGATCAGTATTGTGGCTTGCTATCTTTTCATTGTACCGCTTTCTTAGTGCATCATAATCCTTCTTCACAACTTCTAATTTATCCATCGCTGTATCGTAGAGTTTATTCAAGATCTCTGATGACCCATTCTGCTTCATAACCTGCAAGAAGGAAATACATTTTCAACAAAACTTTATGGCAAGAATGAGACAGGTCTCAGTCTCATTTAAAACACAGAAAGTCCAGTGAATTTTTATTTGTACACATATATTTTAAAGTAAATAATTTACTTAATTATCCACTGGTCCATTCTGACAGTAGGCTGAATCCCAAAACTAAACAGAAAGTGAACAACTATGAATGCCTTGTCTCAATGCAATTTAAAGGTAGGTTCAATGTACTACACAGGACTGGTCGGGTGAAAAGGTGAGTTCTCTCTTTTTTTAGGTGTAATTTCAAAAACACCATTTCCCTATGAAAAGATACCTTACACATTAACTTAAAAATACTAAAGTGCCATAACGTTCAAGAAAAAAAGGCAGATGGAAGAGAAAGTTGGACTTTGAAGAAGCAGGATAGAAAGCGTATTGATGCTCTTGAACTCTGATGTTGGAGAAGATTCCTAGAACACCAAAGGTAGCCAAGAAAATGAAACAAAACAAAACGAATCATAGAAAGGATCAATCCAACTCAAGGCACAAATGACTATGCTTAAATTATCATATTTTAGAGATACTATATGACGACTCAGCTCCCTTGAGAAGCTCACAATGCTGGGAATGGTGGAAAGGAAATAGAAAAAGAGAACAGCCAGCAGGAAAGTGGACGGTCAGTTACAGCAATGATGGGTGCACCACTGGGAGACTTGAAAGGACAGGTTACGAGACAGTCTCTCTATGTGGTCGCTCAGAAGTGACGCTGACATAATGGCACGAAACCAGTCCCTCAAGAGCTCACCCTTCCAAATGGGCCTTTACGACAGGGAAAAGAGCATTCTTCTCCATCATTCTGAAATGTTTTCCTATTAGCCATTCTTCTCAGAGAGAAATTGCAGTTTAGAACTGCTGCACCAACCCTGAATCAATAAACATGGAGCCAAAGTTGTGAGTGGAGTGGGAAGTGGGAATGGCAAAGGGGATAGTTTTCAGACAAATACAATGCAGGGAGCAGCAGGGAACCAGAAGTCCCATCCAATTTGTTTCTAAATCCTTTTTGTTTCCTCTCCTCTCAAGACTGCAGAAAAACCTGATATTCTTCTACCATGTAAAGACAGTAAATGCCCAAAACTGGATTTGGGTCTTGCCTTAGTCTTCTGGAATGCACCACTAACTTCAGGCAAGAAGGAGGGAGGGCTTCACAAGATTGAACTCCACCCCAAGACAACAATGAAAATCTTTGTGCACAGAGCAGGATTCTATAGGCCAAACTGGAATTAAAAGAAGACCACAGGCATATACATCTGCTAAACCACAAGATGGCACACCAGTTACGTTCTCCATTGCAGCCCATGAAATATGCATAAAAGTCAAAGGAGATAACATAATTCAGAAAATATTGCCAGTACATGGGGCACTGATTATTTGCAAACGTTTTATTAAACTTACTTATAGCCATTCCTTGTCCTTGGAGTTATTTGCAGAGAAGCACCTATTTCTAGAGGATGATGATGATGATTTCATAACTTAGGGGAAACACAGTATAGAATATAGGAGTTTCAGGCTTAGGTTTAGGCTCAAATTTCATACACTACTACTTTCTGCTGAACTCATGAGTAGCCTTCTCCTCAACAGGAAAAGACAGATGCTTTCAGTTCTGATCAGAGTGCACACACGAGGCAAAATATGACTAAGCCCGATGATGTCCTATCTGATCCTTTTTCTCTTCTACACAGTAGCAGCTTCTTTGTCACAGCATGTGGCAGTACCTAGCTGACCTTGACTGATCCCCCCAAAAGCTAAGCAGAGATGGACCTGGTTAGTTCTTGGATGGGCAACCAAATGGAAATCACTCAACAGTACAATGCACTGCTATAGTTACAAATTTAACAGTAATGAACAGCAACGACACATAACTTGCAAGAAGATTTAATTATTTTCTGCTGATTCCCCCTTCCCTTAAGTTTTAACTGGGCCTATAATTCCCTGATACAGAATTTGGAACAGTAAGTAAAATGTCTGTGGTTTTTATTATGTTACTTTATGTAGCTATGCAATGTACTGTTTAAATCCATACAATGTAGTGTGTGCGTGTGTGCATGCGTGCATACACATACATACATGCATATGTACATAGCTGTACATACACCCCCCCCAATAACCCCACAAACCAGTTATGTGCAATTCAGATTTAAAGGCATTTGTTCTTCTGGAAAAGGAGTAAATGATTAAGAAGGAATATTAATTTCTGCTGGAAATGAGAACATGTGAAAATGAAGGCCAAAGAATCTCTCAGATATTTGGGTTGTAAACGACCTGCTCTTAAAAGTTCCAGTAGGGTGCAGCACCCGCCAACTTCAGACAGGCAGGGAAGAGTCTGGTTAAGATTTGGGTGGAAGATTATCAGAGAACCCCGGGGCTGCGGCTTCAACGGGGAAGTTAAAAGAATCCCTAGAAGAGTGCAGTGCCAGGCTGCTCCTGCACTATTGCCAGGAAAACTACAGGGGTGAGTCAATGACGTTTCCAGAAGTCAAGTCCGCTTGAAGGAGACTTTACTACTTTATTTTTGCTCTTTAAAAAAAAAAGGGGGGGGAGGTAGAGAAGAACAGTCAACATGAGTCTGAAAGTGGAGGAACAAAAGAGAAAACATCACAAGGAGTTCCCCCATTCAATTCCCTGACAAGGAGGAGAGCAAATAATCTGAGTGAGGCCAAAGGCTACCACCATGGAAACAGGAAGCTCGTACGCAAGACGCAGACAGCCCAGTCGGGCAGCGACTGGACAGAAAATCAATGGCCATCTCTGTTGGGGGAAGTAATCTGACCCAAACGGTCTGTTCTTCCAAGCTATCCGCTGCAGAGCTGTTTGAACAAGATTCAAAGCCGCCAAGCATCCGAGTGTCTACTTCACCGCCTGTTCTCCTGAGAAGGGAGTAGAGACACATCCTATTCTAAGAGAAAAGAACCAGTATTGACTAACAAGGAGAGAAACGGCAGGTTCTTTTTTCCTCTCCCAGTAATTGTTTTATTGCATTATACAAGGTGAACACATTATAAAATATAGATATTAGTTGGGTACAGTGCTATTTATGCAATATAAACCAGAACTTGTTAACCCTATGATGGTTTAGATAAATTCAACCTTTAAAGGTAAGGGGGAAAAAAGTTTATATCAATGTTAAATATAATTTCTAAAATGTCAGTAAACATAAGGTTGCTTGAATGACACAATTCAAGCTAAGTATGGCACTGCATGCTAAGAGTCGACACTGACTTGATGGCACATAATCAATTGTTCATAAATGTTTTTTTGTTAAAGAAAAATGGAAGGAAGGAAGGAAGGGAGGGAGGGAGGGAGGGAGGGTGGGCGGGCTTGGAAAAGTAGGTAAGTATTTGACTTCTAACTTCCCCCTTCTTTATACTCAGACTGATTTGCAGCATTTACAAATATTTAGACCCCGTTAGAAGCCATAATATAAGGGTTTGTGTTTGCCTTGACATATTGTGTATATGGAAAGCATTTTTTCTTGAATTGGGTTAAACAGCAGGTTATTTTGAGACTGAATGGAGCAAAACTGAAGTGGGGCTGGGAAAGAAATCCCCAAACTGTGTAAGTTTCAAACAATTTTTGTTTGTTTGCTTGTTTTAAATGGTATCATTTTCCCCTGCCATGCTTGTTTTCCAGATGTGGTATATACTGTATTTCCTGTACCGCTCCAGCTCTCATCTCTTTGAAGTGGCTTTGGAAGCAAATGATTAACCAGCACAAACAGCTTGTTTGCTTGCTTGCTGAGCCCACAAGCACAGCAAGGCTAGAAATCTCATCTTGCGAGGAGGAAATGAAGAACCTCTATTGTTCTCTCTAACTCCCAAGTTATATAGCAATCTTTCCCATCAAGAATGGATTTCATTTTTGGTGTGTACCTTTTTTCACCAAAACGTAACAGAATTCAAACATGTGTGTGTGTGTGTGTGTGTGTGTGTAATAAAATATGCATGTTTGTGTATGTATATAAAAAATAAAACAGCTTCTCCTGGAGTTGAATAAGAGATATAGAGCTCGCTAATAATGCTTGAGTCAGAATGGCTTGCAGTGATTTCAGGAACTGTTATAAACTCATAAACAAATATTTTATAAATTAAAAGGGACTGGGCTGAGAATGAAACCAGAAGTGGGCAATCTGCAGCCCCCAGATTCTCTTTCCAAGACACTATGACGTTTGCTAAATGTGCCATTCTGAACCCTAAAAACTTCAATGTAAGCCCAGGAATTGCCCTATCAGCTTAACACAAAGAGAACCTCTCTATCTCCAGCTTTCTTCACAGGTTTGAGCTGGCTGTGCCCTCACTCCTTACCCCTGCCTTCTGGGTGTTTTTTTTCAACTTTCCCATTATCCTGCTTAGATATCTAACATCAGCCAAGGTTGGGTAGGAGCTGCCAAGTACCCAGACATGTTAATGCACTGCTAAACAGGTTCTGGGGAGTATTTGCCAAGTTGGATTTTTGGTGAAGAATTTTCTGAACGAAGAATTTTCATTCAATTTCTTGGTGAAGAAATTTCCAAACCCAGCTTCTACTGTCACAATCAGATCTCTGCAGTTTTCATGACATCCACAATTTATACCATAGGGGAACATAGGAAGTTTATTTCGTATGTAAGTAAAATAACTTTCCACTTTGCTTACTGATGCCTGCTTTAGAAGAGACTTTTCATCATCCCTGGTTTATGCATCATTTTGGTTCCACTGTCCCTTGCCTGCCAAATGGCAGGAAACTCTGCCTGTTTCCCACCAAATTTTGTCAGCATATATCTATCTTCCTATCTGAAATATAACTTGAAGTTTTATATAAGAAAGTGAAAGAAATGCTAAAAAAAAGGGGGGGGGAGAGAAATATATATTCAACAGCAATTAAAGCATGATCTTCAACCTACTTTATGAGCAAGAAGTAACAGTGTAATTGGTCCAGCAATCAACGCCCAGAAGTCCACACATCTTAAAGTTGCTGAGGCTGAGAAAAACACTGGTCTATATGTTATGACCAGATATCTCAGGTAACCCTGCCAGGACCAGCAGCAGCTTCCTAACCAAGTAAAAGTATAGCTCCCAACCCCAAATAGAGCACAGTTGTCCAAGCGTGGGATGACCTTGTACGAATTACAAGTGGGCACCTGGCTGACTGAAAAACAGTATCATTGGTGTACTAAGCATGGATGCGTCTTGGCACAGATGCTACTTGGGTCTTTAAATAATAGGGAATCCAAGCAAACCCTGACCAAATGACAGACTGCAACCCAATAATCTAGATTATTCCATCTTCATAATTCTCACACCCCGAAATTATCCTCAACGGAGAATGGGTACATGGCATCAAGGAATTGGTTTAGAACATATATAGTCTTTTTTGTTCAGATGAGACTCTGAAAGAGGGCTGATATTACAGTCCAAAGCTAGACAACACCTTCATATGGATGTCAAATTGCACTGAGGAATAAGTAATAATTATTTAGCACCCTACTGTATAGCTACCAGGAGAAGTGGTACAATCATCTTGTATGATAACATTTTTGGAAATGCTTCTATAAATGTGGGAGAAAGTAATACAGGGCTGTCTTTTCAATCTCCAAACCATGCAGATGATCCAGAACAGTATCAAAGCCAATGAATTCAAAAGCTGCTGAGACATAAAGCAGATCAGCAGAATCACACTCCCTTTGTTTTTCTTTTGCAAAAGACCAATCTTTCTGAACCAGCATAGATATACAGTGTTCACACCATTTCTTTTCAGGGAACATTATGCAAAGCACCAAAAAAAAAATTACAGAAAAGAAACTAAGGCATTGGGTAAAAAAAAAGAAAAAGAAGCAAGCAAAATCTAGTTTACACTAAATCTCCGTACCTGCCAGCCCTTTGCAAATCTTCCTTGCTTCCACTCTGCTAGTATACCAATTCATATTTTATCTTTTTATTTAAAAAAAAAAATGCTTCTCACCATACCCACTTTTGACTGCCTTTGGAGGATTTCATCAATTCCACCCAGCTATGTGCTTTTGGGTTTTCTCCTTCCTCTCAACCTCCTCTCTCATGTATTTATTTTATGATTTGAACCTCATTCATTGTCTCTTACTGGTCACTCACCTTTGTATTCAATCCATGTTCATTCACCACCCATTCATTCTTGGTCCCACCTGTTCTTGATTAATCACACACACGTAAGTAACTAATTTCCATTGTATTCAATTTACTTTTATGTTTCTCTTGACACGCATATCTCTTATTTCTACATAATCCTTACCTCTTTTAACCCTTGTTAGCTACCCACTAGGGTATAATCACTAGAATAGGTAGCTCGATAAATGGATTAAATTTTTAAAAATCTGGCATGACAGCCAGTTTCACTACGTTTAACAAACATTTCTTGCTTACAACAACATGCAAACTACTGACTACTTTTCTACCAGCATTGGGATGTCTTAAAATGTTTCTATTTTCTTGTCTTTAACAAACATTCTCCCAAGGTACAACCATTCATCTATGTCAGTCCTATGAAGTAGACCAGATCAGAAAGCAGACTCCACAAGTAACTAGAACTATACTATACTGATAATGGAGAGGGGGCAATGATCAAGAGACCCTTGGAAGGCCTTCAGTACTGAAACCAGCCCCATATCATTGGACCAGTTCATGTGCTGGATCTGTCAACAGATTCTGTATTAGAAAGTCAGTATGGAGCCAAACAACTTTAGCATCGGGTTTCCCAATCTTGCCATAGCAAACTTCTAAAGACCTCCAACACAGGATTTACTTGATATGAGCTGACAAAGCTTTTATAATGAGCCTGAAGCTCAGCACTGCCCAACCTTTATGCTGAACTTGACTCTAGGTGACTGTATCCACGCAGTTTTCTTGGAATGTTACGGAAATCGTTTGCTATTGCTTTCTTCAACAATGGTTTTCAACTTCCCTGCCTAGCAGATGGATGACAAGAAATCACCCAGAAAAGCTCTTTTGCACAGCTTCATGGGGCCCTCAAAGCCTTCAAATGCCATGCTATAGATGTGATTACTTATGGCATATATCACTTTTACAACAAGTCTTACACTGCTTATGTTAATATGATCTTCTGGTCTAAAACACTGTCTGAAGATCCTCAGAAAGCAAGAGGAAAGTCTAGACCCCACAGTTTTGGAGATGACAGTCAGGAGTGAGTAAGACAATTTTTCCTAACAAAAGGATAAAATATTTATCCTAATTTGTATCCTCTACCACTGCCTCACAGTCCCTTCATAAATCAAACAATAAATTGCTCACAATACAGACCCACAGAACTGTTTATAGGAGGTGGAGAAAATATCAGAGGGCAGTTGATGAATCATTCATACCATACTTATTAGTGTATTTGTGCAGTTTATATTAATTCTTGCACTCAGAAAGATTTGTTGAACCATATAACTGTGACATGGGTATTTACTGATTACATACACTGATTACTTTTAGTACAACTTATATGCAATGTAAGTATTTTAGAGGATAAAGGGATGATGAATGGGAAAAGGTACAGGAGGCAGAAGAATGGCCAAGAATGAGAAGTCATAAAAATACAAAGAAAATAACTTTGTGGAAAAACTGGGTTACCTAGAAATCTAAAAATAGAAGTGATGGGAAGCTTTAGGCTGCCAGAACAGAAAATAGGGACACTGAGATCTCTAGGAGTGGCCTAAAAGTTGCAAAAGAATTATGGTATAAACAACAGCTGGATGAGTCCCAGAGGGAGAACTACACTGACTGATAGACTTCTGAGATTACAGATGCCCTGCCAAAGCTTTGACTTCTGAAGAAATTCATCATATTCTGAGGATATGCTCAACTCTATAACTGTGTATAAATCTCAACAGGAAAAATTACAAATCTCTTTAATTACATTGAGTAATATTAAATTTAGATTTTCATATCATGCTTAAGTTGTTTGTTTTCTTGCAATGCAGGACTGTTCACTCTGGCCTATACAAAGGAGTGATCTAAGTTAAACAGAACTGTGCTGTAATTTTTGTGCATAATAGTTCTATGCTCAACTGTAGTAGGAATATATGAATAATTTGTCGATAATGATCTGAATGTCCCATGGAATATCAAGTTGATTTCAACTAGCTATATGGGCCCAGCCCCACTCAAGTTTATCATTTCTACTGCCTTGAGTCCTGATCTCCTTGATTTATGGAGGACCTGTAATGAAAGTAGTTGACATCAAAGCTGATTTGGGCACAGATAGTTCCCAACGATTGCAAAGGCTGAGCTGAAAAAAGTAAAGATATTCCACTTAGTGAGTGAACTAGTAAATCTGCACTGTAATCTGATGTTTGCAACTCAAAAGCAAAATAATCATTCACAATTAATTTGCAGTGGATTCATGGAGACTCAATCCCTCATGTAAAGTTTAAACACAGGATATGAGCTAATAAGGTTATGGAATTTATCAGGCCCACTCATTATCTTTCAACACTGAAACAAAGATTATGGTATACAACTAATCACACAACAGTAAGATTAATTTCTATTTTGACTGAACTTTGCTGCCTTGATGTTCAGGAAGGATAGCCTACCAGAACATCTGATACTTGCAACTGTTCAGGTTTTGCAGTATACACATTTGTCAATTGTAGCAGCAGCAAAGCAGGATTGCCAGTAAGAACCTATTATGCATGCATGCATAAAAAGGGCGAAGCTTCAATTTCAATGCCACACCCACCAACTTGTAGTTTCTCTTCTGTGCCCACTGAAGGCCCTTTTCAGAATCTGCTTTCATTCCAGAACTCTGATTGGAATCGGCCAACTGTAGTAATACACTATGTTTAGTCAAACAGCATCTTCCTCTCTTTTGAAAGTATTAGTGGATTTTAATGCTACTTCCAGGTTCCATTTCAGTTATTATTTATATTCAATCGTTACATATTATCCATTTTCTGGTGCATGAAATATATAATGTACAAAGAAACTTTTCAGTGCAGAGTCATCGTAATTTAGTAAGTATTTCTCTTTCGCAACTATTAATATGGGGGGGGGAAGCTCATCAGTTTGTATTATACTGTTCTGTCTAGATAAGGACAACTTTGCTTAAGTTTCTGTCATTTAACTGCTCGGTAAGTTCCCACTGGCTTGGCCAACAGGATGCAAGGGAGCAGGAAATTCATCAGTTATCCTCTACATAAGGCAATGAAATCAGGCATGGCAGAGAGAAGTCCACACTCTGGCCAGGCTTCTGAATTCTATCAGAAGAAGTCCTTACAGACTGACAAGATAGAGGTCCATGCGCTGATCTAAGGTAGAATTACAGAGGACTGAAATTCAACATAAAGACAGCCAAATTATAGACAGAATGGCCTATGGAACATTTCTAGTATGATCTAGTTAACATCAGGAAATTGTATTTGGAACACATTATCTTCAAGCTATTATAAAGCTAAAAAACCAGAGTCTGTAAATTGAAAGACTAAATTGCTTAGATGTCCCTTAGGAAACATTCAATCACAGTACCTACATTCTGCAAAAATCATAGCCGAAAAGCCATCAGGAATAAATGCAACCAAAATGCTAATTAAATGAAAAGTAAGTGCTATTAACGTTATTTTATGCAATTAGATGTATATTTTAATTGTGAAAAAACTGCCTTTCCTACAGAAACTATATTAAAAAGCAGAGAAAGAAACTACCTGCTGTTGTTGGCTGCGCAAGTTTGTTATTTCCTTCTGATCCTCCTCATGAAGTCTCTTCATTTCCTCACACAACTGCTGGAGGTGATTGTGCTCTCGTACAAACTGGCTGTTCTTCCGCTTCAAGGTGTCCATGTCTTCCTTCAGCTGTGACTGGTCACTCAGCAGACGACTGTGTAATGTACTGGCAAGATGAGAAATGCCCACCAGTAAGTCCAAATAAAATGCTCTCTTGTGCTTGGAAATTAAAAGTGATTTTTAAAGGTATAGTTAATAAACAATCATACTGATAGCCATCTCTGCTAAAGTACAGAAAAGAGTTGAGGGTCAAGCATTCTGATATAAAAAAAGTAAAATTTCTTTTAAATCTAGCTCAACTTTTTGCACGTTCATAGACACTTCAATGTAATTTGGAGAAAATATAGAAGTGGTTTGCCACTGTCTTATTCTATGATGATGATGATTTACTCTCCAGGCTAAACTATGGTCCTGGGATTCCCTGGCTGCCTCTCATCTAAGCACTAACCAGGTCTGGACATGCTTAGCTTCAAAACCCACAAGGTCTATGAAGTGCTACCTTCGGGTAAGACATTGTCAGAAAGTATCTCTCTAAGGTTGTAGTGGTGAAACTACAAGCTCTAATGATGATCAATTATTATGGACTCATTATTTTGAGCACTTTGGGTTGGACTATACTGTGAAGGGAACAGCACAACTTCACATATAGTACTTTGGGGTCTGTGCTGCGTGAGGATAGAAAAGAGGGTAAGAGAGAGAGAGAGAGAAAGAATGAGAGAGGGAGCAAGCAGAGAAGAAACTCTATACACATTTGCCTCTGGCCTTACCACTAGCAGACCCTAGAATTGTTTTTTAAACAGTATTTATCATATTTTTATTTCAAGTTGTTTGCTTACAAGCCATGCTGGATGCTTCTACTGACAAAAAGGAATATGAATAATTTTAATAAATTGTTTAATTATTCTTCAGTCAGTAATAAACACATTGCTGGTTGGTTTTTCTCCTAAGTTCTTGACCCTTCAAAGAAGAAAAATCCCCCAGAGACAAGGAAATTTTAAAAAAGCACCCAGAACAGAGAGAAGACTCCCTGGTCTGAGCTTTTCTCATCCAAAGCAACTTTATAAATGCAGATAGCTGACTGGCTTCCCCTGAACTAGAAGAACTATAAATGCTTCCAGGTTAGAGCAAACCCCTGCTTGGCAAATCCCTATATCTATTGTATGTCTAACATCCTGTTTGGATCCAGACTTTTCATCCCATAGCTACTTCCAGACTAGAATGGCAGATTCAGATACCCAAAATATCCTTGAGGCATCCCAAACATCTAAACAGATACTCAAGGCTGGAATAGCTGGAAAAATTGTTGCTAGGATTATGAAATTCATTGAAGGGATAACTAAACTGCACTAGATGGATACCTTTTTGAATGTCAAGGATTAAGAAGACTAGCAATCTTGTTTGACAAAATTCACTCTAGCCCTTGGTTTATGAGAAAGTAGATTAAACAGTCAAAAGGACGACCAAGACTCATTGCATGTTTTAAAGATGTCTGAAATGCCATAGTGAGCTTTTTGGAATAGCTTTCATGGTACTTAAACTTCTATCCTTTGCACACTTTTATTTCAGTAATTGATTAAAAAGAAGGATGGTTTTTAATTATACAACAGAAGAGGAGAGGAGACTAAGACTGGGAAACAGTCTAAAACAGAAGTGAAAAAAAGTGGTCTGCTAGGACCCCTTTTACAGCTCTTTCAAATGTCCAGAGAGCGGATGAGGCTAATATTTTCAAATTCCCTTTTTTTGTGTCGCAGTTTAAGGGGGCTTAGAGCATACATTTCATCACCCTGCGACAGTGCCTGTAACATACTTGCACAATTGCACATGAGCTCACCAGGGCAAAATGGTTGGGGGTCCCTCTGTTAGGCTCCAGACATGTTGTAGGCCATTGATTATGTATTAATCTTGGCTGACAACTGTAGTATAAACAGACGTAGTGGCATACGAATTTTCACCTAATGCTGTTGAGCCAAGTAAACAGTATATAATTATTTTTAGAAAACCAGACTGCCTGTTGAGAGACATGATAAGGGACAAAAGCTGAAGGCCAGAGATACTGGATCAAGAAGCGGGCAGATAAAAATAAGGACTCTGGTAGCATCTTTTCAACAAACACATTTTATTAAAAGGTTTAACTGGGGTAAGGCAGGAGGGAAAAGGGAGGGGAAGACAGGTTGATCATCTTCCTAATTTAAATCCTACATCAGTCTAGCCACTCTGTAAATCTGCATTGGATGGAATGAGCTACAGTTCCTGAAATCTTATGCCTTATGATAAATCTGTTAGTTATAAAAGTTATTACCAGAAACCTTCACATAGATTTCACAACTCTCTTCCTATAAAGGGCAGATCAATGGGAAGAAAATCAAACCACTCAAATTTAGAAGAAATTGAATGTTAACCTGTTCTTAAACTCCAAGATGTGATCAAAATATGTATCATTGTAACTTCTGCTCATATTCTTGGAGTGAGTATGTTAACAGCAATATAGGAAGATGAGAAATAACAGATTAGAGCCGTCAAATTTTGCAGGTCCTGTACATGTAAACACCATCAAGTTCACAGCCTTCTTTCTAAAGGCTCAAAGGCAAATACAGGATTTGGAAGGATTTAGTAAACCCAAATACACTAAGGAGTTCACAGAAGTGCAAGCTATAAAAGAGAGGAACAGTGAAAGAAAGGGATGAGAGAATACTACTTCCTGAACTCCTGAAAAACTTATGAAGAGTTAAGATTGTGTGGCACTTCAGATTCACAGGCAAACAAGTTCTTTGCAGTTAGCAGGGGCACACCAATCTGCAGTTCCTCCAGTCAAACAATTATTTTCCAGGAATTGCACTGTCACTTATTACACCGCTTGTAATCAGGTTAAGGGCAAAATATAAGACCAGGTTTTGTTCTGAGCAAATGTGCCGAAAATTGAGAAGCATAAAATGCGGAAATTAATTAATTAATTTTGTAGAGCATTTGTTTGGATTTGTTCAATGAACCCAACAGAAGGGAATCCAACCAACTGCACATTCAAGCCTGAAAACAAAAGAAGGATGGTTTTGGTACTATCTAACTGTCCCATGGGGACGCTTTGACCCACACTCCAATCTGGACCAAGGAAAAAACGATTCAGAAAAAGGAAACAACCATGCCCTCCAAACAAACAATCAAAAGAAAAAACCACACCCTTTGCTTTAAGTCCGGGAAAGTCACCTTTGCAGACTACTCCATCCCATTACAAGCCAAATTTACATTCCATCAGAGTTTTTAGAAGCTGATTTTCTATCTGCAAAGATTAAAAAACTAATCCTTAATCTGCTACCAAATGCTCTGTATTTTCTCTCTCCACTGATGTTAAAATTAGGACATTCTAGAGACAAACAGGCTGAGGATAAGAAAGCTAGTATTGAAAGCCTCTGGATATTAAACTCTAAGAGAATCTATTCAATATGGAAAAACAAGAAAGAAGGTACTAATGTGTATGTTTACTTACTGATAGAAATCAGCTTCCTTAGCAGCTTCTTCACATCTTTTTAGTGTTTTGGTGTGCTGGTTCTGTAGGGACTGTAGATCTGACATTGCCTTCATACACTGTATCTTCAGTCTTTCATAATCATGGTTTGGTTTGGGGTTAGGCCTACCACAAAGAGAAGGTCATATGAGTAAGCTAAAGTTTCCTTTGAGTGTTTGTCCATGCAGTTTTGGCAACAGTATGCAAGGGATTTACCACTGCTCTCTTTTCAGCTTCCAGATCTAGCCTACAACCCTGGTAGGCTTCCATTCTGGTCTCACTATAAACTGTGCCTAGAGTGAGAAACATCATGACTCCAATCCATTTCATCCCATACAAAATTTACAGATCTGGACCATGTACAAATTGGCCTTAAATGTTACAGGGAGGAAGGTTTTTCTCCTGAGGGATCAGCAACAATGGGATGACTTTCAGAGGTGTTCAGAAAACTTGCCTATCTGTTGTCTAATTCAACATAGCACTGACACACTGATCCCCACTGACACACTGCTTGGAAAAGCTTAAATATTCACACGCCAGCACGTGGTAACATTTGCAAAGTGATTTGAAAACAAGCTTGTGCAAATAAAACCAACGGCATTCTAGCAACCTTGTTTTGCGGAAGTTATCCCAATCGACATGGAAAGCCACATAAAAATGTCTAATTCTAGTGCGTAAGGATTAGGCGGCAATGACTGAAAGATCAAGTGAAGATTTCAATCAGGAGCCTTGCGACTGCGGTGGGATGGGGTTTCTTGGCCAAGGTTCCCCAAGCCAACAAGATCCATGACCACTGCAGACCATGTCATGGTAATAAGAGACGGCAGGCTTGAGGGAGAAAAGACCTAGTCAACCAGTGAATACATCTGCACTCAGAAATGGAATTACAGTGGACTGGAGCACTGCCAAATCCTCTTTACACAGTATTTTTAGATCAAGATCCCAATGGCCATTTTTTCTACATTAAATATTTTATCTTAACTCATACTGGCAGACATGCCACAAGGCTCTAACTTTCTCCCCATAAACAAAGAATCTATTAAAAACATGATACAAGCCATATCCAATAACTATATGTTATATAACATCATAGAGATTAATTTGAAATTAAACAGGACTGTTTGGTTAGAAATCGACTCTGATAGGTGAGAGACAGTACTGTAACTGAGCATCCCTGGTTCAGATCTAGCTTCACAAAACCAGTAAGCCACATATAAACCAAGAATGACCTATATGTGGTCTTTCAGATATTGCAAAATCCCAACTCCCATCGATGCTAGTGAGCAGAGTTAATGATGGGAGTTGCAGACTAACAATATCTGGCTGGTTTGATCCTACAGAAAGGAGCACACTCTGGGTCCCATCTGCTAAGGAGCGTTGGCTGGTGGGGCCCAGGAAGAGACCCTTGTCTGTCATGGCACCCATGCTCTGGAATATCATCCCTCTGGAGATCAGATTGGCCCTGTCCCTGTGGGCCTTCTGTAAGACCCTGAAGGCTTGGATCTGTGCTTGACAGAGTCTGATTCTTAGTTCTGCTGAACATTTGATTGCTGCTTCTATCATTTTTCCTGGCTGCTACTGTATGTGTTTTATGTTTTTTTGTATGCTTTTTATCATTTTTAGTATTGTTACCCACCCAGAGTCATGTATTTGAGATGGGTGGCCATATAAATCCACTCAGTAAATAAATACATGGCTGTAACCAAAATAACAATAGCATACTTTGTTCCCTCCTTAGCCCTGCATGTAATTAGTACAACTATTGCATGATGCTACAAAATTCCATATTTCCTGCCCTAAAGCATGAGACACACAGAGAGCTTGACAGGTTGTGGCTGTTTTCAATAGCAGCAAATAAAAGGGGGGCCACAAGAAGAACCAGAGAGGAAAAAGGCAAGGTTAATATTGCAGAGTTATTATTTAGGAGATAACCTCTGACTTAGTTTGATTATAAATAATGGGGAAGTTATTCAAATGTGAGAGCAAATATGTAACATAACACATAGGGAAATTATTGCCTGCAACCATAGCTTTCAGATAAAAACATCTGAATAGATGGTGTGTATCTGCATCTCTTTTTATACTTAACTGACATGGCCAGCCTAATGGGACTTGTAGTCTAAACAATCTGAGGACTCAATTTTAAGAGCTACTAGTCTAAAGAATTAAAGCTAGCTTCATTGATAATTCAATCAGTATGATCCAGCACAGTCCTGTTATTTTTTTATTATCTTCTCCACCCTTCAGGGTTCCAGATGGATAACAACACTAACATAGATATGTACTTCTTTAAATTATTTATTTATTTATTGAATTTAGATGAGGAAGTGACTCTGGGTGGTATGCCTGCATTCTAAGGAATATATGTAACTCTTGAATAATATAGAAAGCTAAAAGGATGTAGTTTTAGGGAGAAAAATCCATGTCAAGTTGTCTACATCCCAGCCATCCAAAATGCATATAAGTGTGAAATGCTGAGTGATAAGTTGAACAAATTTGTATATTTTCTACTGTTCTGTCAACCTTTCAATTTTGTGTAATTTAGTTCTTTAGGGTGATCAAGAGAAACAAATGATTACAGGCACTGAAACCCCGGAACTGGGAACAGATGCCACTTTCCTCTCTGACGTTTCATAGTATGTGTGGTAATTTCATTTTTTTTTTTTTTTTAGCATTCATGGCTTAGTGAAATTACATTTGTAATTTCACTAAGGATTTTCCCCTACATTCTGTGATATGCAATAGTTGAATTATGATATGCTTGGCTTATATTTCAATTGTAGAGAGCAGGGTGTGCCAGTTGAGTGTTTTGGTCTTGTATTTATTTATACACCTCCCCATCCCCACGTTCCAAAAACTTTTACAAGTGCTTACAAATTCAGAGGACTGAAAATCTCAACTTTCCAGCCAATGGGAAGATGTGAGCGCTACTTTCTTGGTGAACTCTGAAATGGCCAAGCTAAGAGGCGAAATGAGGAATCCCAAGGTGATACTGTCAATCTGCAGTGAGTTGACTCAGACTTGGAAACAGAGTTATCAAGGGAAACTGTCTGAAACAGCTAGGAGACTTTTGGCACATTTTCATTGGCTTCATTTTCTCTCACTACTCTACCTACAGTGCTTTAAATAATACACTAAGCAAACATGTACAAACTTCATCTGAACTTTCTTCTAACCTTCTGTGTTCAGCTTTGTTACCAATGAAGTTATCTTTCTGAATCTTTTGCGCGTTTCCTGGATTGCATTATCCTTCATTCTGTATCCACTAACAAGATATCTAGGTGCAAAGGTGATTTACTCTCCAGAGTAAACCACTAATTTACCTTTCTAGAAGGTAAAAAGTGTATTCTGGATCAGATTAGGAATCTTGGAAAAGATACCCACATACCCTTCACAACAGAACTGCTTCACAATGTGGAGAAAACAGCAGTGCAATCGTGCCACGGAACATTCCAAGATTTGCACACGTGTGTCTGCAACTTTATGCTTTACAAAGAAAACGGAGATTACATGCCCAATATCATCTTCCTTCCTTCCTTGATATTATATATACCCTCCACTTCCAAGATGCACTGTGGTTTACAATAAATATAAAAACATATACAGTATGTTCAAACAACCTCACATAAACACACACAACCCCCAAACTAGATAAATGGAGCCACATCAAACCAAAAGCAGTAAGGCAGCCCAACATTGCTCATTAGCCATCAAATCCCTTGGAAAGGATGGTCTTTGCTGCTTCCATGGAGTGAGAATAGCCACCAAGAAGGCTCACCTCCGGGCTTCTTCCACACATCCACACGGTCACAACCTGTTCTGTTATATCAGTGTAACAGGGTAGTACTGCCAGAAAGCAGCAACCCGGTATCACTACATGCTCACAATTTCTTTAATTGGAACCTATATCCATTCTATGAGAACAAGGTAAGAATTAAGAAAGTCTGAAAACTATCTGAGCTTTGTGGTTGGTTGAGGATTTGAGTTAAGGTTTTCCCAGATCAAATACAACTTTTTACTGAGATATCTTCTACGTCATGGACCAGCTTGTTCCACTGTGCAGGCTGAGTTGATTCACAGGAAGGGAGGCGCTCTCTAGAAGCAATTCTTTCTTTACTCTATCAGTAGCACAGGACAAAAACAACTCCAAGGAGAGTCTCCCAAGTCCATTAATTTTTTTACAATTAAAAAAAAGGAAAAAAATGTTTTCGTTTTTGAAAGATTTCTAAGAACCCAAGCTTGAGTAGATTTTATATCAAGTACAGAAATAAATCTCTGCATTCTACTCTGAATTATTTTACCTGCAGTCATCAAACGTTGACCCAGGAGAGGACAGGGCAAGACGCTTTCGCAACTCGTCCCGCTCGCGGGTCACCTGGCGAAGCTGAAACAAAATGGTCTCCACTTTTTCATTCATTTGCCTCACATCCACAACTGCAGGTGGGGGTGATGATGCTTTACTTGTTGTACCTGTCAGCAAATAAAAACAGGAACAGAATTACATGGGTTAGAAGAAGCATTTTCAAGGCACTGGTTGTCACCTTAAAAGTCTTGTGTGCTATAGCTTCTGCCATCCCACCAGATTGGACAGTATGCTATGAGTCCCCTTGGTGAAGCAGTGTCACCCAATGAGTCTTAGAAAGCATACCTTCTCATCAGAGTCTGTCTTGTGGAACAGCCTCCCCTCTGAGATACAGACAGCCCCAATCTTGCTGAGCTTCCAGAAGAACATGAGGATCTGGCTTTTCCCACAGGCATTTAGGGGCAGGATGTTAACAGAGTTGTGGCATGGATATGGGTGTGTACAATTAGTTAGTAATGAGACGTTTTAGGGGCCTCCACTTAAGTTTTTTTTTTTTTAACTGCTTATAAATTTGGATTATATTTATCTCTATTCGCTGCCCAGAGTTCCTTTAGATGGCTATATAAGTTTGCTTTAATAAATAAATTCATAAAATAGATTGATCATCTAAGACAGTAAATAAGATACTGTCTTAAAAAAAATACTAAGACAGTAGAAAGACAGGGCTTTCTACAAGGAAGAGTTTGAATATGGAAATTATAAATCTCCCTAGAACTCTAAATTTTGTAACAGGACATCCTGAGAACTAGATTATGGAATAAAACAAGTTTCTAGTACTTTGGAGAAGAGTCTGAACAGCTCTGACAGCCATCAGCATCAAAGTATCAGAGGGGGACAGAACTTTTTCTGGGTAAAAGTCAGAACCTTCAGAGCTATGCCCTGAAGATAGTTTCCAATCATGGGTTAGCACACTTCTTCCTACAATTCTGTGTACATTCAAGTATATTTTATTAAGCTGCATATCCTAGTTAGCCACAGGCCATATATCTCTCAGGATATGAGAACAGAGGCATTCTAACGTATTTTGAAATTCATAGATGTTAAATGCAGTCAACAGAGCTATGCAGAATATCAGGGAAGCATTATGTGCTAGCATCTCTCCGAAAACTGGTGCTCCATGTGCCAATGTGCAGCATCCTTTGAAAGGCACAATCCAGTTGCTCAGCGTAGCATGTCCCAGTAATTTTAGTAGAAGCGCTTTTGTGCCTGCATCACATTCATTCAGAATTATGCACATTTCTGATTCTTCCATGATCACAATTCCCTGGAGTGCAACTTGCAACTATCACCAGCTGATGGATTTTTACTTTCACACAAACCTACAACTGTCATCATTTCAAGTTTTCTGACATATACTTCCATTCCTAATTCAACCGATACCATCATTCCCCTCCAAGTATTCTTCAGCAACTTAACTGTGATGCTAAAATTAAAATGGTTGATTATCTGACTACCCTGAAAATCTAACGTTAACTTCCTGACATGTTCCAGAAAATGTCAAAGGCTAACAACATTTCTGCAGTAAATGATGCAGAACAAATTCAGCACAGCAAGACAGGAAGACAGTAATCTGATAGTGGGAGTAGAACTCTCAGATACTCTATAGCTTTTAGAGATTATCTTTTAGGTATTTATTCTGCTGATCTGATCCTGCTTAGGCCACTCCATTATGATGAATCAGAATCAGGCACTGAATTTGCAGTTTGTTTTTCTGGAGAAACAATGACACAGTCTCAGAGAAATGCAAAAGGTGTTTTTTCTTAAAAAAAAAAAAAAAAAAAAGCAAAAATTCTCATGACAATTCCACACATTCTTTATAGTATAGTTTGTGGAAACTTAAGAGAAATACCTCGTTTTTTTTTTTTCTAGTGAAGGCAGAGATTTCTTGACTGGCAGATGGGGAGAAGGATCTTTGAAGAGCGGCTATGGGAAGTACTGTTACGATGACAGTTTTTCTATAAGCTTTTAAAGCTCCTTGGAGTTCACTTTTAAATAAACAATGAAGTTCCTTTTCTCAGAACACTGTCATCTTACTGGGATAAAAAGACCGCTGCAATGTGATTTAAACCACACGGTCAGAAGTGCAAAACAATGCAAACCACTCATCATAAGCTTAGGATGAACCAATGTTTTTATTTGCTGAATAATGATTTCATTTACTGAAGCATATATCTATTATAGACACAACAGCTTTCCAACAAGCTAGACTGGAACAAATAAACAGGCTAGCAAGGGTACAGAAACTTTTCATTTATTGTAGAAAAGCTAAAAAGTCAGTATCCAGTGACTGCTAATATTAAGTGCAATTTCTATTTATACTGTAATCAGCGTCCAGATTCTTGGACCTGTCGCTCTCTCCCACTCCATGTAAAGGGACAGAAGTGATTTTCTTTTGTGGGGGAGGAACAGTGTTCATCCATTCCCCGTTTTGATAATTATCTGGCATCAGGCTGTTTACTTCTGACTGTGTGAGAACAGCTCCCACAGGACTATAGGACAAATCCGTTTCCTGACTTTGCCCCAGACACACAAAGTTTTCCAAGACTCCCTAGAATTAAAACCAGATTCTGAAAATAAAATACAAGTGGGCATATACTTAATCATGTAATACTAAGCTTTACACGCTATTTAGAGTACTTGAGCAGCATAAAGCTTGCTAGAAACTCTATAATTAATGAAGTACTCTGTAATAAATGAAACATAAGCACTCTTGTTAGCAGGAAACATGTGGCCAAGCCAATTCCTTTGGACTCATGATTTCTGACATTGGAATTACTGTCTTAGAGTTGGCAGCCAAAACAGAAGAATCATGTTATCATCAGAATTCTGGCCCAAATGAAAATAAAGGAACAAACACTAAAGTTAATATTACATTTTAAAATCTTCAGATAGGAACAGTACTCAGTATTAAAAACAGCTGTCTGTAATAAATTAAAGTCAGACATGATCAAAATTCTAGAGGAAGAATTAGAAAAGTTAAAAAAAAAAGCTTATAATTGTATTTGTGAACAATTGATCTATGAAAAGTTTGCAGCAGTGAAAAAGGGTACAGAGGTTTGAAAGACAGGTTTCAGACAGTGGTCTAGACATACAAGACATGATCTGTTTTTTAAAAAACGTACAAAAATTTATTTGACAAAATCTTGGTCAGAGACTGTCACTCATGGCAAGTGTATACAGGAAGTCCTCACTTAACAACCATTCACTTAGTGACCATTCAGAGTTACAACAGTGCTGAACAAAGGAACTTACAACTGGTTCTCACACTTACAACCATTGCAGCACCCCTGAGGTCATGTGATCATGATCCAGGCGCTTGGCAATCAGCTCTCTACAGCATCCCAGGGTCACGTATTGCCATTTACGACCTTCCCAGCCAGCTTCTGGCAAGCAAAATCAATGGGGAACTGTGTGATTTGCTTAACAACCACATGATTTGCTTAATGGCTATGGTGATTCACTTAATGACCACTGTAAAAAAAAGTCATAAAATCGGGCACAACTTGCTTAACAATTGCCCCACTTAACAACAAATTTTCTGGTCCCTATTGTGATTGTTAAGCAAAGACTAGCTGTAATTTTAAAATTAGGGCTGCATTGTGCTTTGAACTCTGGCATAGCCCTGGGTACATACTACACCCAGGTCCCTTCTTAAAGTAGCTGTGTCTTTTCTTGCAGTAGCAGTGCAATACCAGGAAAATATGTATTTGAGCTAATGAGGAGCAATGCCTTCTCCAAAGCACCTTGTCTCACCTTACTGGTGCCTCTTTATCTCATGCCCACTCTGAAGGACCTTTTCAGCTTTAAATCCAAAATGTCTAGCACCTTGTAATCAGCTCTGCTGCCACAAACTAAGACCATCGAAACCTTGAAATTCAAGCCAACGGGTGAGCTAACCCAACACCTAGATTTTCAAGGGAAGCCTCACTCCATTTATCACCATTTGAGTTACTATTTCCTGATATGTTTAATTGGCAAGATACATTTCTACCTTGTCTGGATTTTCATTTTTTCTCTCCTTGTCTATAAGCAACCTCAGATTCTGATTCAGAATTTCAACAATTTTCTTGGATTTCAACCCACAAGTTTGGGATTCAGTTATGCTATACAACTGTTTAAGGCCAGCTGAGCATATATTGGCAGACCTAGCACCAAACCTTGCTGTTCATTCACAGCTCTGCCAGAAACGGTAGATTGCCTTCTGGTGCTACTGGTTTATTTTTAATTAAACTTCCAGCGAGACATAATACATGGAGCTCCAAGAAATAGTTCACAATTCCAAAAAAGAAGTCTTTGTGCAATTTAAAATTAAAATAATACAAAATATAATTATGATTGTACTCCATGTTTTATGTTTATTACTTTTATTATAATTACAATAATATTAAAAGTGGCTAATGATACTGTGAAAATAAAAAGAGAAAAAATTCAATCCCTATTATATATTTATACTTCAACGTATTTCAGTTCCCCCTTGGAGACATACAATCCAATCACTTCCCCATCCCTAATCACCAAAGGCACTCAATGCTGAGTCTATTGCTACTGGCAGACCCTGAGTGGGAAAAAAGAGGGTGGGCTCTGAACAATGGGAGAAAAATGGATAAGCCATATAAGCCCCCCTAACAAAACATACTGCTTCTCAAGCATTAAATGCTTTATTGTCCAATTTTGGAAGCAAATAACCTCCATCACAGTTTAGTGGCACCTCAAGGAGGAGGTCACTAGATCTTCTAAAAGGGGGCTATGTTTCTTCCTTTGCTTTTGAGCAGGGGGGAGGTTTAACCAGTAAAGGTAGTTCCCAGCTTAAGAACGAGTTCCGTTCCCAAGATCTGTCCTTAAGTCGAATTTGTATGTAAGATGGAACAGTATTATTGTATAATACTATATAAGTAATATTGCATAATAAATTCAAACTATTGTGTATTTAACTCAAATTTTGCTACAATAGTCTCTGTTCTTAACTATGGGTCTTCTGTAACCCAGGTGTTCTTAATTTGGGGACCCCCTGTATTTCCAAGAGCAAACAATTCATTGTAGAACATGTCAACCCTTTTCTAGATTAAATCTTGTGATATTACTAATATTATCATAAAGATGGTGATGCCAGAAAATATCCAGTAGATTCTTAAAGCTGCTAAACCAAGCGGTTTCTTCTGGTTGTAGCTTTGCTGGAGTATATGGTACTTTTTGCACTCAGTTTCAATGGAATACTTCATTACAGTTATCAAATTCCCAGGATTTCTTGGCACTCCATACAGGGAAAAAAAGCAAAGGCTTCTGTAGAGTCTCAACTGCAACAGCAACCATTTCCCTTGACCCCCACATGCTCCAAAGATGAAAAAGCAGAAACATGTCAAACCCTACTTGCAGACACATTTCTCTTCTCCAATATATTTTAGCCATAGTGAAAGGTTTAAAATGTAGTACATGATTAACTTATATGCAAGGTGGGATTCTGGACTTGTGCAAAAAGCGTGGCTTGATTATTTCCAAAGAGGCCTGGTGTGGAAGTGATTCCTAAAAGTGCCACATTCAAACGGCTGTTTCCCTACCTTGGGAAGCTTAGGGACAGCATAGCGATCCTGCCCTTTCTTTTCTATTCTGCCAGCCCAGTAGCCTTTGCATGTCATCTAAGACAGGAAACAGATCAGGAACACAGAAGCCACTGCTCTTCAGAAGGGAACTGCTTCTTAAAATGCTGCCACTCAGTTCCGAGCGATGTTATATTCCATCTGTAGTCTCCATCTTGTCTTTGAGTGCATGCAACGGTACATGGGAAAGACCTCGGGAGACGGGATGAAGAGACGCAGCCAAGGGAATGGTCAGATAAGAGGCAGCTGAGCCTGTAGCAGGAATGTGGGTGGGGCAAGTGGCTCAGAAGGGACCCTCCCTAGTTTCTCGGGCTGTAAAGGGGATGGGGGGAGAGATGGACTTTCAGACTTGCAAGATTCTGTTAATATAACTTCACAATAAGTAGAATTAGCTCATCTGGCTGTGTTTCCTGTCTGGTTTACCTTGCAAGGCTGAGAGCAACAGAGACCATGGTGCAATAACTGGGCTAATGTCTGAATGATTTTTCCTGCCTCATGTCCTGTCTTTCTACCCCTTTTCCTGAAGACACTGTCCAGAAATCCTAACTGTTGCACCCTCTTCTTCTGTGGCATTTTATCTAGTCCTAATAATGTCACTGCTCAATGATGGGTTTAGCTAATATGGCATAATATTTCCCATATATCTCCAGTAAGAGCTTCACAACTATGAAAGAGGGATATTAAAAGCCATCCTTACTAGCAGCCCTTCTTGTATTTTATTTCACCCATCAAACCAACACACTTTCACAAACACAATTTGTAGCAGCTTCTTTTCCACTCTCAGAGAAAATGACCTATTATTAGGCAACTCTGAATGTCTACACCACCCTTTCTCGACCTTTTCACTCTGGAGGAATCCATGAAATAATTTTCGGGTCTCAGGGAACCGTTGAATAAAAATTACTGTATCTATAGCTCATGGTACATTAGTGTGACCAGTAAGCAGTGCTGGGACCCATAAAAATTCCCACCACTGGGAATTCCAGCACTACATGGTGCACAAGTTCAAAAAATGATTTATTTTTCAATCATATTTGTTTGTGCAACCCCAATTGAGAAAGGCTCGTCTACGTTAAAGCAATGAGCAAAATTCCTGTTACAGGATTCCAACAGTGTTCAAATTCATGAAGATTACTGTGAATGCTGTATTAAATTATTGATCTAAATGCTGGATCACAGCCTTGTGAACTCAAGTACTATATCACTAGTGCTCTTTTTCTCAGAGACACAGTTTCCTTTAACAGCACTCTTGAGCAGAATTTGCTCTTTCAAACAAAAGCATTACCATAGTTCCTGCAATGTAATTTATGACTGAATGCAAAGGCCAGGTTGCTTCATTCAGTATGACCTATATGGACATTTTAAGACCTGTACCTGTGCATTTCTGACAGATTTCAAGCAAATGATTGCAGAGGTCTTTTGATAATCACAACCTATAAATTGGTCAATTTTTCTGAAGACATGTCACCTAACTCAAGAACAGGAGATTTCTGAATATCTGATGAACACCAAGTGACTTTTATCTAGAGAATAATAATAAACATTTATCTGCAACTAATACAGTACATCCTTCTTACTTCTCTGTAACAAACTAACTACAATGCTTTTATTAACATCAAAACAGCTGAAATATTTTGCTGTAAAAAAATTAACATGTCCATTTTGATAATAACACAACCACACATATATACATACAGTCGTGTGAAAAAGAAAGTACACCCTCTTTGAGTTCAATGTTTTTACATATCAGGACATAATAAAAATCATCTGGTCCTTAGCAGTTCTCAAAAGTAGATAAATACAACCTCAGATGAACAACAACGCATGACATATTACATATACCACGCCATCATTTATTTTACAAAAAGAAAGCCAAAATGAAGAAGCCATGTGTGAAAAACTAAGTACACCTTATGATTCAGTAGCTTGTAGAACCACCTTTAGCAGCAAGAACTTGAAGTAATCATTTTCTGTATGACTTTATCAGTCTCTCACATCGTTGTAGAGGAATTTTGGCCCACTCTTCTTTACAACGTTGCTTCAGTTCATTGAGGTTTGCGGGCATTTGTTTATGCACAGCTCTCTTGAGGTCCCACCACAGCATTTCAATCGGGTTGAGGTCTGGACTTTGACTGGGCCATTGCAACACCTTGATTTTTTCTTTTTCAGCCATTCTGTTGTAGATTTGCTGGTGTGCTTGAGATTGTTGTCCTGTTGCATGACCCAATGTCAGCCAAGCTTTAGCTGTCGGACAGATGGCCTCACATTTAACTCTAGAATACTTTGGTATACAGAGGAGTTCATGGTCGACTCAATGACTGCAAGGTGCCCAGGTCCTGTGGCTGCAAAACAAGCCCAAATCATCACCCCTCCACCACCATGCTTGATGGTTGGTATGAGACATTTGCGCTGATATGCTGTGTTTGGTTTGGTTGGTCCAAACGTGGTGCTGTGCATTATGGCCAAACATCTCCACTTTGGTCTTGTCTGTCCAAAGGACAGTGTTCCAGAAGTCTTGTGATTTGTTCAGATGCAATTTTGCAAACATAAGCCATGCTGCCATGTTCTTTTCAGAGAGAAGAGGCTTTCTCCTGGCAACCCTTCCAAACAAACCATACCTGTTCAGTCTTTTTCTAATTGTACTGTCATGAACTTTAACACTTAACATGCTAACTGAGGCCTGTAGAGTCTAAGATGTAACTCTTGGATTTTTTGCAATTCCTCTGAGCATTGCACGGTCTGACTTTGGGGTGAATTTGCTGGGATGTCCACTCCTGGGAAGACTGGCAACTGTCTTGAATGTTTTCCACTTGTGAATAATCTTCCTCACTGTAGAATGATGGACTTTAAATTGTTTGGAAATGGTCTTATAACCCTTCCCAGATTGATGGGCAGCAACAATTGCTTCTCTAAGATCATTGCTGATGTCTTTACTCTTTGGCATTGTGCTAACCCACACCTCAATGCTCAAGACCAGCCAACTCCTAAAACTTCGGCTTTTATAGAGGTAGTCACACTTGCTGATATCAATTGATCAAGGGCATTTGATTAGCAGCACTTGGCTGCTACTTAGCCTCTTCATACCCATGGAAGCAGTAAGGGTGTACTTAGTTTTTCACACATGACTTCTCCATTTCGGCTTTCTTTTTGTAAAATAAATGATGACATGGTGTAATATGTCATGTGTTGTTGTTCATCTGAGGTTGTATTTACCTACTTTTGAGAACTGCTAAGGACCAGATGATTTTTATTATGTCCTGATAAGTAAAACCACAGAACTCAAGGAGGGTGTACTTTCTTTTTCACAGGACTGTACACAAAGATATATGTGTGCACGCGCACACACATATGTGTTATAAAACAATTTTTGGCATTAACATTTCCAGTAGAGACCATTTTAAAAGAAAACAAATAAATATATAGCATATATAGTGGTTCAGAAAGGATTGTATGTCTGTGTGTGTGTGTGTGTGTGTGTGTGTGAGAGAGAGAGAGAGAGAGAGGTGGGGGGAGAGGGAGAGAGAGGGAGAGAAGAACCACTGCATGGCACTCAAATTATGAAAAAAAGATTTGTCATACACAGGTGCCTGTCTATTTATTTTGGAAACAAAATTTCAGCAAAAATTTCAACCAGCTTCTCAACAGGGTTGTATATGCTTAACCAAGTATGTTGTTACCTCATCAGTACAGAGGACTAAAGGTGAATTCTGTTGGAATTAGACTTTGTTAAGCATTTCATCAGTACAATTAGTTTTTGATTAAGATGTGGAAAGCATTTTGAATTTTAATTGTAAGACAAGAAATGCCTTTTATGTAGAAAGCATGTCAGTGTTAAAAAAAACACATATAAATAAGCAGAGCTCCAATTTGTGCAATTAATCATCTGTACAATTTTGAGGATCACAGTCATAGACGCTGGCCCTATTTATCAATATGAGTAGTTTTATGCTTCAAAATCCTTATTTATGGACAAATCCAAATGCAGGTATTAGCCAGTCTGAAAGCAAGTTGGCTTACCAATGATGTCCTATTTAATAAATGATCCCATCCACCTTTGTATCTGCATCTGAGCAATCTCTGTCCAGCCCATCCCAGCCCAACCACTTCAGAGGAATGAAAGTTCTCTCTTTGTTCCAGAAAGGAGGGTACAGAGAAGGAAACTGAGGTTGGGACAGGCTCTCACACAGATTTCATCTTCTAGCACACACCTCCTCTTCTTCAAGCTGATGCTGCTCATATATTAATCTCTGAGATGTGGCAGCTACTCTCGAGGAAAACTCTCTTTGAGTTTGATGTAATAGGAAAGACCAAAAGTGAGAGGAATGGGAGTGACATTATCTTTTCATTCCATTTCCAAAACTTCTTGCAGGTTTCCACTCCTTAATCCTATTTTTCCTCAATCTTTAACCTGTGTTTTGGAAACTCAACCTTTCCAGAAACAGCCATTCAGAGACATCTTTTCTCAAACATACAATTGATTCAGAGTTTTCAAAGAGCTACCACAATTCTAAGAAAATACATATATTCAAGACTGACATTCAGTTCAGAACAAAGAACCAAACCACAGCAGATGCACCTCACTACTTACCAGTACTGCTGAGAGAACTACTGCTTTCGGAATCCGATGGCATTATAGAAAGAACACTATACGTTGATCCTGAAAAAAGGAGATTAAAGGCGATTAAATCCAGTCTGCAGCACCTTCTCTTTTATCTGCTTCCTGTATCTTCTCAGTGTTGTCAACAGCCATTTACCCTATAATTTGTAGTAGAATCCCCATGGCAAGCAACTTGCTCCTCCAGGCAGCCAAGCAGGGAAGCTTATCAAGAGCACGATTAAGATTCACACGTGTTCCTTCAGCACATGAAGGATTTGAATGACTGCCCCCAAGTTTATCCATACAGTACCTAACTCTGCCTGTATTACCATCCATATCATTTTTACAGTAGACTTGTGAAAAAGAAAATAAATGTCATAAATCTATGTCCCCTTTTGTGTCTACCTTAGATTGTACCCATTTAGTTAGATGCCATCAAGTTGGGCTTGACCGCTGGTGACTCCATGGGCAAATGCTCATCCTCTCATCCAGTCCCTGGCAACACCTGGCAGCACGTCCAAGGACAGTCTTCTAACTGCTTTATTTGCCTACATCTGCCTTATCCATTGCCTTTCCTCGCCTCTATTTCCCTCAACCTTGCCAAGCAGAATAATTTTTTTTCAAGTCCATACACAAAGAGACAGTATACATAGCTTAACCGAGTTTCATACAGAGGAAAACTCAACCAAACATAGTTTTTTTCCAATCTCTTTCTCCAAAACATAGAATTATATGGGTGTGATAGCAATCCCCAAGCCTCTGATAGTATTTCTTTCACCCATTTTCACATCTCTAATCCACTGGCTGGTTAACAGTTTAGCTCTGCTCCCTGAAAGGATAGAAAGAAGAAGGCTTTCAACTGATGTCTTTGCAAAATACCAAAGTCTTAACAAACAGGTCTCCTTTCTCCTTGACAATGTCTAGTTACAGCTACAGGGCAACTTAGAACACAAGCAGCTGGTGGCACACAAAGGGGGAAAAAAATAACATACGGAGATTAACAGGTGCCAGAGAAATTAAGATTCAGAAACTTAGGGAGGAGATTAACATATTCATCTAAAAACAATTAAATGAAAGAGTGTTGTTCTGTCATGAACCTCAAACAGTTGCATAGCTTTAAAAAAAAAAAAAATCAAAAGCACTGATTGTTGTCATTATTTGAACAAAAATTGGTCCAGTACAAGTCTATTTGAATGTCAATATATACTTTATTTAGCTATGACTAAACATATGCCATCCACTGTTACAACAGCCAAGAACTGCATTCTGTTGCACTGAAAGACCTCAGAACTTCAGGAAATGAGGATAACTGAATCATAATTATACCCCACCATAAAGAAATGGCTCATGTTAGAGACCCTGAACCTTGGAGAACACTGAACATTTTCCCTCCTGGTAGTTCCACTAACAAGCTACTCAAATTTACAAGGCTTCCTCCCTGCCAATTCCAATGACAATGAACCTAATTCCTAGGCGAATAGTCAACTAGAAGCTGCCATCAAACTTTTTTGGTAAATAACAATCCCATTCTGATCTACTCCCCATGTGCAACTTACGACATTCCCCATTAAGAATTTCCACTAAATCTGTATTTCACAAGACTTGAATGGAATTGTATCAAGACCAGCCGCCTAAGAAACATATTTTTCAAATCTTTTATGAAGGGATCATTTTTCATTGAGTTTGCATCTCAAAACTTTTAGATGGCATTAACATACTCCTAAAGAATTATGGGAATGAGTCTATCTGGTTTCTAAAAACAATACCCAAGGAACTTCTAGAAATGTCCATTTTTTTCCAACTCTTGGTAAAGTACAAATATAACTAAAAGTGGCCAGTCAGTTTGATATCTGTCCTGCTAATGAGGCACCAGGCTAGAAACCAGGAGACCGTGAGTTCTAGTCCTGCCTTAGGCACAGAGCCAGCTGGGTGACCTTGAGCCAATCACTCTCTCTCAGCCCTAGGAAGGAGGCAAGGGTAAACCTCTTCTGAAAATGCTGCCAAGAAAACTGCAGACTAGTCCAGACAGATGCCAGGAGTCAACACTGACTCGAAGGGACAAACAAATGAACAAACAAACAAAAAGCTGATACTAACTTACTGTTTTGTACCTTCACTTTCAAAGTAGATCATTTTAAAAAGTAGTAACTCATTCAACTTTTTTTTAAAAAATTCAAGCAAGAGTTATTCAAATTTAGTCCAGCATTTAACTGATTACATCAGATACGTTGGCATCAGATATAAGCCACTGGTGGACCTCTTGAGGAAGAAATGCCGGACTGAAGACAGCTCCACAAAAAGCAGAGTTGACCACCACAGTAAAGAATGAAGAGCCAGCGAGTAGACCGGCTCTTCGAACCTCTCCAGACAAAGAGAGGACGGGAGATTGCCCACAAGTGCTCCAGACAGTTGCTCCTTGTGAGGAGACTGCAAGACAGCCGTCTCCAGCAGGATTAAAGCTCTGGGAGGCAAGGGAATAGCCATCTTGCTCAAACTGTGGTTGGCGCCTTTGAAAGGACACTAAGTTCGCACACTTCCTTTTCTAATTGCATTTGGAAATTTGTTATTAACTACTTTTCAGCTATTGGAAACCTTTGGATTGACAAGTCTGAAAACAACAGGTGAGTCTGTCTTCAATCCTTAATGAAAGAAAATTTTTAACTACGAGCTTAAGAACTTAAAAAAAAAATTGAAATAAACAGCAAAAAGCTAATTAAGACTTTAATTTTAGAAAGTTATAAACAGATTAAGGGTCTAGATAAATTTGAAATAAGATTTTGGAATTAATTATAAAGAATCCTTCCTGTGGGAAAGTCGACTTGTTTTTAATTTTTTCTAAGACATAGAAGAGGGAAACAATTTTAAAAATTGGACACTAGAGAGAACTAAAGATTTTAATTAAAAGAGAAGAATACATAAACATGATTAACAGCCACAGAATGATGCAAAATATTATAACATTGGAAATACTGAAGGATACTTTTGAAAAATGGAATCAGAACTTAATAACAACAATGTCAATAGTGATGCTTGCTTTTATAGACAGACTGTGTCCAAAAGAGATTTTGGAAGAAATGGCAGAAGAGGAACTAGTTTTATTGACAAGACAGAGTTGACAATGAAAGTGGATCTACAAATGACAAGCTACAAGAATATGGGAAAAGATGTTTCATTCGACATAAAAAAGAAATCAGTTGATGCTTTAAAAATCAAAAGGGGAATTACAAATAATAAACCAAGACAGTGACCTGGATAATTCTTTTATATTGAATTTACAAAAGAGGTTTCTTAAAGCTTGAATGAATCTTATGAGAAGGGATAAAAAAGAAGTCTACGACATTACTTGAATGGACTAAAGATTAAGATTGTTAGAAGTAAAAGGAAGGAATATAAAGTTGGTTTATTTGATCAAGGTTAAAATAGATATAGTGTTATTTCTAGCAACCCTTAATTGACTTTTGCTGACACCAGGACTGAAATGATGATGCTCTATGGACTTGTTTATAAATAAGAGATGGGATAAAGGAAGAAGAGTTCATCTGCTATATTTTAAGAGGAGTGATAAGTTACTAAAAATTGTTTATACAGTGGTACCTCGGGATATAAACTTAATCCGTTCCGTGACTCTGGTTGCAACTCGAGTTGGTCTCAAGTCGAGGTAAAGTTTCCCATAAGGTTCAATGTAAATCTAGTTAATCCGTTCCGCCCTCCGAATTTGGTCGCAACCTGAGGCAAATTTCCTCATAGGGTTCAATGTAAATCTGGTTAATCCGTTCCACCCTCCTCCCGAATTTGGTCGCAACCCGAGGCAATTTTCTCTTCAGAGCCTTACTCCCGCCAAGCCTGCTCTGCATTTTCTTTGGAGCCATGCTAACACGCACACCAAAAACCTTCGCAAAACACCACAAAACACACAAGCCTCACCGAACGTCTCCTTGCTACCGTGACCTCGCCCACAGGAAGCCGCGACCACGTGGCAGCAGGGAAAATGGCCGCGGATCCGGTTCGTAAGTCGAGGCGAGTTTGTAACCCGAGGTAAATTTTTCCTGCCGAAGCTGGTCGTAACCCGAAATGTTCGTTAGTAGAGGCGTTCATAACCCGAGGTACCACTGTATTTGTTGTGATGAAGGTTGGAAGTCACTTCTTTATATATTTCTTTTCTTTTTCTTTACAATATTCCCTCCCTCCCTCCCTTCCATGTTTTTTTTTCCTTTGCACTTTTTACTCTTCCATTCAACTCTTCTTTCTTATAGTTTGTATTAGATTTTACTATTGCAATTCTAATTTTTAATATAATTATTTTTTTAAAAAAAGGTATAAGCCATTGGACGATGGTATAGTAGCCACTTCATTTAAAAAGATGCACTCATTTTTCTCTATATATTTTTAATTCCAACAGGGTAGCTTCACATTTCTAACTTTATTTGCCACAGCATTAATAGCCTTGCACAATTACATTTAATTGTGACCAATTCCTTGCTAAGGCTTATAAATTATTCAGTAAATCTATAGAAGATTAGTGTCCATGGAAGCTAACATTGGGTACAATGTTTTGAAATCTGAAAAACATCTAACTTTTTAACCAGATTTTTGTAAGCCTCAGGAAAACTGGTACGGCATATGAATTTCCAAGGGAAAACACAGAAGAAAACTTAGGGATCAAAGTCAGTACTACCTTGGACAGATGGTTCCTTGCTTCCATTCTTGACAGAAAGAACTATGCAAAATCAGTATTTGCAAATTATTGTTCTGTATATATTTATGTAAATAAGTAAACTGGTATGTTTTGCAAATTTTCTTGATTTTTTTTATTTATACGTGTCACCAAGCAGCTAAAAAGAGAGGACAGGGAAGAGGTCACCCCCTTTTCTGCTGACAACCCTACTGAAGGACCTAAAATTGTCATCCCAGCATCAGGGAGATATACAGTTGCTCATCTGCCAATAGGGTAGATTATTTGTTGATCTGTGTTACCTTTTGCCAACAATGCTCCATGACCCTTTGCACTGGGCAAATGGGCCAATCACTATGCAACAGATTTGAATGCAACTCTGACTTTAGAAAGAGCATTATCAAAATCCAGAGAGGAATCTGCAGAACACCTTGTCCCTGACTTCAAGGTGGCAATCCTTGAGGAAAAAACAATAACAGAGACTGAATTCACTGCAAAACAACTGATCAGGAGTTCACAAGAAGATTAACAACATTTCTCATATATTAAGAACCAAGCTTTTTTATGACACTACACATACTAACGTAATCGAGAATATCTCAGTCACACCTAATATCTATTTCAAGTTTGGTCACTTCAGTCTCTCACTTCTCCTGTCAATGTTCCTCTTTTATCTTCTCTCCTTCCACATCAAACAAGAGCATTGCTTGCATATATGAATCTCTGTGTGTGCATTTAAAAGGATATACTATGTGTGTGTGTGCGCACGCACATGTGTATATACACACACATACCTATGTCTATATCTCCTTTCACAGGCTATTCAGGCCTGTGAACAAAAGTGAACAAAACTGGAAATATATTTGGTTTGTTAGCTTGGAACAAAACAGCTCAACTCAAAATGTATTGTGTGAAGAGTCTTAGTTGGATGTTACCAGCCTCTGGGGCCTTTAAATGGCTTTTCTGTGGTCAACTGAAGAAGCTCAAAGGTCTATTTAAACAACCATCTTCTCAAGCCTTACTATCCTAAAACAGCTCTTAGAGACGTGTTTGGCCCAAGCAAAACTCAAAATAGGTGGCCTGTTTTGTTCTAATTACAAGACACAGCAAATTCTGCTTCTTCCATGGCAGGGAACAATAATAAATAATTATTGTGGAGTTAATTATTGTAGGTTTGGGGGATTTTGAAACCTGTATCTTTTTCCAGGTTTTTTTTAGTTTCACGGTTCTAGAGGTTTTAGCATTCCATTTTAATGTTTTTTTTAGAATGTTAAACAATATTTATATATTCTTGTAGGATGCCTACTAGCATGGATGGCATATTAATTTACATAGCCTGCTAACCCACTAAATAATCTCATTAACATCACCATCTTTTAAACTTCTGAAGTATATTACTTTTATGTCACTTTGGTAGAAAATCTCACTTTTTAGTACTAGCTTTTTCAAAATTTACTCTAAATAAGATGGGTGAACCCTAAATGAAAAAGGAAAAAAGGATTCTATGAAATAGATATTCTGTTAGAGAAGAAAAGATTAGGTCTTGGGAATAAACCACACCTTTGATGTGTTGTTCCTAGACAAGTTACTTGTAGCACCATCTCAACAGTTGGTCTTCTTCCAAATGCATGTTTATGATGAGCAAGGCCCAACAATTTGCCATTTTGTGAATGGCCGCGTTCTTCAATGTAGCCATTTTCTGACAGCACCAATAGTTCTGTGTCAACCTTCCAGATGTGGCTTTGTATGCCTGGTTTACTAACTGAATTTAGTACACCTAAATACTGGTTAACAACATCCTTAGGGCACTTCACATTTTATAATACTGATTTGTAATTCAAGCAACATGGCCAAGCTTCCGAAAAGTCAAAAGGAATTTTGGTTTTTCATATTTTTGTTCTCATATACAAGCTGTGAAATTTATTACAGTGGTACCTCGGGATACGAACTTAATCCGTTCCGTGACTGTGGGCGTATCCCGAGTTGGTCGTAACCCGAAGGAAATTTCCCCATAGGGTTCAATGTAAATCCGGTTAATCCGTTCCGCCCTCTGAATTTGGTCGCACCCCGAGGCAAATTTCCCCATAGGGTTCAATGTAAATCCGGTTAATCCGTTCCGCCCTTCGCCCGAATTTGGTCGCAACCCGAGGCAATTTCCCATAAGGTTCAATGTAATTACCGTTAATCCGTTCTGGCGTCCACGGACCACACGGAAAGCGGCCGGGTGCGGCGTGGTGCGGCGCGAAAATGGCCGGGTGCAGCGCGGCGCGAAAACGGCCCGGCGCGGCGCGAAAACGGCCCGGCCCGGCGCAGCGCGAAAACAGCCCGGCGCAGCGCGAAAACGGCCGCGGACCACGCGGCAGGGCCGGAAAAACAGCCGTGGACCATGTGGCACGGGCGGAAAAATGGCCGTGGACCACGTGGCACGGGCAGAAAATGGCCGCGGACCATGTGGCACGGGCGGAAAATGGCTCGTACCCCGAGGCGGAGTTCGCAAACCGAGGTAAAATTTTGGGGCCAGAGCTGGTCGTAACCCGAAAAATTCGCAAGCAGAGGCGTTCGTATCCCGAGGTATCACTGTATTTAGTTTTCCAGAAGCCTGAAAAAAGAGGCTTTAATGCATATCAGAGAGATGCTATACAGATCTAAAATACTTCTTCCAAATAATTTTTGAAGTTTGCTCAGCCTATTATATTTTACAAAAAAGGGGAAAGAGAAATGTTAAATCTAACATAAAAAGGGAGGAGGGCTTTGTTGCTTTGAGTTAGCTATACTGAAAGGAAAACCACGATGACTTTTCTCTTTTAATCAACAAATGTGCAAAGGGTACCTAAATCTAGTTGGCATACTGTAAAAATAGAAACTGAGAACCAACAGATCTGGATTAAAGCATTGGAAAAGATACTAATTTTTCCTATACTACCCTTTCCTCTCAAATTCCCAGTGCATTTCAAGTTCAATTACACTGCCACAGCATTTCATGTTGTTAGTCATTTTGGCTACTGTCTCATTAGGTGCCTATAACAATTAACACTTTCACTGATATTATCTGCAAATAAAATAACCATCAAAAGAAATATCTAAGCTGTATCCGAAGGGGAAAGGATGCTTACATTTTTGGATGCTTGACAATTCCCATTTGCAAGGATCTCCCAATGCTATTCTCCCACTGGCTGGAAGAACGAATTAAAAGGAGCTGAAGGGAAACAAGGTTGATAGGAGAGACCAATTTGCAAATGTTCTGTCCCTCATTATGACGTTGAAAACTCTTTGTTGATTCTGTAGGCTTGTCAGCCTTGCCTGAAGTAGTTTAATGGCTTAATGGGCTAGTTCCAAAGTGCAGCATATGGCGTTTCAATTCAAAACCCAGAGAGGGGAAGGACTTCAGCAAAGAGGATTTGGCCTTCAGCAGAACAATAACGGAAGGCTACTTAATGGCACAAGATTATCAATATAGTTATGTTTACCTATCATGTTAAGTGTCACAGCAGGTGGGAAACCCTAGTTGACTTTGGATGATCTCCGAAAAGATAAAGTCAAAAATGGTTAGTGCATGGATGGGAAACACTGCAGAAATCCCAGGTTTGTAGACTAGGTTGAGCCTGTGAAGAAGGCAACAGTGCAAACCACTTCAGCACTGTTGTCAAAACAACATGTTTGTCCAGGCAGTCAAGAGTCAAACTCAACTTGTGGCACATTTATCAATCACGTTAGGATCCAGATCTTTTTCACAAAAACTCAGCCTCTCCAAGTCAATATAGAAAGAGATTTATGAATTTTTATACTCACAGAATCCCTGCATTAGGAGATAATGAGCAAGAGACCCTACACCACCTTGGAAGTGTTAATGCAAAGTTAAAATTTGAATCTAAATCCTTGCCCACTGCATTTCTGTGATTCCTTTTAATCATACTTGTTATATGTGCATGGAACCATAAAGAGTCTTGTAATTATTTAAATAAACATCAACACCTTACTCTTTAATCTCAAAGGGAATTATTCTACTGCTGTAGATAAACAAAGTGCTAAAGTGATATTACCCTAATTATGCACTAAAGCAGAAGTAAGGAGTAAATAACTCGAGTGTAACACTGATCATTCGTGAGAACTAATCAAGCTAGCTAGGGCTGATGGACTCTGACATCCAACAGTACCCTACAGGCTTCAAAGAGCAGAGATATTTTAAATAAGTTACCCGTCCCTTATTTGAAACATATCCTGGATTTTGAAGTTAGGGTGTATTTTTAAAAAATTTGATTTTAGAGATGGAATACATGCTGTGCTGAAAACCCAAAACCTCAGCTTTTAAAGGGAGAATATATTTCAATGTGTTTTTAAGAATGAAACAAGAATAAACAAAACTTATTGGATTATTCACATCAGCAGTAAGAATGGAAACTAAAGTAAAGTATAATCCAGAGGAATTCTGTGTAAAGGGAGAAATATTTCTCAGATTCTCCTTCTAGTAATGAAAGCCAAAGCTATGTCGAAATTGCTTCATTTCTAATTATTACCCCACCATAAACAGTACAAGATACTGAAACCTAAATCACAGGGATATCCTCTGAGAGGTTCAAAAAAATACGTTTTTGAACAGAGCAATCTGCTGACAATGTACTTTGGACAGCCAAGCATACAACAAAGGTCTTTTGTCCCACACCGGCAGGGACACAGCGGTTGAACCAGTTGGCCTACTGCAGAAGGCTAAGTTTATGGATTTAAGGGAAGGGGGGGGGACTTGCTGTGACTGTAGCAACAAATTAGTAGGTTGGTGTAGAGTTACTGATAAGTCATCCAAATGGTAGTAGAACTGAACAAGCCCTTTGTAGGTGTATATGCATGCCTGTGTTCTTACAAATATATTACCTTCAGGAAACCCTTTATGCATTTACCAGTTCACCAGAGAATCCCTGCCTGTTAAACTACACGTGCCTATTTATCTGAAATGCACTGTTGCGTTGAGCAGCCCACCGCAGAAGACTGTTCGTCATGGTGGATATGCCACCTGCCAGGAAAACTTGTTTCACTTCCTAAATGAAGAACCTCAGATTTGCCTTGAGCACCTTTTGAAAACTGCTTTTAGTTGAAAGCCTGGTTGGGTGAAACGTAGGCCTGGGTCTACTAGTGCCAGTCCTTCAAGATGGGCCAGGTAAGGAAGCAGACATTGCAAAAAACTACTGGAACTCTATTGCTGCAGGGTATAACAACCAAAACTTGACTTGAAAGACTGGCAACGTTTCCATCTGCCCCCTCTTACACCATACAGAATCAAGGGGGTGTTATTTTGAGCCTGTTTCTCATGCTCCCTCCTTTCCCTTGTCATTTATATTTCTTTGATTGTCTCTTAAGAGTTCTGCTTATAGTTCTTAGTTCTTGGATTCTTTTGTCAACTTCTTCTCTGCCTTGTTCTAACAACGAGGAGATCTCTGATTGGGCTTCATTTTTGACTGTAAACTCTCTTATAATGGGAGAAACAAAATGACTTCATGAATGAATTCATGCCAATGAGATTTGGGAATGCCCACTAATTTTTAAAAGGGGATCATTTCACAGAGGGTTATCAGTTTTGAAGATTCACTGTTACCTCTGAGTAAGTGGCAGCGTGCAATTTCCAACTGCAGAAGTATAATGCCAGGACAGGAACATGTCTCTGTATCCTCTTATGAGCATCTCAGAAGTTAGCCTCCATGGGAAGCAAAATGCTGGACTAAGATGAGGCTACTCGTATATCTTCAGATGAAACAAGTGCAGCAGTATCTAACTGTATATTAAATAAATTTTGGAAGAAAAGAACTATGAGACCCATACAATTCTGACATATAAAATAATTCCAGGGCTCAGAATTCAGTTTAAATGCATGTCTATATTTAAATTAATTATGGAACTCAGTTCAAATAATAAAAAAAAAAGGGTGTTGTATAAGCAGGCTTACATTTCAAGCTCAGAAATATTTAAACACCAGGGTTGCACAATATTTTGGTGTTGGTTGGAAGGAGCTGCGGCCCATCTCAATCTGTATCCTGCACAGCCCTGTTAGACGCTGTGTATCTTACCAAATTAATCACAAAACTTTTTATAACAAGCAAATTGGGAGTTCTTTTGTAAGCAATGCTTTTTATTGATTGATTTAAACAATTTATAAGCCTGTCAATCTTGCTATTGCAACTCTGTGTATCTAACCAGAAATTATAACCAGAAAACGACAAACAACTCAAAGTAATTAAAAAAGAAATTACAACCACATTTCCCTTGGCAGTCACTAAATTCTACCCCACTTGGCTTTATTTTTTTAAAGATCTTTTAACCAACTAAATTAAAGGGAAAGCTGGCATGTGGGAAAGAAAAATGCCACCCTCCAGTATTATATTTATTTTAAGAATGATTCTGAGCCCATGTAAGCCTCATAGTCATTTAAAAAAAAAAAAAAATTAAGGGATAAATAGGTTGCACCCTAGCACTTCGGTTGGAAATAAGTCTACTGTCTAGACCAGGTTTTCTCAACCTTGGCAACTTGGAAGATGTGTGGAGTTCAGCTCCCAGAATTCCATAGCCAGCCATGCTGGCTGGTCTTAAAACTCCAAATACAGCCCCTGCTCCAAAGGTAGGGCTTCCAAATCTGGACAGCAAAAATCCAAATGACCATTAGATGGCAGCAAATCATTTGAGTTTTCTGTAGCCCTGCCTGGTGCCACCTAGTGGTTTCCTGGAGTTTTGCAGGCCAGATCTGGTGGACCTGCTCAAAAGAGTGCCAAACGTTGGATTAACCACTGAAGGTGAAAAACAAGTAAGTCCTATTTTAGCCCAAAGGAGTTCTGCTCTGTTATTCCTTCTTCCCTGCTCCCAGAAACATCCAATGTCTATGGTGTCAAAGTCAGATGAGACTCAACTACTGAGTTGTTCTTCAATAAACACCCTCTACCTAATTAGCGGGGAAAACATGCAACTGGAGTATCAGACATGAGCACGTATAAGATGTTTTACCCTCTTTCATATCAGGGTGTTTGTCTTACTCAGTGGAAGTTATTAGTTCCTTTAAAGGGCTAAACATACACACACAACCCTCTATGTACAAAGCCACCAATATCATACTGCTTTACAACACAATCATAGATCAAATTTTATTTGTAGGTAAAGATGAAGTTGAGTCAGAGGATTAACAGCTGGTGGGTTCTGGAACCTTTGTGGGAAGGGCATGGTGTGTTTTTATGTTCTTGTTTTTCTTGATTGCCTAGGGTCACTGTGTGAGATAGGTAGCTATATAATTTTTTTTTTAAATAAACAAACACATGTATGTTGAATGAAGTAAAACATTTCTTTTACCATGGCCACGCTGATTTTCAGCATTAGATCAGGATCTCTTTGCTAAACCAATATGGAAATAAGAATGGTGGGAAGCAAGAAGCATAACTGAAAAATGAACTACCTTTGTTTTATCAGTAGCAGCTGGAAACAACTTTTTTTTAAAAAGCAAGGAAGGAAAAAAAAAATAAAAGACTGCATTCCAGTCAGCAAACAATTCAAAGTAATGAGAGATACAATAGCCAAGAGTATGTCAGCTCAAGCTTATTAATCAAATGATTGGTCTTATGCGTTATCCAATTCCTGCAAATCATCAGTAACTTGGAGTAAACTGTGACTTGGTCCAACATACTTTTGCCTAGCAAAACATATGGGCTGGTTTGTATGGTGTGACATTGGCCTATGGCCTCTCTTAATGTATCTTGTCTTCATGACTAATTGCTCTCTTTCAGGCCCAGTTTCTTCATGACCATCAGGTTCCTTCTGGTAAAAACATGGGACATTTAACTAGCCCTCTTCAGAGACTGTATTTCTAATGTTCGCTTGTTCTTTATAGGTAGGTGACTCCCTCAAGTCACCCCTCCTGATTAATACTCTCTGCTAACTCTTCAGTGACCTATATTCAAAGGAAAAAGAACTGAGAGGTAGCTGAAATATGGAGAGGAACTGTCTTATTGGCAGTAGGAGTCAGAAGCCATCATCCCATGATCTGAAAAATATCAGTCAAGTTTGATGCCCTTTTGAGAAAGGGAAAAATTGTCCTGGAGAGGATGGAGAAAGTACTTCTCAATTGCAGTAAAGTGGTGTCCACCCCATAAAAGTTGTCAGTATAGCTCTGCTGCTTAGATGGGAAGCTGTTGGCCAAGTCCTCTCCCTTGGAATAATTCAGTATGCACCACTTGTGTCTCTTTTCTGCCAGGCTATATCACCTTGAGGTCACCATGGATGGGAGCTCTCCTTCAGGCAGGAGATCGTAGTAGAGAATATGTCTTTTTCTCACAAAAGTAGGGGTGGATACCTTAGGATAGTCTGTCACCAAAAGAAATTATGGAGATAGAACAATGCAGCGATAGAACTTGCTGACCTCCCCAATGCTGGGCATAATTTGACAGAAAAAATAATAGAACTCCTGCCTCTGTTGAATATCTTTTTCCTCCCTCGTAGTGTGGAACTTACAGAGGGGGATCTTTGAACCACTTCACTTTCTTTTTAGCAGAGCTTTTGGTGACACAGCCAAAATTCTTGCTGTCCTCCAGAAGGAAGTTAAGCTGGGATTCCTATGCCTGTTGAAATCAATGGGTTTGCTTAACTGATAGCAGCATAAACAGCAAGAAATGAAACTTAATTGGAACAAAAATCAGCTCCATTCATGGAAATGCAACAGTTATATTACATCAGCTACATTTGATTTGCCAGACTAACCTACTGCTGGGTAGAAAAGCCTGTGTTCTCTCTGCTTCATTGGATGCTGCAAGAATATTTTTGACAGACTTCAAATAAAGCTCTGGGCTGGTAGAATGGATGTAAAGAATGAAGAGACTGTGAGACAAAAGTTAGGGAGTGGATCATTTTTCTTGCGTAGAGCTGCTGGATGGGAGTTGGGAGAGTGGTAACAACTGTGTTTTTTGGAAAAGGAGTCTATGTTCCTCAAGTGTTATGAAATACTTGCTAAGGAGGTGAGGCAATGTTTAATTTAAAAGAGAGAGAAACAGGGAGTCGTTTTTTTTGAGGAAGATAAACAATACTGCTTGTCCTGTTATTGTTCATCCTGTGATGGAAGAGCAGGACAGATTCACTAAAAAGTGGAAACACAACGCATAGGCTCATGGATACCTTCATACTGGCTAATACAAATAGCTGTTAGCTACTGAACTCAAATACCATCTATTAAACCTTTGATGCCACAGTAAGGATTCAGGTGGCCAAAGGACTGAATTTTTCAGAAATCCCAGCTGCCTGCTAAGGAAAAAGAAAGGAAAGGGAAGAACAGGGATAAAAGAATACACAGAGCAATAGAAAACAAAGTAAAACAAAAACTAGCAGTTGTAATAAAGATGTAATAATATTTAGGGGTTCCCCCCTCCGAGAAGGGAAGAATAGTTAAAAAAAAAAAATGGCAGTTTTGAAATGAAGGTATGATATGAACTGAAAATCCACCAGACATGCTATGCTTAACTCAAGACTGATCAAAGATGCTTTTGGCTTGCAGTCATTCCACTTAATCCTTATCATTGTTCTGTTTTGGTGCCAGGGATAATTTTCTAGCATATTCCTAAGTTTATATAGCACATGAAGCCACCAACAAGAACACCATGGTCCGGTTTACAACTGGAAAATCCAGCTGTCATGGTCTGGAAACTTTGCCCAATGGTTTAACCTAGCCACTTCTTGTTTTTCAATAAACCATGTTTTATTTTGATGTGTTAACCATCCCTCCACTTTTTCCCCTTGAATTGCTTTATTAACTCATTCTGCCTAGAGAAATCAGTTTGCCTTAAAGAAAAGAAAAAGAAAAAAAGAAAGTTTCTCTTACATGTTTGCTTCCATACATCCTATCAAATCAAGGGACAATGTCTACTGTATCCAAAGTAGTTTGGACAACTCATGCAAATAAATGTTACCTGAGTCAAGTTACACTATTTCTGTAGTTACGGAAATGATGTAATATACGTAATTTTTGTCAATCTGTGTTACTATGTATTTATGCAAATGACAGAAACTAGTGGGAATGAAGCAAAATCAGATTTAACAGAGACAATCTCCTCACCAAACAGTCTGTTGAAATTGCAAGTATCTGACGTAATTATTATACTTTTCAACCATAATGGGCTTTATGGGAACAGATCTTAAATTTGGGTTTCTAGGAAGGCTAAGACAAGTCACACCCAGAATTGTGGTGGCATTGTGCAATACACTAAGCTAAAATATGGTTCAGTAGTCTGGATGAGTGCATTTTGAAAAGTGAGTGGTTAACTTAATTCAATGTATTGAGCAAGCCTGGGCAATGGAGTTAAGTCAGTATGCCACAGTTCAACTAACCACAGGTGGTGCTGTGTGTTGATATTTGTGGGGTAACAGTACTATTCTTGTTAGTCCTCCAATGAGCGATGAATATTGCTCTTAAGGCAAAATGTGGGAGCACCTACCTAGAATAGACAGGATAGTCCCCAACTGGATATCTGAAGCAAATGAAATAACACAAGTTAAATAACTATCCCTTAGCCTGCAGATTGACAGTAAAAGGAATAACAACAAAAGGAAGAAAAAGAAAAAAATATATAATTGATGCCAAGGGGACATCAATCCATCTTTCATCCAGGGTTTAAGCTTGGATGAAAACATCAGTCCCATGTGTGTTGGAGAAGGGAGGAATGTTATCTCTCCCAGCTTAATCAGTTCATTTAGTTGTTATTTTATTAACTATTGATATTGGCTCACAATAAAGGATTGTTCTTTTTCTAACTGTACTGTTTTTTGCACTTTCTCTTCTTTCTAACTTTTCTTCATATATTTTCATGTTTATCTTTTATCTATGTAAAAATCTTCAATACATATTATATTCAAAAAACAAAGTTGTCTCAGGAAGAAATCAATTAATCTCTGCTAAAAGGCTAATTGCTCAGATCATAAAAGGATAGCTTCTACTGTTTAAAAAAACCTAACCCTGAAGATCTGCAATTCAGAGAGTTTCTCCAAACTGGAGAAAGGGGTATCCATAACTTTCATGAATATGACTAGTCACATAGCTCTAACAATTTGTTTTCAAAAAGTGTACCCCTTAGCAATCCCAAATTCCAATGAGGGGGGAACACCATAAAATATCATCTTGCCACGATTTTATAAACAATGTAACAAAATTACATTGACCACTACCTTCAAGTCCTTGGAATACAGGTTATGGCACATCCGTTCAGTTCATGTCCCATAAACAACCTTGGCATTTGCATTTCTTCACACATGCCCTATTTCCTAAGGCATCTTTTAATCTTCAAAACAAGACCTGCCTTTTAAAAGCTCCATCTGTATTCAAATATTCTTTTCCATAATGATGCATGGAACAGAACGCACATTTAGATGCCAATTGTTGAGCTACAACTTAAATAGATAAGCAATTTTATGAAGCAGGAGGAGATTCACTAACACAGTTTCCCCAACAACATCTCTTTCCTTCCAGAAGTGAATAGAGAAGATCTGAGAATTATATAATCAACTGAGGGGTAGAAGCTGAACATTTGGATTCTTATTCCTGACTGCCCACCATATACAGCCCCCTAGAGACTGGGAGTAGGTTCAAATTCCTGTTTGGCCATGAAGATTGCAAAGTGACCATAGTTTAAGCTGAAGTGATAAACGACCAGGCTCACAGAACTTTTGGAAAAGGAAAAAGGAGTCAGCCTATGTATAGTATTCACAATCTGCATGGGGGGAAAAATACTCAAAATAATGCATGAAACTAAAGCAATTTTTCTTAGGCCTGCCTATCTTTCTGAATCCTTTCATCCAAGCAAATTTAGCCCAAATTAAATATGGGTTCAATTTAATCTAAGTTTGTAATACATGCACGGAGAGTGCTGCAGTCTGAACCAGGTGAAGAACATCCTGGCTGGAGATTATGGGGACAGTAGTCCAATATTATTAAATATGTATTTCTAGACCCAGTCATGTGAGAGGTGATCCACTGAATGGCATTTACTTCATTACTTCCAGTGAATACTGGATCGCTCTATATAAATTCTACAATTACCTCCTCTGAGGTCCGACACAGGCCTTGACCCCCCCAGTTGAAACTCTGATGCTTGGGCCCCCTCTCAGATGTTTTGTGCCTATATCTTTCCAAGGTTGGGAGACCCAGACTTTGATGTCTTAAAAGGGAGTTTTATAATATTTATTTATTTGGTGCCTTTACCTGGGTACACTACAGAATATGTTGGAGTTGGCCAACAGAAGAGGCTAAAGTTTTTGATTCCACCTCACTTACCACACCAACCCAAATGAAGACCAGCTCTACAAGCTGGCTTACAGTTGATAGTTCCTGTTGTTTGTTATGGGAAGAAAAGCAGAAAACATGGTAAACAAAAGCCAACAATTCTTCACAAAAAGAATAGAAAGAAGTCAGTCTCTGTCCATCTTCACTTCCATCTATGTGCTTTATAGACAGCAAGTTAATAGACAAACACCTGAACATCAGAATTTCAGCTGGTCTGCTTAGGACTTAGACATCAAGAACACAAAGGGGAGGCTACATTCTTCACTGTTAGAGATGAATTCTGCATTGAGCCAGAACAACCACAAATATCTGTAACAAAGTCATTTTTCTATACCTACCTACAAAAGAGAAGTGAGATTCCAGCATCTCACTTTACCCTACACATGCTCCACAGATTTCATAGGTCAGCAAAGTCTCCATTTTTCCAAAAAGATTTGGGAAGGAATAACTTGGAGATATCAAATCAGGATTTTGCTCTTCCTGTGAAGTCCAGCAACCCTGAACTAGACACCCTCCAATTATGTTACAACCCCCAGAATCCTGATGGACAGAGGTGGGAATTGTACTCTAACATGTTAGGAAGGCACCAAGTTAGGGAAGGAGTTACCAACATCATATTCTGCTTCTGCCCACTTTATTCATCATATAAACATTTGTGGACTAGTAGTTTTTGTCTTCGATGCAAACTAATTATCTCATCAACAACTTAAAGTTCTACTTAATTTGGGGGTTATCTAGATGAAATGAAGAGGACGTAATACTTGAACTGTAGCTGTTTATCACTGTAGTTATTATTTCTCTTAATGACTAACTCAGCCACTGGTCATGTAAATATACCCTGTAGGGTTTGGCAATGATAGTTTACAACTAACAGCATAACCACTGTCATCTGAGAAGTAAGATCTCTGAAGAGTCAGATGTAATGTTTATTTATTAGCTTCCTGGGACATAGACATTTATCCAGAATTGCTAAATTGTTCCCAGCTACAGCAGAGATGCTCCCCTTTTGGAGCTGAACTCAAAGCTTGCAAAGAAGAGCAAGTCTGAGCAATATTCTATGCCTTAAGTCATCTTTCTACAAAAGAGAAGCAAGTTTCCATATCTCACTTCACCCTTTAAGCCTGCAGCCTCACACAGGACCAAAACATGGGAAGTCCAACATACACAGGACTGAACAATGGAACCATTCATCCATAAGGGAATCAACTGCACTGTTGAGGTCAGCATGGATAGACTCCATGAAAAGTTCCCTGCTCAATGCACAGATGTATAGCCGCAACAGAGTTCCAACAAAACTGCTCTGCAAACATCTGAGCAACTCTGGCAATCTATCACTGTATATGTTTTAAACCTGCATGTATCTGTTTTTATAATTCTGTGCTTCAACTACAACCAGCCATATTTCCTGATTTTAAACAGAAACAAGGCAACTCGTATTGTGTGTCTGCTCTCATTGTGACAGATCGTTTACACATTAATAGCTATGAGTCTGCTCTTTTGAAGACACTCCCACCACCAGGAACCAACAATCAGGTTTATAGCCAAGGGCCTTCTTGTATGTGAAATCCAGGCTATAGAAAGTTTTTTTTTTTTTCAAGGAGGTTTTGGCAAAAAAAAATTCCTTCTCTAAGGTTTCAACTGTTAAACTAACTCGAATCCTCTTAGCTGCATTGGTCTGATACACTCTATAACTTGCATTTTTAAAACTGTTGTAAGCTGTCTAATGTGATTGTACAACCAGGAAAGCATGGTATTGCTTCAGTAGTAAGTACCAAACACTTTACAAATTAATAAATGGGGATGGTTCATACTTTTTTTAATTATTAGGTAGGACTGTGCAAAACATTCTGAAGAGGTGCTTCCCAAAGCATAATAGCGTGAGTGCAGCAGACCCCTTCAAAACATTAAAACAGCTGTGCCACTTGGAACACTGATGTTAGATGGTTCAAAGGACATTCTGACTATCTGTGCACGTGCACACACACACATGAACACATACTGTATATGAGTGACAGTCTCAGGAGAAGTGCCATCCATGCAGGCATTGGAATTCATGGCAGACATGGCAGTAAATCTTGACTCTCCAGACCCTTAACCTTGAATTCAGGAACTGCCTTCTTGGCAGAAGACTCACAGACACAGCTTGGCTATATCAGTTTGTTTATTGCAGACAAATGATGAAGCCACAGCTGTAGAAACTTTCTTAGGGTCTTAGACCAGCATCAATGAAGCCACATAAACAAGGAGGACCTGACTACCGCAGTATGGGGGAGTCAAATCCTTTATGTAGGTCAGTGAGTCAGGGCTTACATTCTAGGCCCTTTTTTCTTGCCCTTCCAAGTTAATGGATATTTGGTCACTCCTTTGCTGACTTGAGTTACCTGATTTATACTGACATAACAGCTCTCTCTAGCCTGGAAACTGCTGGTTTCTGCCTCATCAAGTTCCTTCCTTAAAGAACATACATAGACATGCAAAAAGCTAAGCAATTTCTTGAAGATATGGTTGCTGTAATACTTTGAGGAAGGGAGTTGCACTCATACAAACAAGCTCTTCTGAATGCTTTGCAGAGTCTTAATATTAAGAACAACCTGAAGAATCCAACCTACTTCTCCATTTACAGCTCTCATTTTTTTTCAGACACTTTCTAGTGGATGTTCTAACTCCCTACACCGAAAAAAACAAAAACAAAAAACAATGGTAGGAGAACAAGAAGAGAAAATGCAGTTTTATTCGCAATTGTTTTGCAATTATATTAAAGAAATTGCACAACACTATTTTACAGGCATTAAAAGTTAAGCTGCTTAAATAATGATTAAATCACAGCATTGTAAAGATGATGATGATGATGATGATGATGACGACAATGACAATGACAACGATGGGGTTCCTTCTACAGGAGTAAATTTTCTATTAATTCTGGACCTTTGGGGAGTGGAGAAGAAATCTCCCCCCGCCAGTGAAATTTGTGAAAAATGTAAATACAGGCAATTATTTTCTTATAAGTTCTAAACTTAGTTCACCATTTTAAAAATAGAAAATACTTCTGGTGCAGCACACAGAAAAGCGTACTATTCAGTATCTTGAATGTAGACATGGAATGGCTAAAGTCCAGATGCTCCTAAGCATATCTTAAGTTTTGTCAGTTGGAAAAAATGGCTACAAATAGAGGAGTAAGACCTACAGATGTGACTCATTTACACTGTGGCAAATGAAACAAAGTTCTTAATTAACTAACTCATAAGCCTTTTGCCGATCGAGAAAGAGAAGAAATAATGAAGTATCTTTTTAGACAATAACATTTGGGTAGGCGTAGGTACCAGAAGCAACAATCTTTTTCCAATTGTTTCCAAGCGTCTGGAAAATAGTATAATCAACCCTGCAACTATTTCCAATCAATCAGCAAATCTGGTTGTGAAATCATTATTAATGTTGGATCCCAATGTACATCTATGCATTTTAAAAAGAATTCACCAGAAGTCTGACAATTGCCTGATGCAACACTAGTTTTTAAAGAGTGATTAAAGAAATTACTAGCCTACCTATTCCAGGTTAGTTGATGAAAGCATTATAGAATTTAAAAAGCAAAGGATGTGTGGAAGAACAAGTCCTGCTGAAGAAGAATCAAGACAGCTTTTGCAAAAGCCAGTCTTGTTTCAGTCATTTTTCCCCAATTATTTGGGAGTACCTACAAGTGTGCGGGTAGAGGTGATCTGGTAAGCAGTGTCAAAATCTTTTTGAATCATGAAAAAAATGAACTCTTACATCAAGCACACTTAGCAATCATGGGATAAGATGCAAGGTCAGTTTTAGATTGAATAAAACAACAGGAGACAAAGAATGAAAATAAATGGCCAGTTCTTTCACTGGAGAGGGATTAACAAAGGAGTTTTTCCCCAAGGATCAAGTCTAATCATTATTATAGTCATTAACCAGAAATCCAATATAATAAATAAAACCTGATGCATAATTATAATATTTAAGCAAGGCCATTGGGTACCATGATGGCCATGCTGAGGAGCAATTTTTTGCCACAAAATAGGTGACTTCAGCTTACATACTGACCCCAAGGATCTGTACTGCTTCTAGAAAGAGATGGAATTTAACTCTTTTCTTTGGCCCCATCTTTGGAAACCAGGAATAATCTGCAATTCAGGCTGAGTAGTGAAGAGACCAGGTTTTCTGATGACCTTAAATTATTTAGGCTAGCAAATTCCCCAAAAGGATATTTCCAAACTGGGTGAGTGCAATTCCAAATGGACAAATGGAAAGTAACATTTAATGGGCTAAACTCCTAACTTCAGACATAACCAGCTAGTAGTGAACAATAGGAAAAGGATTTTGGGAAGCAAGGCACAAGATTTTTTTTTTAAAACAAAAAACCTAAAACAGGAAGATTAAAAAAAAAAAACCTATTGTGCATACCTGCTGTGAAAATGGCAAATTCCATGCCAGGAAACCACGAAAAAAATCTGAGATTTATAGGAATGCAAAGCGGCATACAAATATTTAAATAATACTAAATATATATATATATATATATATATATGTATGTATGTATGTGTATATATATATGTATGTATGTGTGTGTGTGTGTATGTATGTGTATATATGTATATGTGTGTGTGTATGTGTGTGTATATATATATATATATATAACAATGCTTGTATCATTTCATGGCACAAATACACTCAATATATTGCAAAAAAGGTTTCTGAGATTTGGTTCAAGATTTTTTTAAATGGAAAATAAGACGCCAATGTTTCATATAAACAAACAAACAAATAACCTAGGCATTGCACCATGAACTGCACAGCTGGGAAATATGTGGAAGAGTATAGCCCAAAAGAAGGGTCTGGAGCAGTGTTTCTCAACCTTGGCAGCTTTAAGATGTGTGGATTTCAACTCCCAGAATTCCCCAGCCAGCATGGCTGGCTGGGGAATTCTGGGAGTTGAAGTCCACACATCTTAAAGTTGCCAAGGTTGAGAAACATTGGTCTAGAGGAACTTGCTTTTAAGGGAAGGCTGCGTAGCTGGGGGAAGAAACAAAGGGGAATTACGATGGAAGATTATACAATTATATATTCGGTCTGGTGCAGGGAAAAGAAATACCAGCTCTCTCATAATGCTACAGAGCCCCAGATCACTCGGTGAAGCTGAATGTTGAGTATTTATAACTGACAAAAGGATCTCCTTCTGTAATTAAACTACAGAATTCTCCATTGTTGGACAAAGGATCTTCAGCTCCTGTTATCTTAGTCCTAAAGGTAAAGCACAATATATTGCCTCTAATATTGAAAGCAATACGCCCCTGGAAAGCAGCTTATAAAGGCCACCATTGTTCTAAGATCCTGCTTCGGAGGTTCTCCTTGGCAATTGCCAGACAGCTTTTTTGTATGGTCCAGCAGACTTCCACTTATGGTCTTCCAAATTCGTATTTCCAAATTTGTATCAACTGTGGATAGCGTGTCAAAGTTCCAAATACTAACTTTGGTTTTGCTTCTCACTGAGAATTGTAATTTGATAATGCTGTAGACCCAAAGTACTGCAGATGCTATGACTTAGAAAAACACATAGCGACAGTTACTGGTGTTCTGAATGATTTTTAAAAATCTGCTTTCCCATTCTACATAAATGGCCTACTGATTTTTGCAAAGGATTTATCAGCCTGTCAGACCCAATGCCTCAAATGTAGTACTTAAAAAAAAAAAAAAATTGTGAAAGCAATTAATTAAGACAATGTTATGTTCAATAGTGGAGAATAAGCCCTCTCGAACAAAACAGAACTTCCTTAAGATTAATGTAGATAAGATTAAGGTTTTAAGTATTTTGGTTAGCTCTCACTGTTTCCTCACTGCCCTTATTATATCCCCTCTGCTGGGATAGAGAGTAATTTTTTTTTTTTTTTGAGGAAGTTGAAATTAGTTCTTAATTTGCAATGGAAGACACTGATTGCCAGCCATATACAGTGGAACCTCGGTTCACAAACTTAATTGGTTCCGCGACCCGAAGCAAATTTCCCCATAAGGTTCAATGTAATTACTGTTAATCCGTTCTGGCGTGGAGGACAGGGAGGCGGCTATTGCTTGGAGGGAGAGTCCCCCTCCCTACGACCACGTGTCAGGGGTGGAAAATGGCCGCGGATCACGTGTCAGGGGTGGAAAATGGCCGCGGAACATGTGTCAGGGGTGGAAAAATGGCCGCGGACCGGGTCACGGGAGGGAAAATGGCCGCAGATCCTGTTCGTGACCCAATCCAGCGTTTGCGAACGGAGGCAAAATTTTGCGACCGGAGCTGTTTGTGACCCGAACTGGTCGTGAACAGAAGCGTTCGTGACCCGAGGCACCACTGTACTTGGGGGCCCTTATGGCCTTTTAGTTCCCAACCTCTGGCAAAAATAGAAGGGATCTGGTATGCCCAACTGCAATGACATGGGGGGAGGGGGGAAAGATGCCATTCTTATGTGCTCTCTGGTTTGCCAAGAGCCCAAGGGTAACACATAATGCTGGAAATGTGCTCTTTTTGAGCTAAAAGATGGGTTTCAAAAAGAATGTTCTGGCGTCAGCTGAAATGAGCTGTCCTTGTTTCTTAAAGTCTACAAGAAAAATGAGTTGATCACGTTGGTTTTGGAAGTCAGCTTCTAAGTAGATAGTTTCTGGCTCACCTTTCCCCAAGCCAATCCATCTGACAACCAATCACTCACACAAGCCCTCCAATGTTACTTACACTGTTTACTCATACAACGGACCAGGAGCCTTACCGTTTTGGTTCTCGCTGACATCTTCGAGGCACAGCAAACTGTTCATCACGTGAAACTCCAGCAAGCACATTCAAACAGATCATTGGCTATCGCTAAACAAGCCTGTAATTTAATTGTGTTTGCCCTAAATTCCTTCATTAATTATACTCTAAGTAAGGCAGAGCTGGCTCGGGAAAAATGCCCTAAGAAAGGCGAATGGAAACAAACGTGGGATGGGCCAAATACAAGCACAGTATTTATTTCCTTTACATGTAACAGAAGTGCTTGCTCTGTGTTTAGTATTAAAAGACACGTTCAGGAATTGCAGTGAAAGAGCACAGACTGAGCCATCCAGTAACAGCAAAGCGAAGATTAAGTTGTCCATGAAGTACAAGGTTCAGACAGGCCTAAACTAAAATCTTAAATATGGTTTCACTGCCAGGAAACCCTGAGGGGGCCTCGCATCCTCCTACACAGCAGTCATACTACCGTAATCTAACTACAACTCCTAGAGTTCTTTGGGAAAAAGCCATATCAGTTAAACCCATTTAAAATACACGATGTGAGCTGTGCCCTTCAATTTACTCAAGTTTTCATCTCCAAGCACAATCTAAGCAAACTGTCATTCCTGCTAGCGTAATAATCCCACCCAGAGGCATAACTATGTCGGTCCAAATTCATCAAACGGCCTTCGTGCATCTGATATGTTATTACACTTTCATGGTACAGGGCTTCATCAAAAAAATGCATTATGCCCATTCATATAAACTACAAAGTGGCAAGGGTGCGCATGAAAGTGTCTTTTGGTTTGAGCGCAGAACAAAGCAGCCTTCAGAGAAGTAAACTTGAAATATCTTCTGTATACCACTAAAACAAAACTTGGAAGGTTTTAGCACCGTAGCTGTAGGAAACAATGGGATCTTGGAAACAGCAACTGTTCCCTGTTTTTCACCCCAGGTGGGGTAGTAGACCATGTTGAGAGCTACCTGCCACCCAATTAGCAGGACATTTAGCTGCAGGCATGTTTTGGGAATATTTAAATAGATCCCTATAGAAAGCAAAGGGAGCATGGTTCTACTTTTGCCCCTGGGGAAAGAAGAAGTGTTTAGATTACAAACTCTTATCAAAAAAGCTTTCCCTCCTCCTGCGCACCACCCCAGAGAGGAGGAGACAGGTATCTTTTCAGCTGCTAAACCTTCTGGATTTCTCAGCCAACAGACTTCAGGACAAAGAGCAGCCAATTGTTTTAAAATGTTTCTTTCAATTAACACATCACTTCCATGAAGTTTTCTTAATTTCTGTTTGTTTGTTTTTAAGAATTACCTTCTTGACTCATTTTTCTGTAGGCACTGATAAGCCACAAAGCAAAACCAGGTAACAGATCTGGGAAGTTTTCTTTCTCTTCTTGTGGCCTGAAAGCCCAGCCAAAGCAACCATGCTGTTCTTTGCTATTTCTGCTTGCACGTAAGGATGGTTGCTGGCTGAAAACAAAAAAATAATAAAGCTGCAGGTGTTGGCTAATTGCATAAACAGCATTTATATTCCTACAGCAAGAAATAAGAGTGCACATACAGAGCCTACATGCACCAAAGCTCAAAACAGGCCACACCAATATAAACTATGTGCATTCTGAAATGCGCTCTGAAGATAAAAATCAGTAGGAAACAAAATACATAATACACATGCTTAAGCCATCAACTGAAGCAACACTACATTAGTAGCCTTTACATGTACACAACCTCATCAGATTAGCCTTACGTGTGCAAAGGGCAGCAGTACCCACACGAGCATACTTTTACTGACCAAACTGCAGAATGAAGCACCACATTTAACTCCGCATCCACTCACATGAACTCTCACTTCCCCACGGCAAAGATTTTTTTAAAAAAGCAAACATCAGTAACTGACCAGACAGTCTGACAGGCATTCAACTGCAAACAGCCGTCCAGTGTCTGGCCATGTGCTTAAATGCTTCTTTCATCTCTACCCTCCATTCCTGCATCACCCCATCCCCTCTCAACCAATGTCACCAGGGAGATGGCAGGTCCCTGCTTCTGTACTGGACAGGCTGGAAAAAAATGGGGAAAAGCCACTTGCTTTCAAACCAGAAAGCAACAGCACAATAACAGTGTTTGGAACATTGACGCTCTCAAAAGCCACCACTTGAAAGAAGCGAGTTTTGTCTCATGTTCGGAACCAAATGGAGACTCCCAAGAGATATATATATTTTGTTTCATGCTCAGAATTCCCAAAACAGCAGTTTCTAAGCTGGATCATTCTGACTATGAAACGTTTTGTGCATCTCTCCCAAGTTTCACATATCTGATGGAGACATGGATCAAGAAGGCTTATGCCAGAACCTAGATCTGTTATGTAGATGAAGCTTCATAATCATTTATGGGAAGCAGTGTCCCAAGGCCTTAGTTTTATTTGGCTGTTATAATTAAGGTAAGTTCACACAAAAATCTTTGGGTGTGCGGTTACCTCTTTTCTGCCAATAAGAAGATGTCCCAGGAAACAGTGGAAGTAGTAGTTTGTGGGGACTAAAGTGTCAACAAACTGATTGAGCAAAAAGTCACTTAAACAGCCACCCCCAAATTGTGATTCCAAATAACTTGGAGGAAAATTGAAAATAAATAAACAGCAATTGGAGTGTGTAGACCATCAGGAATAAAGCAACAGGATACTGAAGCCTTACTCAGCTTCACAGAACACGCTATGTACACATCACTTGAGTGATGGCAACTAAGGATGTGCAGATTGCTCCATCTGGGAATATTCCCACTCAAAACAAGCTATTCCATGTGATCTGGAAGCTGCCTGATTTTGAAAACGGCTGCTCCAACCGCAGCCTGTTTTGAGTTCAGATCTTTCCTGGCACGTTGATCCACTTCAAGGCTGGAATGTTCATGATGGGTGTACATGCAGCCACATGTACAACATGAATGACTCAATCAGGGAGACCTCTTGTGTATACAGTACTGGCTTCCACCTCTGTCTGAATTCTACATTAGCATAGTTTGGGATTGTAGGGAAGTTGGTGCACATATAACCACAAAGAAAAGCTGGCCACTACACGTCTGTCCTGAAGATATACAGATATATGCAAGGTAGAGATGGGAGGAAGGCTTATTACATTATAGTCAATTTCAGAGCATCCAAATAGAGTTTGAGAAGCAAACAGGAGAAACAGTGAGTCCTAAAGGAAAAGGAATCACCCAACCTATTTTGCAGGATTGTTGTTGAGGTAAAATGAGGGGGACAGTCCCTCTATATACATCATCATGAGCTCTTAAGAGGAAAGGCGGGATGGAAACACAACAATAAAATACATCTATCTAAGTGCCAGGAGGCTGTTAAGGAGCAATGTGATTTGGGGGGATTTTTTGGGTGCCTTGGAGTCACTTTTGACTCCTGGTGACTGCCTGGACAAGTCCTGGAAGTTTTCTTGGCAAGGTTTTTTGGAAGTGGTTTGCCATTGCCTCCTTCCTAGGGCTGAGAGACTGACTGGCCCAAGGTCACCCAGCTGGCTTTGTGCCTAAAGTGGAAGTAGAACTCACAGTCTCCCAGTTTCTGATGCCTTAACCACTACACCGGACTATGGTGAACTGAGCTACAGTCCTGAGCAGATAGTACAGAGGACCCACTGAGTCCTCAGTGCAAGAAAGAGAAGAAACTTCTGACCCATGTGGTGGATAATGATTATGATGATTATAGAATACACCATTTTCTAGCACCCTATCCTCCCACCATCTAAAGTAGATCAAACTTGGAAAGCTCTACAATTTATTTCACATCAACTGGGTAGCTTACATTTTTGGGGGAAAAAGGAAACCCAGAAACCAGATGTGACTTATCTTTCTCATAACTGTTAGTAATGGCAATTAACTCCATGTTCTGGAGTCTACTTTGAAGGTTTACATAGGAAACTGAATAACCTAAAAAACCCCCAATGCAATAGGATTCAGGGGCCAAACCAGGTATGATAGTGTGCCTATCTTCGCTGAGTCTGTCTCATTATATTTAAATGGAAGGTGGTAAATCTGATTTTTGGAGCAACAATATGACCATGTATCTTTGTTAGGCTACAGCCTGTGAGTTGCATTCACACACTTCTATTAAGTGCTTTTTTTTCTTTAGCCAAGTTTTGATACTAGGCTAGGAAAAAAACAAAAATCAAGCACTTCTGAGTAATACACCATAGGAATATGAAAGAGAGGAGCTGAGAGGTTTCAGCTGCTTTGTACATGTATTTTTTTCTTTAAAAATCAGACCACCCCCCAACTTCCATTTCACACGACTAGAATAGATAATGTGAAACTAAGGAGATTTTTTTTTAAAAAAAAATACTTTTAAAAGCCAACTTTCAAATTCAGAAATTTTAATGTATTTAATTTGATTGTGCTGGTACGTATGTTGGGTCAATAAGCTGACATAAAGCAGTTGATGGATTGAGTGAATTCAGAAATTAATGTAACAATAGTTGAATTATCTTTGACCTCTTCATTGAACTAACCAGAATAAAAAATTCTGAAATACAATTTAAAAAGCATTTGGTGGTAATGATAATTTTGGTTTTCTATGATGAAAGAATCACCCAAATGTCCATTATTAAATAAATTGGAATTGATTTACAGTCGAATGATTTCAGAAGTACAAAATGACCATAACTGTTCCTAAAATGAAAAGCAATTAAAAAAAAATCAAAATAATTTCTTTATAATGTTGGGAACTATATACTAAAAATGAAACCTACCTCTTGAAAACTGGTGATTGTGCCCTTTCTTTTACTAAAAGGACAATCCAACAGAATCTTCCTCATAAAGATTTTCATCATGAATCTCTAGCCTTCCCTGAGGAATTATTAAAATAAAATCCACCCTGATTTGCAGTGACTTCATTTGGACAGATATATAGCCTTGAGCAACAACTTCATGGCCCAGAGGTGATACAGTCTTTTCTGTCCAACCAGAGAGGCACACAGTTTGCCTCAATGAAATGCCTCATCGTCCTGTTTGACTGTCATTTGGAAAAGCTTAGAAAAGGCTTCTGGGCAGCTCTGTATGCAACCTATGAAGCAGACCAAAGAAAATTAACATGGCAACTTCTTTTTGCTCATAGCAAAAGAGACATGTTGCTTTGCAAAGCTACACCAAAGTGGTGTTTGGCTTGAATCATTCCAAAGTTCCACATAGCCCTAATGGTTCGTACCACTGGAGCACCGATTTAACCCTAACCAGAGTGTGCAACCAAGACTAGGAACATGCTGGCAAAAGTTGACTGCACCTTCTTAGCTCTAGAAAGGGAAGGGAGAAGAAGGGTTCAGATAAAAGACCAGAGCAACCTTCTTTTACCTTCTTAGTCCATAGGAAGCCTTGAGCCTATAGAAGTGGATTGAAAAAACAATGACTTTCTAAGACAGTTTGCAAAGAAACATCTTGACAAAGGTCTTTTTATGCATAGAGGAAACTTGCTTGATGTGCACTCATCCATCATCTCATCCTTCTAACACACAGTTGACTAGATCCAGGTAACCCTTAATCTCTCTCATGTTTCAAGGAGGAACATCTGCTGCATAGAGAAAGGCCAGCTTGCTGATCTTAGGATAAAAATTATTACCTCAAAGACCAGCTGTCAGAATAAACTGTCATACTCCATCAGGCCATTCCAGTTCAGTCAACCCTGGAACAGAAGCATCTTCAGCTGCACAATTTAGCCTCCAGGATTTCGACTGCTTAGCCTAGTGCGTCGCAACAGAACTTCAGACAGAAGACTAACATCTGCAATGTAGACATCTGGTTACCCATATTTTAGTGTTATTCCCAGGGAAGCTGACAGGAATAAACCTGGAATGACATAGGTCTAAACCTCTAGAAATGTTTAACATTTAAAACTCTGCAAATAGAGGCACTGCTGGAGAATGAAAGAAGGTGCATAACATTTGTTCTGCTTGCGGTTGGACTATTCAATCAGCACTGATAAAAAGAGGCAGCAATACTACCTACTGTTGTCTTAGGGAACTTCAGGACACTTTCACACCACACCTTTTATACTCTCCAATCCCTGAAAAACCAGTTTAAAATTGACCCGCAACTGATTTGCAATTTTGTAGGCCTCAAAATGTGAAGAGCATACAGAAAACACCCCAACCCAAATAGTGTCCACCCTCTAGCTGACCAGTAAGAGTGTGCAAGAAGGCACTACCTACCCCTGAGCTACTGCAATAGTAAAAATCCACTCACCTCCATTCTGTACAAAACAAAACAACAACAATAGTAATATCCCCCCAATGAGGCACTACCTTGATGTAGTTGAAAGAACTTGTAACAACAGCAGAAACAGTGGAAAAAATGGCAAGGAAGATCAAGAATAGGTCAGCACCAGGTGAAGATGAACTGCATGGATTTGGTTGAAACATCTGACTGCTCTGCACCCACTCATTGCCAAGCAGTTTAATAACATACCGCAAGGAGGTGAAATTGACGATTGGTTAACATCTGGCAAAACCTACCTGATAATGAAAGATCCAGCAAAAAGGGCAGCACCAGGCAACTACAGGCCAATTACCTGCTTACTAACAACTTTCAAATTGCTAACTGGTGTAGTAGCTGATGCAGTCCAACAGCATCTACTTGAAAACAAGCTCTTTCCGTCTGAGCAGAAAGGAAACTGTGCAAACAGCAGAGGAACAAAAGATCACCTCCTAATTGACAAGATGATTTTGGAAAACTACAAGAGAAGGAAGAACAACTTGAACATAGCTTGGATTGATTACAAGAAGACATCTGACTCCCTACCACATGATTGGATAATGAAGTGTTTAGAAATAACAGGAGTCAGTAGAAACATCAGAAGCTCTGTACAAAGGTCAATGGCACAATGGAAGACACAGTTGCTGGTCAATGGTGATAGACTGGAAGAGGTTAACATCAAGAGAGGAATCTTTCAAAGAGACTCACTATCACCACTACTGTTTGTCATTGCCCTGATTCCTCTGTCAACAATACTGAACAAGTCAGGCCATGGCTATCACACATCAAAGAACATCTGTTGGGCTATCCCACCTCCTTGGCATGGAGGAGCTGAAGCTGTATGGAAAAACACCATCTGGAATAGAATCGCTGCTCAACACTGTCCAAATATACAGCCAAGATATTGCAATGGAGTTTGGACTGGACAAATGTGCCACCCTGACCATCAGCAGGGGAAAAATAGTGAAAACTGAAGGAATCAAGATGCCCTATGGAAATAACATCAAGAGTCTGGATGAAGATCACTACAAATACCTGGGCATCCTTCAGGCTGACAACATCAAGCACATTGAAACCAAAAAGGAGGTTAGAATACATCATGAGAATGAAGAAGAACTTAAAAGTCCAAACTCAGTGGAGGAAATACCATCAAGGGGATTAACACCTGGGTTGGAATAGTGGACTGGACTCAAGCAGAACTAGAAGCCCTGGATAGGAAGACCAGAAAAATAATGACGATGAATCATGCCTTCCATCCATGCAGTGATGTTGACAGACTCTACTTACCAAGGAGCATAGGTGGGTGTGGAATGTTGCAAGTACACCAGACAGTTGAAGAAGAAAAAAGGGCATTGGAAGAATATCTGAAGGACAGTGAAGAAGATGCACTGAAGCTAGTACACCGTGAAGGCTTACCGAATACTGAAAAGACCAAACTGGCCTACAAGACAGACCAAAATGAAGAATAGAAAAGAGACATGGTAAGGCAAAGTATTACATAGCCAGCACACACACACACACACGAAACTAGCAGGCAAAACAGATAACAACAAGACCTGGCAATGGCTAAGAGCAGGGAGGTTGAAGAAAGACACAGATGAGCTAATTCTGGCTACACAAGATCAAGCTTTAAGAACAAATGCATATAAAGCCAGAATTGAGAAGACAGCAACAGACAGCAAATGCCGCCTCTGCAAAGAAGCTGAAGAAACAGTGGACCACCTGTTAGCTGCTGTAAGAAGACGGCACAGACTGACTACAAACAATGACATGACAAAGTAGCAATAATGTTGCATCGGAATATCTGCAAGAAATACCATTTGCTTGCAATCAAGGACTGGTAGGACCAGAAAACAGACAAAGTAACAGAAATTGAAGAAGCTAAAGTGCTCTGGGACTTTAGAATTCAAACAGACAAGCACCTGGCACACAATACCCCAGACTTAACAACTGTTGATAAGACAGACAAAAAGGTCTGGATAGGGGACACTGCAGTACCTGGAGGCAGCAGAATAGAAGAGACAGAACTGGAGAAAATCACAAAATACAAAGACCTGAAAATAGAAGTAGGCAATATAGAAGTGGCAAAAGAAAGCAAAGATAGTACGGACAGTAATTGGCACCTTAGGTGCAATCCCAAAATGTCTTGAGCACCCCTTGAAGACCATTGGCATTGACAAAATCACCACCCGTCCATTGCAAATGTAGCTTTACTTGGAACAGCTTATATCCTGCGGGGATACCTTTAACACCATCAAACAACCACATCTGCCTATTCCAGGTCCTTGGGAAGGACTGAATAGGTGGATAAAAATGACAAATCCAGTTTAAACATCTGGCTGACTGTGCAACCAACAATAATAATATGCTGGCCTATTCCCCTCTCCCCAATATACTTTGTAGAAGCAGAAGTAGAAGTATGTTTCTGAACACTTTTTCCTGTATGTTCCTGAGATCTTTGGAGGTCCTTCCCTAAGTGCGTTCTGATGCTGAACTCTGAGTAGCTGCTACAAGGAGAAGCTTCCCAACTACAAAGAAGCAGTACATTACTGTGCTCCATTTAAAAGTTTCTTACTAGCTGTGATGAGATGATGACACATCATTTTTGCAACCACACACTTTTCTCAGTAGCTGTTACCTTAATTGACATGTTGCTGGAATGGAGGAGATATATTCTAAAGAATGCCTATTGATGGGCACCAGAAACAGGATGCTGAAATTTTGAAACTTTATAGGGAGGGTAGAAGAAGAGAGAGAAAAAAATTCCACTGAGCCAAGAGGTAGTTGAGGCAAGAGATCTCCCAACTGCCTGAACATGCAGCCTGAAATCACTGGACTCAGCTCCTCCAATGAGCTTCTACTGTAAGACCTGATCAATCAGCAGCTGGTTGTGAACTGCCATGTAAGCCTTTCATGGAAGTGCCCCAATTCTTTCTGGCTGTAACACTGAAATACGGATCCAATTACAGCTGAGACCCAAGTTCCTAGTGATATCAACAGGCCTGTGATCCCCAAAGCTGAAGATTGCACACCGCAGCAACCAGCAGTTGATTAGACATCCTCCCCAAATTGGTCAAACCGACTTTGAAAATCAGTGATCACCACCACACCTTATGGCAGTGGCAATGTGTCTTGTGCTGAAGATCTTCTCTTTCGTAATAGGAAATCTCCCAATTCCCCCTACTAGACAGCCCAAGGAACAAAACGAATGGAGGAGGCGAACTTCCATCCACCATCAATGCTTTCCTTGGAAAAAGACACACCTGTAGCTATTGATCAAACATTTTCTATTCTCCAATTCTATCTCCAGAAAAAAAACTTCCATGGTTATAATTTGTTACCTCTTCTTGTTGTTACTAGACTAAAAAGTAATAATAATATAAAAGGAACTCCTCCCCTTAAAAAAAACAAACCTACAGATAAAAGATAAGGAACCAAAACCTGCAAACAGTTTTTAGAGGAATGTCAAGAGCAGGCAGAGGCATATCTCAAGCATCTCAGCAGGGGATGGCACTCAGCTGACCATGGCTGAGCTTAAAAAGCCAGGTAGAACAGATTTAGGTTTCCTTGGATAGGAGACCACCAGGAACTAGAATAGGTAGTCAAGCAAAACAAAACAGAACAATACATGGAAGATTTCCACATTATTGTCATGAAAATCACAGTCTCTACAAAGACATGTAGAGTTGAAATTGCCTTGAGGGCTTCTCCAGCAACTATATTTCAGAGGGCGACAGGATGCACCAATTGTTCTTATCACATGGAAGGTGAATGTTCAGACATGGTCGCATGCCATTTTTCAAGGCAATAACCAACACTTTTAATTTGGGCCCAGAGATGACCCAACGTCTAGGAGAGGTGGGAAAGCCATGGAGTAACAAATTCTGAAAATATGACATTGCAGGAATATTTTAGATTTCAGGACATTTCTAGAGCATCTGCAAAGACAAAAATAAGGTATCTCTTGGTGTCAAATAATCCAACCTCTGGAAGCACCCAGTGGAATTATCTGCCTACACAAAATGTATTTCTAAAACTACTCGGGTAATGAGGCTCATTGGAAAATCTAGCCACTCAATCTTGCTTCCGACATTAATCCATGGGACGGTCCTAGGCAAGGAGAGATCTCTCAGCCTTGGAACCCCAATGGTCAGGATTACGTCTTTATCCAAGCTACCTTAATGCACTGTTGCAAAGGTTACTGAGATAACGGAAGTGAAATGTTTTTAATTCCTGCAAATCAGTATTATTACTACTCTGAAAAATTGGGGGGGGGGGTGTCACAATGAAAGCAAGACTTGGGGCCAGAAGGAAGGCTTATGGCAGGGATCTCTGGCTGTGAGCACAGATGGATCGCCTCCTTTTAGCAGGACAAGTTCTTTAATTCTGGTGAAGCTATTTGCAATCTCCAAAATTCCTCCTTTTGCAAACTTCTCTGTGTTAGGTTTTCAGAAGAAATGCAACCCTCGCCGTGTTCTTCTAACACCTTTGCCAAAGCCCAAGGGAACAAAATGGAAGACTAAGTCCTTCCGGCTGGAAAGTCTTCAAGCTTTGGTTTCCTCCTCTGAGAGATGGGCTGCATAAATCAATCTCTATGGACATCTTCAACAGATCGAAAACCTGGTTCCTTCCATATATTCACACAATACACTCTCTCTGAGAGAGATTAGAAACCTAATTAAGGCCAGAGGTGGGCAAGATGTTTCAACATCCCTCAGCTGACAATGCAATGGTGGTTAACTCCTAGGGTTTACAGCTGGCCCGATCATTGTCTTAGGGCAGTGTTCCTCAACCTCGGGCACTTGAAGATGTGTGGACTTCAACTCCCAGAACTCCCCAGCCAGCTGGCTGGGGAATTCTGGGAGTTGAAGTCCACACATCTTCAAGTGCCCGAGGTTAAGGAACACTGTCTTAGGGCCTGAAGCTGATGAGACCAACCATCAATCAATTTGATGGCCCCAAAAGGCATAAAAAACGTATAGCCACAACCACAGGTCTTTCTCCACCTGTCCAGTGCTGCCACAAATCCAGATGCCACAAATCCATAGCGTACCTCTTAGTGTCCCCATAGGAAGCTCAACATTGCAAACTCGGGTGCACCCAACCCTTCCCTTTCTCTACCCCACCAATGGCATGGAAGTACTTCCTTAAAATATTCCTCAAAGTGCAACGAGAAGTTCAAAATCTGTTTGTCATTAGGACTGTATCTGCTGCCAGGGCATTCTCGTTCCCTACTATTTCCGGAGGCTTTCCCCGCTTGGGTCTACACGCTGCCCTGGCCTTTGGAAGGCGGAATCCACACAGGGAACTTCTGCGCTTCTTCAACTTTTCCCACCTTCCTGGCGCTGCGGCAAAGCGGCCCGCGACTCAGCCAGCGCTCGCCGCCCCCGCCCCGGCTCTGTCCCCCTCCCCGCAGGTGGCCCGGAGCCTCGCCGCTCCTCCACTCACCGGCCGACTCGCCAGGCTGCGCCTCGCGGCTGTTCAGGTAGAGGATGGAGAGCAGGTGAGGCTGGGTCTTCTCCAGCGCCACCCGCAAGTCCTGGAAGTGGTCCCGATCTTTGGCCAGCAGCAGCTTGAGGAGCAGGTCGGCCTTGGCGACGCCGGCGGGGACCGGCTCCCGCGCTCCTCCTCCTCCTCCTCCTCCACCGCCGCCCTCTTCGCCTTCTGCCCCGGCTGCCGTCCTCATGCCGGCCTCCTGCAGCTCGTGCAAGTCGCGCGGGCTCAGCACCGCCGCTGCCTCCAGCAGGTCGATCACCTTGTCCACCTCGGTCATGGCCTGGGCCAGGCTTTGGTGACACTGGGCCAGCAGCTCTTTGTGCTTCGGCTCCATGGCAGCCGCCGCCGCCGCCGCCGCCGCCCGCACTGGCCTCTCCCCCCGAACCTCCGCGACTCCCCTGCCCGCGATCGCGGCAGCAGCGGCGGCGGCGGCGGCGGCGGCAGCGAGAAGATGCTGGCGGGCTGGCGGCGGCCCCGCTTCGCCTTCGCGTCGCCCTCCTTCCTCCTTCCTTCCCGATGGAGAGGCCCCTCCCACTCTCCAAGGGAGCTCCGCAACTTTTCGCCCCAGCTCGCCTCCTCCAGACAATGGGCGCAGCGCGGGGCTCCGCCGGCCCTCGCCCTCCCTTCGCCCCGCGCCCAGGCCAGGCGGCGGGAGGGGCGCGCGGCGCGCCGGCCCGCCGATCCCCTCTCCGAAGCAGAGGACGAGGGTTTCCTCGACCGACTCGGGACAAAGTTACGCCGAGAGATGGCAACTGTTGCTCTTCGCTTCCCGCCTAGGTCCCGACCCGCGGTGGGGAGCCCGGGAAAGGCCCGGGGCCGCCTTCCATCCGCGGGCAGCGCGCCCGCCTTCCCCACCGCCCGGTCCGCGCTCGCGGCTGGGGTCCTCTCCGCGCCTCGCCTCTCCTCTCCTCTCCTCCCCGGCCGAAGCTGGAGTTCCTGCGCTCTTTTCAAAGGCGAGCGCGGCTCCGCTGCGGGCCAAGCGTTCCCGGCTGCATCTCCGCCGCGAGAGCCCGGCCCAGCGCAACTTCTCCTCGGCCCGGAGCTTTTCGGGGGCGGGAGGACGGGGCGAAGCGGGGCGGCCTCAGGGGTGCCTCCTCGCAGGGCCTCGCTTCAGACGCTCCAGCAGCTGGCGCACGCAGCCATCTTTGCTGCACTGGGCTCGGGTGGGGGCCCCCGCTGCCGCCGCCGCCGCCACCACCACCACCGCCGCCGTTGCGCCTGGCTGCAGGAACTGCATTTCCCTGCGTGCCTGGGGCCGCCTTCCCTGGATTGCGGGAAGAGGAAATCATGCACCCCGCCTCGCCTCGCCCCCCCGCTCGCCCCCGCCTCGCGCTGGAGAAGCAGCCGCGCAGAGCCGGGGCGCACCAGACCATTAACAGTGGGAGGCAGGGATGGCGGCGGCGGCGCCGCCTCCCGGCGCAGCTCCCATCCTTGGCTCGGCTCCTTAACTTTCGCCTGCTGCCCTCCTCCCAGGCGCGGCTACTCGCCGGAGCTCGTCGGGGCTGTCAGTCAGGGGAGCTCCCGCCCTCTTTCTCCCAGCCGTTCCCTGCTGGCGCGGCGCAGGGCTGTTCTGGCCGGGAACGGCAGGAGCCCGAGCCCGAGCCCGAGCCGGAGCCGGAGCCGGAGCCGGAGCCGGAGCCGCAGCGCGATCGCCGGCGCTTTGGGAAGATCGTGGGGCTCGGTCCCCTGGCCCAAGGCGGGGGACTGGGGTCTGAAGCTAAGCAGGGTCGGGCCTGGCTAGGGCTTGGAGGGGAGGCCTCCGGGGAATTGCAGGGCTGCGACTTCGCCAAAACATTCTGGGGCAAAGAGCGGCGACCACTTCCATGCTGTTGCCAAGCATGGGTACGGCCAGGGAGTCAGTCCCCAGGAGATTTAGCTGTCCTTGGCTTTACTGCTTGTGGTCCGACTGTGCAGGTGAGGCTGAGTCAGCAAGAGTCTTCCCCAAGTTTGCACAACAACCAAGCCACCAAGTTAACCAGCTGCCCCACCCATTCTTTGGACAAGGACTGAGCCATGTTAATGAATAACCCAATAGTCCGGATGCACGTAACCATCCTTCGGGGTTCGCATAGCTTGCGGGCGTGGTTGTTGGCCATCACAACCACATGATTCTAGCCCCACTGCTTGTTTTCATGACCCATGCATGCAACACACAGAATACAGGGGTGGGGCTTTGATTACACAATCAGCCTTCTTGACTTCTTTGGACATTCCTTGGAAGCCCCTACATACAGCTACAAAGTAGATTTCTCCATTTTAACAACATTTATTGTATTACGCAATGCCAGACCAGCCTTACGATGATGTAATCCTTCAAAGGTTCAAAGTGTTTCACAACTTTGATCTTGTGTTTTCTGTATCATTACTCCCATTTTACAGAGCAAATGGCTGAGGCTGAAAGAGAACGATTGGTCTATGGTGGTTTTCCAGGGGTTGCTTTCCAAAATTCCCAACCTGCATGACTGATGAAGGTTTCTCTCATCCCATTAAATGAGTTCTTGTTACTCACAGCAAAGCAGGTCAAATTAAACTCCTGCTCCACAGTGACATCACTGCATAAGCTCTTCCTTTATGTGCTTGGGTTACGATGCTGCTGTGGGATGGGACTTGTGTAATGGCAACCCTGCACATGCTCAGGCACATTGAAAACACATCTTGTTCCATGCTTGCCAGCAAAAACAGGCCAGCCAGTCACATGGCTTGTTTCCTGCCAGTACGTGCCAATTACTGGCCAAGGACAAACAGACTGTAGCCTGTTGTGGCTGGTCTGGGTTTTCGCCAACAAGAAATAATTAAATATTATTTAATAATAATAATAATAAATAAAAATAAATAAAATAATAAAGTGTCATTATTATTATTATTATTATTATTATTATTATTATTAGGTGGCTAGCCCCATAGAGGCCTGCTGTCTTCAGCCCCAGATTCTTCATCTTGGACTGTCTTCCTCTTTTTTAGTATTCTTTTTTTACATTTTTATGTTTTATGTATCTATATGTATTTATGGTTTTATTGTTTTGTGTGAACCGTTCAGAGTCCCCTATTGGGGGGAGATGGGCGGGGGAGAAATCTAATGATGATGATGATGATGATGATGATGATGATGATGGGTCGTACAGTCAGCCAGATGTTTAGACTGGATTTGGCATTTTTATCCACCTATTGAGCCCTTCCCAAGGACCTGGGATAGGCAGATGTTGTTGTTTGATGGTGTTAAAGGTACTGTTGCAGGATATAAGCTGTTCCAAGTAAAGCTGCCTTTTGCAATTGACTGAGGGTGATTTTGTCGATGCCGGTGGTCTTCAAGGGGTGCTCCAGACCTTTTGGGATGGGACCCAAGGCGCCTATTACTATTGGGACTATCTTTGCTTTCTTTTGCCACAGTCATTCTATTTTTTTTTGCAGGTCTTTGTATTTTTATTCTTATTGTTGTCTTTTGGGGTGGGTGGCCATACATACATTTAATAAATAGTAATAAAAATAATGATTACTCCTATTACTGCTGCTACCTTCTGCTTGGATTAAAAAAAAAATTTCTGGAAATCAAATTAAGTCAACTTCCACTGGCTATAGTGTAGACATCCATCTTTTCCATACATATTGGGCTCCCACAGTCCTTGCAAATATTGTCCTTTAATTAATCCAAATTTGTCATCCTGTGGTCATTTGACTTCTCTGATGGGTGCCTTTGTATAATATTCATTATACTGAGACCACCAGCAACCTCCATGTGGTATTTAATGTGAATTACCCGTAAAAACAAGGGGCTGGGCTTCTGTATCCCATAGCACAACCAGAGAAATATAATAGGCTGACTTAAGCCAACTCCCCACTAACAGTCTGAAGCATCATCACAGCATCATCCGGTCATTGTTAAAGTGATATGAAGCCTGTCCTCATTACTGCTATTTGGGCACAGTGATGGTGGGATGACTCTAGAAATTGTTATAAAGTGATCATGGGAATTATCTTAGTCTAAGTAACCTGTAGAAGTAGTAATTCAGAAACACAGCATTACAGGTCCAGACCCAACAAGCATATCAAAATAAATGCAGTAAGATAACGTGCAATAAGATAAGAAAATGGGCAGAATGGCAAAGCCAAGTTACAAAAAATAAGCTAAGGATGTTTCAACACTCTACCCCACATCAATCCAAAGTTAACTTGACATTAGTAAAGCATGAGTTCTACAGGCTGCACATGCACACTTAGGAAGAGCTTGTATATTTTAGGGCTTTTAATCTGCTAGAAGGTGATTAACATATAATTCATCTGTAATAGAAATAGAATGATATATAGATATAATTACCTCTCATTGTGGCACCATCTATTACTCTCATTCAGGCCCATTGCAGGATAAGCAATAGTATGCATTACCTTTTACAAATATATAGTAAAAATAAGTTTCATTCAAAAAGACCCTGATGACAAAATATACATGTCTGCTTCACTTATAATTAAGGATTAAGCCCTGGTAGCTTCAACTTTACACTCTAAGTAAAGAAATTTAGGATAAATATTCAAAGAAACGGAATGAGTTAAAATGTTTGAAACAGTGGTCTGCTTTACTGAATCCACAGTCCCGCAAGGGTATTTATGGTACTTGGAAAATCAAGGTTTTGATGCAATGTTCCACATGCTGTGATGCGTCTATAGCTACAAAGATCAGAACTCTGCAGGCAATAGTTTTCCCTGTGACAATCTATGGAAACAAAAGTTGGACTTTGAAGAAGCAGGATAAGAAGAGTATTGACACTTTTGAACTTCAGCCTTGGAAAAGACTCCTGAGAACACCATGGACAGCCAAGAAAACAAACAAATGGATCATTGAACAAATCAGTCGAGAGGTCTCACTCAAGGCACAAATGACCAGGCTCAAATTATCCTACTTCGTACACTTTATGCAAAGACCTGGCTGTCCGCAGAAGGCTCTGATGCTGGGAAAGGTGGAAGGAAAGAGAAGAAGAGGACAACCAGCAGCAAGGTGGTTGGACTTGGCTACAGTGGCGATGGATGCATCGTTGGAAGACCTGAAGAACCAGGTGAGGGACAGAGTGGACACTGACTTGATGGCACATAATTAATCCATATGACATTGCATTACACAGATCAAAATATTTTCGTTGCAAGTACCTTGATGTGCCAGACTGGGACTACAGCTTCACAGGTGATATTCTTTGGCATAGACTGGCACCCTCTATACCATCTTAGGTTAATGACAGTAATTATTCTGGAGTCCTAGTGAAAACTCTGAACTGCCATTTAAATGTTCTTACAGTGCCTTCAATGCAACAATATCTTGGGGCTTTGTGAAAACCTAAAAAAAATATTAACTTTTTCTCACTCAGAGCCAGGACTTGCATTTGCTTGGTCGGCCGTGTCCTGACAGTTGCTTGAAAATACTGGGTCAAGATGACCTGTTCTAACTTATTAATAGGATGCCTTACTGGTTACACTGGCCTGTTGGCATCTTTTGCCACAGTTGGTAGCAAGAGGCATGGAAACTGAAATTTCTCTTCCAAAAGAGAAGAGGCAAAAATCCCAGGTTCACGATGTAGATTTCATGCAAAAAGGGGAGATATTTCCCCAACCCTTCTGGAAAATTGTAAACCTGGGGAGGAAAAGAATTGGAGAAAAAGTTGTTAATATTTTCTTTTAAATGTTACATAACCAAAAAACCTCATCCTGTTTATATATTACCATCCAGACTGTAAAATCTAAAAAACAGGATTTTTTTTTTAAATTTAAGACTATTGTAGTATCATATCATTGCTGTCCTCCCCTGGGCCTCAAGACCCTGGAGGTGGGAAGATCTTGGCAGTAACCCCCATTTATTTATATTTCTATAGCTGTATTAATAATATAATACAAGAAAATATATAATACAAGAAAGAAAAGAGAAGAGAAAGGAGTAAAAATGCAAGGAAAAAGGGGGGGGGAAGTAAGAGAAAAGTAAGAATATGATAAAGAAATACGTAAAGAAGTGACTTCTAACCTTCATCACAACAAGTATAAACAAATTTAGTTATTGTTCACCCCCTCTAAGGTTACAAACATTTATCTCTTCATCCCATATTCCAACTCTTATCTATAAACAAATCCATAAAACATCTTTTCAGTCCTGGTATCAGCAGAAAGTCCGTAAAGGATTGCTAGAAGTAACAACATAGCTTGTTTTAACTTTGATCAAATAAACCAATTTTATATTCCTTCCTTTTACTTCTAACAGTCTTAATCTTTAGTTCATTCAAATATTGTCATAGGATTTATTTCTCTTCATTTCTTCTTTGTCCCATCACAGAGTTCTTCAAGGCTTTAACAAGCCTCTTTTGTAAATCCAATAGGAAAAAATGATCCAGGTCACTCTCTTGGTTTGTCATTTGTATTTCTGCTTTAAATTTTAAAACCACAGCCAGTTTCTTTGGTAGATTCAGTGAAACATCCTTTTCTAAGTCATTCTCTTGGCCTATCAGTTGTAAATCCACTTTCAATACCATCTCTATCTTGTCAGGTAAAATTTGTTCTACATCTGTCATGTCTTCAATAACATCTTTTGGACATAGTCTACCCATAGAAGCAGACATCATTAGTGACATTGTGGCTACGATTTTCTGATTCCATTCTTCAAAAGTCTCCTTTAGTATTTTTATTGTTTATTGTAAAAGTCTCCTTTAGTATTTTTATTGTTATAATATTTTGTATCCTTTTATAGGTTTGTATATCTTTCCTCTATCTAAAATCTTTAGTCCCCACTACAGTCCAGTTTTTGAAATCATAAAATTGCTTATCTTTGTTATGTCTTGTAAAAACTAAAACAGGATATATTTCCCATGAGAAGCTGTTTGTTCATCATCAATTCCAAAATCTTATTGTAAAAGTTTCAGTAATCCAATTTTATCTTGACCCTTAGTCCATTTATAACATTCTAAGATCAAAATCTTATTTAGCTTTTTGCTGTTTATTTCAGATTCTTTAAATTTTTAGGCTTATGATTAAATTTTTCTTTCGTTCACAACTGAAAGCAGACTCACCCTGCATTTTCAAACTCTTCATTCTGAATTCTCTAATAGCTTAGAAGTACTTGATGAGCAATTTCTAAAAATGATTAGAAAGGGAAGTTTGTGAACTTAGCGTCCTTTAAAAGTCTCCACTGTGGTTGTGAGCAAGATGGCTAATCCTGTGATCTCCTGACACTCAACCCTGTGGAAAACCGCTGCCCTGTATTCTCCTCACAAGGGACAGCTGTCTGGAGCACATGTGGACAATCTCCCATCCTCCCCTTATCCAGAGAGGTTCCAAAGAACCAGTCTACTCACTGGTTCCTTGGTCTTTGCTGCGGTCATTAGCTCCACTTTCACAAAGCCATCTTCAGTTCAGTTCAGTTCAGTTCAAGTTCAGTTCAAGTTCAGTTCAGTTCAGTTCAGTTCAGTTCAGTTCAGTTCAGTTCAGTTCAGTTCAGTTCACCATACCTCCCCCAGAAGTCTCATTTATTTATATTTCTAAAGACTGCTAAAACGTAAATAAAAAGGGGAAGATTCCTGGTGACTTCATGGATGCATGTAGAGGGGTTGACAATAATATGGAAATGGCTTGCCACTACCTCCTTTCTGGGCTTCATTTGACTTCCTGGTCTAGTCTGTTTCTCAGGAATTTCTTCTGGTGGCCCCTGTTCAAATATTATCCAGGTCCAATCCATCTTAGCTTTTTGTGATCATCCAATGTCAGCCAGGAAGACAATGTTAACTAGACAAAGGACTTTGTAACATCCATTTGAATGCTAGCATTAGAACTTAAAACGAAATTTCATTCAAGTTGAGCTTATCTTTTAGTGATTTAAAGACACACCCACACCATTACCTTGGCAACAATATGGAAGTAGTTTGATGTTCCTTTCTTCTGGGAAATTAACTTCCCAGTCTAGGTTACAGCTCTGAGATTTCCTGGATATTTCCTAACTATGTTCTAGCAACACTCCTTTGCTTTTTAAAGATCAGCCAAGGTAGTTTATGTGCTTTAGATATATCCTCCCTCTTTCTCCCCCTCTCCCCCATGTTTTCATTGCTTCCATACTTCTGGAAACTTTACAACTCTTGCCCATCTCTAATTGCAACAGTGTGCTCTGAATCCCCTGCTCTTTTTCTCACCTGATACTGGCAAGGAAAGAAGATGTCTGTTGCAACTCTATGAGAAGTTTTGTTGAGTTTTAATGAAGGAAAAAAGAGAGATGCAAACATTCAGCAAGAGAGAAAGTTCACATCTTGGGAATAAAGCATTGCGATCTGCTGGAAATGGTGCCATCCCTGTTCATATGGAGAGCAACCTTATTTTATTATAAAAAGTACTGTTCATACTTATAACATTTGCTCATGTTCTTGATATCAGTAAACCCAATTATTTATGCAGGATTTCACTAATGCTTCTGCTACCAATTAACACCATTTGCAGTCATAATTGCTATTTCCTTATAAGTTGCTGTACTGAATTGCAAACCAGCAAGCAGGTTGAGTTAATTACACCCACCTGATGATCTTACTATTGTATTAGGGGCTTTAGAGTTTCTTAATATGAAATATGAATTGATTTTCTCTGCTCTGGACTGCTTTCTCAACCCAGAGCAAGGAAGCAGCATTGAGCTCAAGAACCTGGATAGGACCAAAACCAGATTTAAACAAGATAGCAAGCGGGTAATAAAACAGTACCTGAGCAATATTCTGCATGGTAAAGTATGTAAATATTTCTAACCTATTTGTACAAGTTTCTTCTTCTCTGGAGTATTAAGTATGTCAAGTCAAGCTCAACTCTTGGTAACTTACGGTCAATATCTGTATAATTTTCTTAGAAACAGTATGTAAATACTTTACAATTGCCATCTTCTGAGATGTTTTTTCAGCTTCCTAGTCCAGCCTATAACCCTGGAATTTTCCACTAATTTCCCATCCAAATGCTAACCAAGAATGATCCTACTTAGCTTTTCAAGATCAATCAAGGTTGGCTAAGTGCTGAGATACAGCTAGTGTTGAGAAGGCACTTCTCACCATATATGTACCTACTTAGCTTCAAACCATATATGTACCTACTTAAGCTTCAAACCATATATGTACCTACTTAGCAGTAAACTTAAGAGCATTGTATCCTTTATTATGATCACAATATAAATTGTCACAGTATGATTTTCATTGACTTAAGTCTGGATCTCAGCTATTGGAATTGGCTTTTGAAAAGACATGATTATGATTGTGTTCTCCATGAAGATATGCATGTCATGGTTTTACCTACATATCTTTCTCCTCCAACCTGCAATCTATTCTCTCTTCCATGGACAACTGTGGCTGGGGGGAGAGGGGACAAATAATATAATGTAACTCAAATGTTGACCCTTTTGTTCTTCCATTGCAGAATCATACACTTGTCTGTAAGGGACAGATGATGTCACATCACAATTATTTTTGTGACATCCTCTGTCCCTTACATGGTGGTGGTTGCCTGTGTTCCCTTCTGCTAAAAAAAAAAAATCTTGTTTTTTACTTAGGTGAGAAAGATGCCTGATGAACTTGGGTGGTCTGCTAGATAGGAAAACCCATAGTGGCCTTGCTTCTCATTCAAGGGAAATTTAAAAAGCAAAAGGGGAGACCTAGGTTGCAAACTAGAGTTCTACTTTTCCTAAAAGTTGGTGCAAGATGAACTAAACCCATTTTGATCAGGATTTTAAGTAAAGGAATGGATATCATGATGTTTACCGGGACAAATTCAGGACTGAAGGTACCTTACACTGGTCTCCTAAAAACTTGCAGCCTGGAAGACTGAGCACGGAAATAACAACAACACATGTCTGGCTTAGTAATTGCTAGCAGCCTCCCCTGCCCCCAAATGGTCTTTCAAGGACTTCTCTTATACACCACATAGTCCTGTCCTGTTCCATTTCCATGATTGCCTCAACTGTGACTAGAAGCTATTCCCTGTTTTAGCTGTGGAAACCGAAGGCGTTTCAAGGTTGCATTTTCAAGACACAACAGATAGATGCAAGTCGATGATGGCATTGCCTGGCTTCTATGCAGCTCCATGAAATGCACACCTCTTCCCTCAAGTCACGTGACACAATATAGCCTATCCCCTTCTGTTCTTTTCCTCACCTCCTGTCTGTATTAGGGCTGTGCAGGCTTCAGAGTCAAAGGGGAAAAGATGCTTTGGACACAGCGCCTGTCAGCTACTCCTTGAACCAAATGCATCTTTTCCCAGAATTTGCCAAGAGCAGCTGCCGTTCCAGGAAAATGTGGAGCAGACTGCCCCACCATGCTCCTATGCACCTTTTCCATTTGAATGCAAAGTACTCAAAGTCTTAGCATTTATGCAAAAGGCAGACTCTGAATTTAAGGCGCCTCCCTCCCTCCAGAAAGGGAAGAAAGGACAGAACTAAAGAAAAACATAGATAAAAATCTTGTTGAATGCCAAACTATAGTAAACAAAGTACAAACTACTAATTAACCTTAATTGCCTATACAAAAAAAGACTACTTTTTATCAACTTGATACCTATTTGCTTATGCCAACCATTCTCTCCCACACAAAGAAATATGCAAATAGACAGGTACCTGCTTGTCCTCTTTTTCCAGCATGAAGGAAGCTGGAGTAAAAGGAAGGGGAAAATACACTGGGAAAGGATGGATGCAGAAAGCAGGAGTTAAAATTCAAAAAACTCACAGTGGCATCTGCTCATAAAAAAGAGCGGGTTTCAATAGCGGGGATTCAGGCACCATCTTGTCTGTTTTGACAGCCAGCCCCCTCCCCCGTGGACATCCTTTCAAGTGGATCTTCCAAAGAAGGACTAATCTAAAGGATTTAGATTAATTTAGACTAAGGACTAAAGTCTCTCCTAAGCTTTTCTATAGTGCGGCCCTAACAACTACATGTGGTTCGTTACACTGGAAAGTGAGTTGAACTTGAAGGAGTTTTTACTCTTTTTTATTACAATTGCAAAATAGGGATGATTCATTTCTGTTTTAATAGATATTAACACGCAATGTAGTTTCCATGCAACGTGGACTTCCAGTTGCAGGCAAGCAGACATGTCTTTATGACTCTTCATTCCCCTTCCTGATCCTTGTAATGCCATCTCTCCTAAGCGTTTTCTTTTTCCTTTCCCTTAGAAACCTGCAAGGAGAACAGCTGAGCCAGAGACAGAAAGGTTTCCACAGTCTGAAAAAGTTTGAAAATCCATGTACTATAGCTCTCAATTTTAAACTCAAGACAGCTGCCTCACCCTCCTCCATGCATTACCTTGAAATGATCTAGTGTCTCTTACATAAATAGCTTATTATGTAATTGTTATGTAAATTGATCATATAAAAAGGAGAACTTGACAAGGCTGTTTTCTTGAAATGCTCTAGTGTATTTTTTTTCTTTCTATTTTTCTTTTACTTTTTTCACCCCCTTTCTTGCACTTTTAGCCTTCACTTTGATTTTTTTTCTTCCTTACTTTATTATTAGTTTGCATTAGTTTTTATCTTCCTTTTAAAAACTTTCAATAAAATAATAACAAAGAAATGTTCTAGTGTCTCATATAAATAACAATATTATATAAATATTATATAAATTTATTATATAAATGATTAAAGGAAAGAATGTAAAAAGTCTGATTTTTGTTTTTGTTTTGAAAAATGTTACATTTGTTATTATGCAACACTACAAAAAAGCTTCTGTTCTGTTCTGTTACTTCTGTTTTAGGAATGACCAAAGAATGCATAGACTTGGATCTTGGTGATTAGTCCAGTCTAGTGGCTGTAGGTATTAACCATGGCTGAGCTTCTTAGAAAACATTTGTACAGCAGACCCTTGTTACTCATCTCAATTGTAAAGACTGTAGGAATTGCTTGTAATGGATCATTGCACAAATCTCATTCTGGACTTTGCTGCTCACTAAAGCCACTGGAAACTGAGCAGCTGGATAGACATTGTAGGAGAGGCTCTGGTGTCAGCTCTAGGACCATCAGAACATAACTGTAAAGGTCAAGTAGCTATTTGTTTTTTCTTCTCAGAATTCTCTGGGAAAATACCACTTTTTTTTCCTAAATAAATAAATTACTTGCATTGTAAAAAATCAGTGCAACTGCTATGCAAATAAATACTAGCAGAATTAGAAGAAGAATTAGCAGTTGCTCCTCTTCCAGAGATACTTTGGCACAGAGCAGTAAGCTGACATGATTAAGTATGAAAGTCATCTGTAGAAGCAGGAAAAATAATTCAAATATGCACAGACAGTATTGCAAAGATTGTTGGCAGGCAACACAAGCAACACCTTGGGGACGATAGATTAATTTGAACCAAGGCCCAAAAGTCATGCAAAAACATTCAAAATGATCTACCAGCAGTTGTGCTTATTTTTTCCTTAACACTTGATCCAGCTCTTGTCCAAGGGACTGAAGTGAGCTATAACATGCTTAAAATCAAATGACAGTGAACAAAATAAACAAGGAAACCCCACATACAAGATCCCAGAAAGTCTCCCTCCCTATTCCCTTTCCCACAGGCTGCATCAGTTAACTTGGATTGCAAGGCCACCATTTTATGGCTGTTCCACCACTAAATCTCAGATGCCTTAGCCAATTTGTTTTATTAACTCCCCTTTCCCCACATAAGTCAACGTTCAGTAACACACAGATCCAGAAATGTTAGAACGAAGGGCAGTTCTTGCTTCCATAGCACAGGAAGCTATTTCTACCCAAATGTCCAAAGTCATCATTGTGATGGCTGTCAAATTCCAGCTCATGATACAGAGGTTTTCCCCCAAGTGCAGGGATAGATTGTCCTAAAGGGAATGAATTCTGTGTACGGCTGAATTAAAGTCAGCCATTGGCACACTACGTTTGATGTAAGTGCTGTGGGGAATTGTTGTCTCTATCATGAGAGCAACTTTGGCGTCAGAGGGTGGAAAAGTTCATCTTGAGGAATAAGGACTGGGAAGGGGATGCTAAATATAACAGGGTAGGAGATAAGCAAGCAAAAATTTAGATGGAAATATCAAGTCAATCCTATATTATAGAAGCAAAATGATCCTAGCCAATTGTGCAGAAGATAAAAGATCTGGATAGAAAAGGAAGAAATGTATGCAAATGGTCCAGGAGAAGCTGCAGTGCCACAGACCAGAACAGAGCAGCTGGTTGCTAACAGCATTTTTGTTCAGCCTTGGTACCTTTAGCACAAGCAAAGGAGTAATTTCGTTTTGCAGAATTACAATACATACATCTATGTTCAGTAAGCAAATTGGTCGAGAAAACAAGCAAACCTGAAAGTTTTGCAAAGTCTTAGAACCTTCAAAAATAAATACACCACAAAAAGGATGTTGGTTTACTCACTTTTCATTAGACAATCTCAAACAGCAAGATTGTAATGATGCAATGATGATGAAGAGACAATCTTGAGTTTATCCTATCAGAAATATCCTTTCAACTTTCTTTTGAACAGTGTTAGAATTGCTTTCTCTCTAGCAAATGAAAGCAAAATTGTTCAGTATTTATACCATGTAAGAAGATTTTAGGGAGAGGGAAGTGATTTAATATACATGTGATCTAGGAATTGCAAATACAAAGTCCAATGTACAGTGGGGCAAAAAAGTATTTAGTCAGCCACCAATTGTGCAAGTTCTCCCACTTAAAAAGATGAGAGAGGCCTGTAATTTTCATCATAGGTATACCTCAACTATGAGAGACAAAATGGGGGAAAAAATCCAGAAAATTGTCTGATTTTTAAAGAATTTATTTGCAAATCATGGTAGAAAATAAGTATTTGGTCAATATCAAAAGTTCATCTCAATACTTTGTTATATATCCTTTGTTGGCAATGACAGAGGTCAAACATTTTCTGTAAGTCTTCACAAGGTTTTCACACACTGTTGCTGGTATTTTGGCCCATTCCTCCATGCAGATCTCCTCTAGAGCAGTGATGTTTTGGGGCTGTCGCTAGGCAACACGGACTTTCAACTCCCTCCAAAGGTTTTCCATGGGGTTGAGATCTGGAGACTGGCTAGGCCACTCCAGGACCTTGAAATGCTTCTTACGAAGCCACTCCTTTGTTGCCCGGGCGGTGTGTTTGGGATCATTGTCATGCTGAAAGACCCAGCCACGTTTCATCTTCAGTGCCCTTGCTGATGGAAGGAGGTGTTCACTCAAAATCTCACGATACATGGCCCCATTCATTCTTTCCTTTACACGGATCAGTTGTCCTGGTCCCTTTGCAGAAAAACAGCCCCAAAGCATGATGTTTCCACCCCCATGCTTCACAGTAGGTATGGTGTTCTTTGGATGCAACTCAGCATTCTCTCTCCTCCAAACATGACGAGTTGAGTTTAGACCAAAACTTTCTACTTTGGTTTCATCTGACCATATGACATTCTCCCAATCCTCTTCTGGATCATCTAAATGCTCTCTAGCATACTTCAGACAGGCCCAGACATGTACTGGCTTAAGCAGGGGGACACATCTGGCACTGCAGGATTTGAGTCCCTGGCAGCATAGTGTGTTACTGATGTACTTTGTTACTTTGGTCCCAGCTCTCTGCAGGTCATTCACTAGGTCCCCCCGTGTGGTTCTGGGATTTTTGCTCACCATTCTTGTGATCATTTTGACCCCACGGGGTGAGATCTTGCATGGAGCCCCAGATCGAGGGAGATTATCAGTGGTCTTGTATGTCTTCCATTTTCTAATTATTGCTCCCACAGTTGATTTCTTCACACCAAGCTGCTTGCCTATTGCAGATTCAGTCTTCCCAGCCTGGTGCAGGTCTACAATTTTGTTTCTGATGTCCTTCAACAGCTCTTTGGTCTTGGCCATAGTGGAGTTTGAAGTGTGACTGTTTGAAGTTGTGGACAGGTGTGTTTTATACTGCTAACAAGGTCAAACAGGTGCCATTACTACAGGTAGCGAGTGGAGGACAGAGGAGCCTCTTAAAGAAGTAGTTACAGGTCTGTGAGAGCCAGACATCTTGCGTGTTTGTAGGTGACCAAATACTTATTTTTCACCATGATTTGCAAATAAATTCTTTAAAAATCAGACAATGTGATTTTCTGGATTTTCCCCCCCATTTTGTCTCTCATAGTTGAGGTATACCTATGATGAAAATTACAGGCCTCTCTCATCTTTTTAAGTGGGAGAACTTGCACAATTGGTTGCTGACTAAATACTTTTTTGCCCCACTGTTTGTGTGTCATGCCTGAGATTACTATGGACAATCCCATAGTAACTTTTTCTTTTGGTCCCTTTGAGTCAGTGTTGACAATTGGCAACTGCCTGGATGAGTCCCTGAAATTTTCCTAGCAAGATTTCAGAAGTGATTCCCACTGTCTCCTTCCTAGGGCTGAGAAACAGAGACTGGCCCAAGGTCACCCAGCTGGCCTTGTGCCTAAGGTGGGACTAGAACTCACGGTCTCCTGGTTTCTAGCCTGATGCCTTAACCACTACACCAAACTGGCTCTCATGGTCACCATGGAGGCCATGAAATCCCAAGCCTTCCTGGATTCCATCCTCTAGACATGCAGGGCTGAAGTCATCCAACACCAGAAGGAGTGGAAAATCCCAATATCAACCCTGAGATCAGCTCATGTAAGGATATCACTATGCAGAGGACAGCCAGTACACAAGTAGAACCCCCAGCTTGTTTTTGTGGACCACTATAACACAAAGCACTCATATCCTAGCAGCTCCGTAGCAGCATCCTAGTCACAAGCCTGATGTCTCTGCAGATTAATGCCATTTCCCCCACCTGCCTTGATGTTGACATTGCCATCCTCACAAAGATAGCTTTCCCTGTTCATCACACTACCAACCTATGGGTAAACAAGGTGGATCTGGGGTTTACTATCAGCAATTTGAGACCAAGATCATTACCCAAGGTCATCTTTAGAACTAAGAATGCATCTTAATCCCCATTCTGATCCCACCCGTATAAAATCATAATGATAGGTGGATGCAGTCCGATACATTTAATATATATATATATTTACTTGCCTAAACAAATGGATAGGGAAACTGACATGGTAGAGAGCTTCTGTAAAGCAAAAGAGGACAGTTGAAAGCCATTTCACTAGTTTGCCTCTGTAAATATAGCCATTTTATGAGAATGCCATAATGTCCAACAAGTTGAAGGGCCCTAATGTAAAATAAGAAAGCTGGCACCATGGCAATCAGTCGGAGCCCTCTCGGCCTAGGACTGTGTTTTTTGAAAACTTGCACAGCCTTAGTCTTTCTCCTTATCTCCATTACTATAATTATATGGCTTACCTCAAAGGATTAATTGAAGGATTACCAAGATAAGATTCCAGAGGACTGCATTTAGATTATTCTACTCTTTAAAAAAAGCCAAGATTTTGTGATATTTTCAAAACAATTTACTGGGTCCCTGCCACCTCTAAAGGTTGCTCACCTCTGCCATATATTTATTTTGAGGTCTTTCTACTATAACACATGATTTAATCCATAACTCTGCTTTTACAGGAAGCTAAAGCATTGCTGTAAGAGTAACTTTAGACCTCTTAAAGTAGATTAAAAGTCATTGTTAGACTTTTATGTGAATTAGCTACATATTTGGAGTTATTATAGCTACACAGGGGGCGAGTGATGAAATATACGCCTCTGATGTACCTCTAAAAGCACAGTGAGAAAAAAAAAGTCACAAGTATAATTTTGACCCAGTTCCCAGGAAAAGCTTACAATACGGGAGAATTACAGTTTTAAAATACTTAATAAATAATACACCTCTTTTAATTTTACTATTTTGGAAAAACTCCATTCTGAAGAAACAATTTTTAAAACTGGCAATTTTTTTTTAAAGTTTGATTCACCTTAAATTAGTTTGACCTTAAATCAAACTATTGTTACTTAATTTATTTGGATCAGATACTGTTGAAGGCCTTGTATGGATGAACTTTACCAGTAACCCTTCTTATAACTAGTTTGTTCTCTCTCTCTCTCTCTCTCTCTCTCCCCCTCCCTCCCTCCCCCTCTCCCTTTCCCTCTCCCTCTCTCCCTCTTTCTCTGAAAAGATGTGTAAGCCACAACTCTGGGTAGCTATAACAATCCAATAAAAACAACACATACATAAAACAATCAATATAAAAATACAAAAATCAATATTAAAAGATAAATATGATAAAAAACAAATATATAAACCCTAGGCAAGAGAGAGTAAGGATAGCTAACTCAGCAATGGAGCCATCTAAGCATGTCTCTGGTTCCCTGGAAGCCCCAAGCCTGGTGACCTAGCCAGGCCTTGAGGGACCTCCGGAAGGTCAAAAGGGATGGAACTAATTTAATATCAGGAGGAAGAATGTTCCACAAGGTGGGCACCATAGTAGAGAAGGCCCGACACCTGGGACCCACCAAATATACATCCCTAGTTGATGGTACCCTCAACAAGCCTTCTCTGCTAGATCTGATGGGGTGGGCTGATGTAGTTGGGAAAATGTCAGGGAGAACTAGCTGAAGGAAACTGACAGAACTATTTCATCTTGAAAAAAATGTCTCTTTATTCACATCTACAGCATTAGAAACCTAGGTTTCATGCTCCATAAACCTTTTTACATTTTTGGAGGGAAAAAAATAAATATCTCTACTTCTGGACTGAGGACCGTGCAGGTTGTCTTCTTACTTTGACTCTTAAATATACATTTGCTTATAACACATTTACAGCATAACCCATCTCTCTAACAAATGTAAGTCTAACTTTCTGTTCCAGTGGCTGATCAGATGCATGTACCTCACATCTATCCAGCCACCTAACCCTGTTTGAGAAGCACACACCTAATTACATTTCAGTTAAAAAATATACCATCAAGTTATTCTTTGGTGCTGTCCAGCTGCTATGTTGGAAGAGAGATATGGAAATCAGGGTTATCAAAAATTAAGGGTCGTCTTGGTGGCATTGCTTCCTTATCAGCTTTATGCAGCAGCTTGAAAAGTCCTGTTCCAATGTTCATTGGAATACCCATAATAATGCATTCAGAAACACCTGTAGAAGATCAAGAAAAGAACAACAGTAACAATGTTTCACACCTCCCACCTTTTCTCATTCTCCACCTGCATTAAACATGGAGAAAACCCAGCTATTTAAGAAACTGTGTGCATCATAGTTCAATGTAGTGATTTATCTGCAGGTCAACTCCACAATCAAGAAATCACAGGGAAGAGCTAGGGGGATGTCACAATTACATATTAGAGCCCTGGAAGAGATTCATCTAGCTTAATTCAGCAAATGTTCTGAACGTGCAGTCAAGAATTTAATGTTCACACACAGGAACATATGAAGCTTTTCAGCCTACTGTTTCCTGATTGGTGCTGACTGCACAAGAATAAAACATCAATAAAAAAAATCCATATATGGATTGTTTTTCTTTTTTAAAAACCCACTACCTTGTTGTACCATGTTTGAAAAATCAAGAGAAAGAACATAATATATCTGGGGGGCTGAGTAGAAAAGGCCCTCATTCAAATATATATATATATATATTCACTGTACAGTAGGACTTCAATTGATTTTACATAAATAATATACCTGATTTATAGAAATGTATTTAATGGCAAGTAGTCATCTTGAGTGGGCTATAAATTAACCTAAACTACTTACCACACACTGAATCTTTCTGCCCAAAGTATGCAGCATCAAACAGATGATCTGCAGTCTTTTCAAATGAAGCAAGCATCAATACACTCTCCTTCATTTTTGCCAGGCCAAATCTAGTAATTCCCAGAACTTCACCCTAGTCCCAAAAGGAAAAATAGTGGGAAAGCAAAAGCTGTTAACATTAGTGGAGAGCTGCCAAATGGGTAGACAGAAAAAATGGCAAGACATGCAATGCTCCATTCCAAACTTCATATTACAGTGGCCATCTTTTTCATTTTGGGATGAAAACCAGATAAATAGAATCAACAGGAGATTACTTCATTTCTCATCAGTCGAAAGAAGGATTACCAATACAATCTCCCTCTCTGAAAAGAGCACCCTCCCAGTTGCAGGACTTGACTCACTGTGAAATTAGCTACCAAAGCTCTTTGACAAAGCAAAATTGAAACAGGCCCATTTTACCAAAAGCAATGAAGAATAAAGGATGGGAAAAGGAACGTATAGGAGAGATTCTCCTAAGATATCCTAAATCAGATATAGTGAATCTACAGTCCTTCAGATGTTAATGAACCTTAGCCAAATGGCTAATAGTGAAGTTGCAGATCAGCAACGTCTGAAGGGCTTATGAAAGCTAAAGAAAGGAACTGTATAACTGGAAACACATCCTTGACACATGGCCAGTCTTCATCAGCAGGAGGAAAACAACCAAGGGATCTTCAGCAGGAATAACAGCTTCCTGGGGCTGGGAAGGAAAGGGCATGAATATCTACAAGACAAATTCCAAAGCTTATTACTAGCATCTCCTTTGGGTAGGATGTGAATGTATCAATTCCACGACAAATATTTCAGAAAGGCTGGAATGGTTATGCTATAAATCAGCTCAGCTGGGGGGAAAACAATCCTTGGTCTTGTAAAAAGGTAAAGGTGCCCCCAAATTCAAACCTGACTCTTGTTAAGTCAATTGGTAGCAGTTTGCTTACAAAAGTGATTTTCTAGGATGTTTTTTCAACTTCTGAATCTAGCCTACAGCCTGGATTTCCACCTAAGTACAAAATGGGGCTGTCCCTGCTTTAGTTTCAGCTAGATTCTGCTAGCAGTTATAGCAGGTTATTAGTTTATCGCAGTCTTTGGCAAACTTGGATCTGGATAGCTTATCCATCACATGAGTTGTAAAAGAGGTTGTCTGAATATCTGCTCTAAAGAGCAGTGCAAAGACATGACAAAATTGAATATATAAGAGTTTCTGCCATAGCTTCTCCAGACAGGCCTGGGGTGAGAGATGTGGCTGAGTAAGAATAATTCCCTGATCTCTAGAAGATAGAGTTAACTTTGGGAATGATTATTTGGTAGATACTTAGAACTACCTGGTGGCTGGGGGCCACTATGGGGAGGGCCATCAAACTAGTGGACACAGGGCAAAGACTTATAAATTCTCTACCAATGATACTAATCCCCAAACAAAAATAACAGAAATCTTTCATGCCATTTCATCTAAATCATATTTAGAAATCCGTTAAATTGTTCCTAGGTGGCCTAGAAAACTTCTTCATCCCTTTGGGCAATCTCACCATATAAGATTACCTACTGTGGAAGCAACTCAACTACCAAATCCACTTGGAATGCAACTCCACCAGGTGTGCAAAGGAACAACTGCTCTACTCTCAAACATGGATAAAAAGAAAACAATTGTGTGATCTTTGTAGATTGGTTACTGTAAGAAGGAGGACAGGAGCTGGGTACAGAACCTTCCTGAGTGCCCTAACTAGAAATGGTAGGCATAAGAAGAATGGAGGAAAAAAAGAAGAGAAAAGAACAGCAGGGAAGAGACCGATGTACAACAAAAGGCATATTGATGGCTGGTGGAAAGGGACTGAGATCCTTCCTCTTTGGGGAGAATGTTTTCCCCCCTCTGTGTTATATTGAAAGAGAATTTAACTGCTGGTAGTTACTCTTCTGTCCTTCTGCACAAAGCCATGTTGCCTTCCCTGCAGAAGGGACCACGAAGTGATTTCAAAAGCTGAGCAGGAAACTTATAAGAATGTGAGATTATCCTCATTCATTTCAAATATACAGACAAGCTTTGGATATAGTCAGTGGGCTGTTTGAATAAGAGTTCATTACTAGCACATGAACCAAAGAGGAATTCTATTTTTGCTTGCTATGACTTTTCTTTTTCTTTTTGTCTTAATTTAGGTGTGAGAGTGCAGTAACCAGCTTTCCTTTTGGGACACTGATTCTTCAAGGTAAAGTCTCCTTCAATACAAGCTCACTTTTGGTGACTACAGTGGGGCAAAAAAGTATTTAGTCAGCCACCAATTGTGCAGGTTCTCCCACTTAAAAAGATTAGAGAGGCCTGTAATTTTCATCATAGGTATACCTCAACTATGAGAGACAAAATGAGAAAAAAAATCCAGAAAATCACATTGTCTGATTTTTAAAGAATTTATTTGCAAATCATGGTGGAAAATAAGTATTTGGTCAATATCAAAAGTTCATCTCAATACTTTGTTATATATCCTTTGTTGGCAATGACAGAGGTCAAACGTTTTCTGTAAGTCTTCACAAGGTTTTCACACACTGTTGCTGGTATTTTGGCCCATTCCTCCGTGCAGATCTCCTCTAGAGCAGTGATGTTTTGGGGCTGTCACTGGGCAACACGGACTTTCAACTCCCTCCAAAGGTTTTCCATGGGGTTGAGATCTGGAGACTGGCTAGGCCATCCCAGGACCTTGAAATGCTTCTTACAAAGCCACTCCTTCATTGCCCGGGCAGTGTGTTTGGGATCATTGTCATGCTGAAAGACCCAGCCACATTTCATCTTCAATGCCCTTGCTGATGGAAGGAGGTGTTCACTCAAAATCTCACGATACATGGCCCCATTCATTCTTTCCTTTACACAGATCAGTCGTCCTGGTCCCTTTGCAGAAAAACAGCCCCAAAGCATGATGTTTCCAGCCCCATGCTTCACAGTAGGTATGGTGTTCTTTGGATGCAACTCAGCATTCTCTCTCCTCCAAACATGACGAGTTGAGTTTAGACCAAAACATTCTACTTTGGTTTCATCTGACCATATGACATTCTCCCAATCCTCTTCTGGATCATCCAAATGCTCTCTAGCAAACTTCAGATGGGCCCAGACATGTACTGGCTTAAGCAGGGGGACACGTCTGGCACTGCAGGATTTGAGTCCCTGGCAGCATAATGTGTTACTGATGGCAGCCTTTGTTACTTTGGTCCCAGCTCTCTGCAGGTCATTCACTAGGTCCCCCGTGTGGTTCTGGGATTTTTGCTCACCATTCTTGTGATCATTTTGACCCCACAGGGTGAGATCTTGCACGGAGCCCCAGATCGAGGGAGATTATCAGTGGTCTTGTATGTCTTCCATTTTCTAATTCTTGCTCCCACAGTTGATTTCTTCACACCAAGCTGCTTGCCTATTGCAGATTCAGTCTTCCCAGCCTGGTACAGGTCTACAATTTTGTTTCTGGTGTCCTTCGACAGCTCTTTGGTCTTGGCCATAGTGGAGTTTGGAGTGTGACTGTTTGAGGTTGTGGACAGGTGTGTTTTATACTGCTAACAAGGTCAAACAGGTGCCATTACTACAGGTAACGAGTGGAGGACAGAGGAGCCTCTTAAAGAAGTAGTTACAGGTCTGTGAGAGCCAGACATCTTGCTTGTTTGTAGGTGACCAAATACTTATTTTCCACCATGATTTGCAAATAAATTCTTTAAAAATCAGACAATGTGATTTTCTGGATTTTTTTTCTCATTTTGTCTCTCATAGCTGAGGTATATCTATGATGGAAATTACAGGCCTCTCTCATCTTTTTAAGTGGGAGAACTTGCACAATTGGTGGCTGACTAAATACTTTTTTGCCCCACTGTATCTGGACTCATCCATGTGGTTTTCTTGACAGCAGTACAGAAGTAATTTGCCATTGCCTTCTTCTGGGGCCTTCTTTTTCAAGTTCCCCATCTAGTCTACAATCCTAGGAATACTAGTTGTAGTATTCCCTCTGATTTCTCACCTAAGTACTAACCAGAACTGGCCTTCTTAATTTCTGAATGGACACTAATACAAATATAAAGGAGACCAGCCCCTGCCCAAATCCATGCTCATGCTGATATTATTGTTAAACTTTTCTTAGTATTTTTTTCATCCATATTTTTTGGGGGGAGAGAGAGATGAAAGAATGAGTAATTCTATACAATAATGGGGGGAAAAAAACAAACAAACCTTGTATGTCATCAGGTCTGACAACAACATGACATGTCTCCGATCAATACTCATTCCATGGTTTACCATAGTATACTGAATTTCACTGATAATGGTAGTTCGTGCAGCCTCAATGCCCAAAGTTTTCTCAACCTGGAAGATTAAGTTATGCTGCCTTAATGAAATGGCAAAATGCTTATTCTATTTACTTTATTCTCCAACCCCATTCTACCTACTTCCTTACACATTTCCATGGCTTACATCTGAACTGGTTATGCCTTCATACAAAAAACTGAAGTCTTGCTTACCTCCAGCATTATGTTCAGAGTCTTTCACTGTACTATCTTACTATAATCCTTGCAAAGACCCTACAAAATATGTATTAGCCCTATATTGCAGACAAGACACCAAGCTTGAATGAAGGCCTTACTTTGGTACTTCATGGCAGAGTTAAGATCTGAACCAAGGAATAATGTCACATGCCTAGAAACCCTCTCTTAATTGCTACGGTGCACCAATTTATCGTCTCTGGATGGTTACCTCATAAGTGTTGTTTGATGTCGTTCTTGTTCCTTTAACCCCATGAGTGGCCATGACAGCTCTCAAGTTGTCACCTTCTACCAACAATTTATATCTTTCCTTCCCACTCTGTTCATCAATATGAATGACAGCACGAGATACTTCTGGGATACCTTGTACTACTACCTAGAGATGTGAAAGGGAAACAGAAGCAGAAACATTTGATTTTTCTCAGGAAAAATAAGGCAAAAGTATAAAAATATAACTAAAAGCCTCCTTTGCTTTTTTAAACTGTTAGCAAGAATTCATTTGAATGATCTCCTTGAAGAAAAATGGGCAGAATATGAATGAATAAGAGTCTCAGAAAGTTAGGAATCTCATTTCTTTGGTGATTAAGCAGCTGGGGGAAAATCACACCGTTACCATTTATTATTGTTTATGATTATTTAAATATGATATTGTTGGAGTGAGACGCTTTATAAATTTTGCAAATAAATACATTCTGCATTATCAAAATTTGCTTTTTAATCAGGGCAGAGTGTATGATGTTCCAATGGAGCTATAATGATCCATGATTTGGTAAACCCTGGCCTGAATGACTATAAAGTTGGGGCTGTCTTTGAGAAGGACCAAGAACACCTCCAGGTTGCAACCACTGTTTTAAGAAAGTTCAGCTTGTACCAACTTTACAATCTTTTTCACACCAGGCTAATAAAATTTTATTGTCCAGGCATTTTAGAACAGTTTTTCTTGCCTTTATTCTGTTCTAATTTATGACATTTTATGATAGTTATACTGTTTTCAGTCTTTATTAGACCATTCTTTCATCATTTGCTATTGGCCTGGAATCTTTGGGATGGGGTAAGAAATTAAATTTATACTTCATGTTAGTCCTCACTGATTTCACTTATTTGTTGGGAAGGAACTTCATTTGGCTTTCACAGAAAATGGGCTATGAAATGACAGGGCACTTTCAATAAAGTTCCTGGAGGGATAAGCAACCTCCCTCCATGCTCCTCCTTCCGGTTTATGGTTTCTTCTCTCAGCTTCTCCATTCCAATGCCCCCACCTCTTTTCTTGACTTGCTTTTCCTCTGCCTATCTTCCCCAGTATCCTGTATTTCCTTCTCCCTTTCATGCTATCTACCCATCCTATGAAATCCCTGTTTGTTAGTCAGCTGCTTTCCCCTTCTCCCCAGAAAATTCAGTTCTGAGAGTCTTCCTGTTGCTCAGTTTGAGACATCATCACTACCCAGCTAACCAGTGTCAAAAGCTTCCCTTTCCAAGGAAGGAGCCAGACCTAGTTGGCCTTTGGGTAGACCCACTGAAATCAGTGAAAGTTCAATTGGCTTTAAACATTAAATCTCACTGAACTGAATGATTCTATCTGGATTATAAGAAAGTGTTGTCACACTTAGCAACAAGAAGAAAAGTTGAAGAAACTTGGAAACGCCTGCCTCAGAAAAAAAGGAGAAAGTTTAACACATTCAAGCTGAATAGATCAACATGATCGACATAAAAACCCTGCAAGTGTAAGAACAAGAAGATCTATCTTTGTAAGTATAGTAAGGAAATGTCTTGAACTGCAAGATCTTCTGGGGAAAAATGTATACCAAAACAAGGCAAGCAAACAGGAAGAAATAATAATAGTAACAATAACAATAATAATAATAGCGGCAGCGGCAGCAATAGACTCTTAAGAATTCTTTTCCTGTTCAGAAGACTTTGAAGACTATCCTTTTCAGAAAGAACTTGAACAGTTCGATGACAACAAAGTCCAGAATCCTCACCTTTGGTAGTTCTTCTTTCAGGGATTGCAACACATAATACATTGAGCTCTTGCTATTCTCTCGGGGAGTAACACAGACAATCGCTTCACCATGGACAACCACGTCCCCAGGCTTCACTCTGAGCTTTGAGATGCAAATAGAATATCTCACAGTCTCTGCATTAACCTGTGTGGGGAAATGTCATTTTATTATCCGCATCATTTTTTGGCATCAGGTTCAGTTCTACAAGCATATAATTGCTATTAGACAAGATGCTCTAAATACTAGTTTGGCCAAATGCTTATGATGGGATGACTTGACACCAACACAAAGCATCATTCTATTCAGCTATGGAATATATGCTTTGAACCTAGAATCTTAGAAATACTCAGTTACGTGCCAGGTGAGGTGTACAGCTACTAAGACTTTGTATCAACAAGGACTGAAAGAAATGTCAGGCATGAGAACCTGACAGCTTCTTACATTTCCAGTTTAACATCTAAAGCACCAATTATCAAAATCCCATTTGATCCTTCAAGTCAAGCATATGGGAAGATACCATCCAATTTAATGTTTTAGGATTCTATTACATATGTGGATTCTGCCTGATTTATAATATTATAATTTATAATTTGCTAACACTGTAAGTGCTTACAGTGTTAGCAAATTATAAATTATAATATTATAAATCAGGTAGTTATCAGCAGATAACTGATTTACAACCCCCAAGTTTAAATTCACTCAGTGCCGTGACATTCCAAGATCATCCTTGGCCAATCATTTTGGGGAAGATAAAAGGGATGAAGGCAGTAGGCTGATTTGAGATTCTTTGGGGGAGAAAGGGTGAAACATTGATTCATGCATATTTGTATCCTGAAGTAGAATTCAGAAATCCTACCTTCTTTTTCTGCAATAATATACAGGATGGTTCTTGGCATGAATCATGAATCCGCTACTGAAAATTTACAGGTATTTGTAGCTGCATGTTTCTTACTGAGCAAAAACATGCAACTGGAACAATGGAAAAGGACACAAAAGGCATATTCATCTTCCTGAAATACAATAATCTTCAGAACCTCATCTTATACTAAGTTACAGGCTACTCCTTCAAGCAAATACTCACTTCCAGCCTCAGCAGCCTAATTCGCTCTAAAGAAAGCTTGACAAGAATAAAACAATCATCAGGAAGGAAAACTTCCTCAATGTACTCTGAAATCTGCAAGTCAAAAAAAAAAAGTCCCAGTTTATTTTTGAATATTCATTACCCAACAGCATAGTACATAAATTGAAATATTATCCGTTAAGGAACACATTGTACCTCTCCCAAAAGTGTCTTCTCTATTCTTCCTTTGACCAAACGGGCAAAATCGGGATCATCATCTATGTCAAGATGTGCTGTGATAATTGGGGTGCTACATATAAGCAAGAAAAGCATAACTGAAAAACTGACTTAGTTTTTTTTTTCTAATATAGTTATAAGCAGATGTTTTATAATTCACACAGCACAAATACAAAACAATATATGCCCTTCACATATTCAAATATTAATGTTATATAAAAATTATATGTAACTTTAATTAGATGCTCCACTATCACCTAGCACAGTACTAAAAATGACAACTTTTGGCAAGTATCCTCTAAGACCAACCCATCACTGAGTTTTTAAAATTAGTGATTCTTTTCAGCCTCATTTGAAATTGGCATGAACTAGCATAAAAGACGGGCAGAAAATACTGCAACAGCTTGAAGGTTGCTCCATTTTAGTATTATGTCATAGCCTGTGGAGTCAGACAAGGCAGCCATCAACAGACACATAGAGATAAACAGCATCTACACACTATTCAAAAGAGACAATAGAAAGGAAACAGAAGACCAGAACATCTCCTCATCAGCAATCATCACCCAGATAAGCAGAGATTAACACCAAGATTACCACCAGACATACAATCAAGCAGTAAACAATACCCTAATCAAGGAACTACCAGAGGAAAAAAATAAAACAAAACAAAACCCCCACCCCCACCCCCACCAGCACTGGCAGGGCATGCCACAGTATATAAACAGACAGCAAGCCCCATTCCATTCTAGCACTGAAGACGTTACCTAGCCGGGTAACAAAATGTTTGCAAGAAAACAACCAAACTCAGAGAACCTCAAGTTCAACCCTGAGCTACACATATTCTCTTCTACTGATGTCATAGCCTTCCAAACTAGGTCAAATGTGAGAAGTGAGCAAACAGAAAGATAAATTATATAGCACTATAAGGAATGTACCTACATGCTTTATAGTGTACTATAATCATATACATGCAATCCCACTAAATTCAAAAATTTGTCTAGGATTACTACCTTTATTAATAGATAGGAGCTTATCATCTTTAATACAAGGATTGTTCAGAAAAGAGTAATGAAATAGAAGTTTGTTCTTGCAAACCAATTTTTTTTATCTTTTTGGGACAACCACTAGTGAAGCTTGGAACTAATCATTATAATTCAATCAAGTATTTCCTTTCATCTTCCAGAGTTAGGCTGGAGGGGTAAACAGTACACTGGGACTTTTTGCATTTCTATCAAAACCTGGTTTGTTATCATCTCTACAAGTAATTCAAGAGGAGACTAAATCACCTTTAACTGACAGCCAAGGTATTAGCAGGCTAACTGAGAAAGGCACTACTGACCATGCATATGAAACATATGAAGTTTATCCTTCATAGATGTGAGTAATAATCAAATCTAGTTGATGGTTAATAACATTTATTTTGTTTCTTACTAAATTACCTGAAGCTTGGTGCAAAAGACATTTGTTAAAATATTTGGAGCCTAGGCATTTTTTGAAGCACCCAATTGAATTCATGTTTCTTCCACATTTTTATTCAGTCATTTAAATAAATGGTATATTTGTATACCACTTCCCACTAAAAATCTCAAAGTGGTCTCCATAAAATTCGACTCTAATTACTGTAAATTTTATTCTTTTTTTTAAAGGCAAAAATTGGAAGTGAGACACCCATTGCCAATCATCCAGAACTAACTTCTGACCACTTCTGAGTTAATGTACCTGATTGTTTTAGAAGCATTGATAATTTCTTTGATCCTTGGCACTCCTAAGGTAATGTTCATTGAGGCTACACCAGCAAAATGGAAAGTCTTCAGAGTCATCTGTGTGCCAGGCTCACCAATGCTTTGAGCACAAAGGGCTCCCACTGCAGACCCAGGCTCCATCTGTGCCCTAAGTTGTAAGATCAAAGTAACATTCGTTTTCAGTCATTTCTCAGCTATCAGTCCCCTTGATAGTTCATGGCTGCATTGAAAACACACCCGAGTTCTCTAAGGACCCAGATTCACATTCTCTGTATTAAATGAAAATTCTCAGTGTGGCATTCAAGACACATTATTTGCCTGAGGTTCAATTAAATGTAGACAAGGTTATGAATCTTTGGGGAAAGAAATCAAAACTAGGCACCCAAAGCAGCTTAATTCAGCAGCCTATGTAATTTTACAAGATACATTTGTAGTTTCCCATTCCTCATGGTGTAACCCATAACCTGTTCTCTTAAATCATTTTTATGCTTCCTATAATGTGGAATAATCAGCTGCATGGAATCTAGAAGTTCTGCCTCACAACCATGGTGTATACTTCTCCAGATTATTTTTATTTAGAGAATTCACAGACTTTGACAATACACTTTTATATGGACATACACAGGACAGAATCACCCCCCCCCAAATAAAAGCTGAGATTGTCAAGAAAAGGAATTCCCACATATTTAATGTGTGTCCTTCATGTGCTCACTTGATTTCACAAACAACACCATTGCACAGAGGACTCCGATATGGCTCAGAGTCAAGTTTCCCATCTCTGTGCTGTATTGGTATCACTGAATTAAAGTCATTACTTTTATATTTTAACTTTTTTGTTCAAATAAGTCAACACTACACACCCTTGCTTATGTGCATAAAAAGGGGACAAGACTCAGTGCTCCTATCAAGGAGTCTGGGTCAGGCTTAATGCAAATTTCTCATATGTATACAATACTCATCAGCAATCGCTGTTTATTATGCAAAGGCTAAATGATCTCAGTCAATGAAGTCAGTCTCAAACACCATTTCTTAACTAACCTATGTAACAGAGGGAAGCTAGTGACCCAGAATATCAACAGTATCTTTAGCAAGAGACCTTATGCAATCAGGAAAACAGAAGATCAGATGATAGCTGTCACCTTCCATTAAATCCCAATGAAACTACTCTAAAGAAAGATGGACCTTCTCTGAACCAAACCAAACCAAACCAAACCAAACCAAACCAAACCAAACCAAACCAAACCAAACCAAATCACAGAGCAGTAATAGCCCCAGGACTAGTACGATCCTCTTTAGGACAAACTTAGCATCTCACACATCAGGAAAAGAATCAGGAAACAATAATTTTTCATACCTCATATACTTCTCCCTACAGATCTCCAGAAACTTTTCCAGCTGGGTTGGAGTGATTCGGTCCAATTGGTATAAAACATATGGCTAAAGTGATGAATACCCAGAATGATTAGAAGTATATTCAATAGAGTAGTCAACAATTGGTTTTGTGTTTCTAACATATGGCTCAAAGGGGCACCAAACATTTATCTCCTTGCTTTGCTTCTACTCTTCATAAATATGATGGTGTCAAACTATGACCTGGAAAAACCATAGTTTCCTGCTATGGGAATGAACTACACTGAATCTTAAGGCCCCAGCTTCAGACATACTGTCTTTCCCAGTTATTTTGTAGCTGCAGAAACAGCTTTAAAACATTAAGACAGTTAGGTTATGATTGTAAAGTAAATGCAGGTTTCTGTGGCACCTGAACTTGGATCTCCTGAAGATCCAGAAGAGCCTTCCTGAATCCAGCTGTAACCCTAACCCTAAATTCCACATATGTAGAGGTCAGAAAATTGGGGAAGTCAGCTCTGAAAATATCCTAAGCAAATTCTCTGCCTTTACTAAATTTCCCTCTATTTTTCAGACACAGTCCCTATTTTATGGTACTTGCTGTTCTTGGAAGATCAATGGTTCAACCTATTTTCCTTTGCAAAATTACAGTTTTTTACCTTCTGGAAAAATGTTAAGAATTGCCTCTTTAAAATATTTGCATTCATATACAAGCACTAGAGGTTTTTCATTTCCTCCAGCTCTCTTCATGTTGAACCCCTGAAGGGCACATACGTACATTGTGTACATACAGAGAATTTAAGATGAAGAGAGAAATTCAGGAGCAAAAGTATATGAATTTATTCAAGTTGCAACTGTTTCATGGTAAGTACAACTGGAAGGCTAAATATGAGATTCTATACAACGTTCTTAACATTTTCAAACATATTCCGTTTTAAAATTGATCTGTTTCAGGAGGCCACTGCAGAGCAGATTGCTGCAGGTACAGAAAATCCATCAACAGTGTGAAAAGGACAGAGTCAGGGACTCTTAATATATTTTGTTGGAAGTCTATCCTGCCTTGCATTCAAAAGCTCAAGGCAGTGTACATAGCGTTTCCTCCTCCTCTCATGTTATCCCCACAAGAAGAATCTTGCAAAGTAGCTGTGCTGAGACAGGACTGGCCCAAGGTCACCCAGTGAGCTTCCATGGCAGCAGGTGGACTTGGACCTGGGTCTCCCTGCTGCTAGTCCAACACCTTAACCTCTACACCACAATGGCTTCCTCAATATATATGGAAGAAAGAGTCATGCAGAGGCAGTCCCCCTTTCCATTCCCCCAAACTATATGCCATTAGAAATCACCTATTATTCAGATTACCTCTGTTGTGCCATTGTCATTAATGCCATACTTGTCTCTGGTTTTCTTGATCTTTTCAGACATGCTTTGGATGAATTTTTTAATTTCCTGCAATAAAGAATTCATATGTTTCGCATTGTCTTTCATTTCTGCAAGTTAATGATGAAAAGTCACCAGCAGCTTCCACATTTAGCAGCACTTTATACTAAGGGAAAAAAAGTAGTTAGGAGGAAAAAAGACCAAAACAAAATGTAAGGTGTCCTTTAAGTCAAACTCAACCCCTTTTGACTTTCTAGGCACATGTAGTTTTCTTGCCAACAATGTGAAAGTGGTTTGCCATTGCCTTCTGACTTTGTATAGGGGTTTTTCCTACTTCCCAATTATGCCTACAGTCTTGAGAGATGGTAGTCTCCCATCCAAGTACTACCAGGGTTGACCCTGCTTAGCTTCTTAGCCCTGAGTCAAGACAGTGAAGTGCTGCCATGTACCGAGTCATACATAAAAAAAAAAAATTAAATTCTCTCAAAGACCACATTTTGTGCCACAACAGCCAATTTTTACATTGGTTTTGGAAAGCATCCGAGATGCAGGATTCAAAAACTACTTGGCAAGCAGAAATAAAAGTATTATAGTTGTCTTCTTCAGTTGTTTTGGATTTTCTATCTTTTTCCTACATTTTTCAAGTTGTGAGAGACTGAGAAAGGGGTTCTGGAATATTTCCCATATGCTAACACCTCTCCAACATTTTTGAGATTTGAGAATTTATATTAAGGAGGAAAGGAGTTTGTGCACAAAATTCAGTGGAACTACCAAAAAAAAAAAATTAAAAAAAAATTGAAGATATGGGGACACCCCCCTCCCCCTAAAACTATATTGATAGAATTGGGAAGCAGCCAATGAAATGGATGGAACAAAACCTTCCTAGTTTAATTTTGGACAAACAAAATTAAACTTCTAACCATGATTTGCTTGTTTACTTATTTATTTAATCAGTGTGTTTGCCCATTCAATCACAAAGGCATCTCTAGATAAATGGTAACAGTATTCCTTCAAATAGCATTTACTGGGGAACTCAAGGAAAGAGTGTCGTTTCCAATTATGCTTGTCAGAGGCATTTGGTAAATCACAGGGGAAGACAGACAACTTTTCCCAACCAGTTGCACTCCTGCTGTAAGGACTTCAGCGACCATACTGCCAGGCAACGTGGTCCAAACAGGAGATTAGGGCAGGTGAGGTCCAATCCATCTGGTGGATACCAGTTTGCTGCATCTTTCATACAATGCTCTCATGCTTTTATAGCCAAATTCAGCAGACCAATTCTACTTCCACTATTATTACGAACAATGCTCATTTCCATTTTTACTTTAAGTCTACAAAATGGGCATTAAAAAGGAAGGCCACTTGACTTTTATGTAATGCTTTCGTTTAAGTGCACAAAGAATTTCATGTGTTTTCTCCCAACATGTCATTCCAGGTAAATTAGGCTATTTGTCCTATGCCAAATTGCAGACAGTAAATAGTTTAGGCTTAAAGACAGGGCAAAAAGGTGGTCAAAAGTCAGTGAAAATTATTATGAATTATATGGATTTGCCCTTATTTTGTTCTGAACTAATATGCGATACAAATATTAATCACACCACTATGTGGGTAAAAATACTGAATTACTGGTGAGTTCATAACCCTGAAGGTTGCAGAGAAGTCTGCTATGAAAACGTAATGCTCGAGGAACATGTGAATATTTTCTGACATCTAGCAGAAGACCATCAACTTGCGTAAAGAAGCAAATCAAACTTTTTTTAATTCATTTTGCCTGTGACTTGAAAATAAGATGAGACAAAATACTGATCTTTGACACAAATCACTGTATTTTTATGGAAAAGGAAAAATGTAGAACTTCTGGTTATTCTTAAAGTGACTTTCCAAACTGCCCCAACGTCACTATGGGATAACTCAGTGAAGGTATTTAAATCTTTCAGTTTCATCCTAGTACATACAGTATTTTTTTTTCCAGAACCAGGATACATCTTTAATATGAATTTGAAACACATGGCCAACTAAATATTCTTTTACCACATTTAAGAGTTTTTTTCCCTCTTATCCTCCCTTCCATAGCCATCTTCCCATCAAAACAAGAGAATGAATTATACCAGTAGTGTTTGACCTGCCTTGGATCACCCAAATCATTAGCATTAACCCATTTCCAATATTAGCAATAGAATTCTTTGGAAAAGCCAACTAATGCCAAAATACAGGAATTCAAACTAAATTAATTCAAAATCTACACTTAATCAAAGCAAGGGTGTTATAACTTTTCTGCTTACTTAACTCTGTTTACCAAAAGGTGAAGAGCATTATATGACTCCAACAATCAGAGGGCCTGGATTAAATTAATTCATAACAAGCTACAGAAAAGTACAAAAACATGGAACAACTTGGACAGTATCTTTGGATTACATTCAAATATTCTATTAAAGGATGGGCCAGGCGCTGATAATGCCCAAACAACTGCTGAAGAATTTTAAATAAAATCTAATTCATATGCACTAATGCCATAAATGATTAAAAAAAAAAATCAGGTAAGAGTCTATGCAAGTAACCAGCTTAATAAGAATTGCCTCTAATCAACACAACAGGGATGCTGTCTAAAAATATTTGCAATATTTTCAACCAATTTAATCATATAGGGCAATGTTTCTCAACTTTGGCAACTTTAAAAGTGTGGACTTCAACTCCCAGAATTCCCCAACCAGCTTGCTAGGGAATATATATAGATTGGGCTAATAACTTCTATGGAGTTATTTGAAAGTCTACATTTGCAGCTGACAATTTTCAAATTCAAGAACTGCCAGGCACAAACATGGCTACAAGGAAGATGATTTTCTTCAGACAGTAACTTAGCTACAGCATCACAACTATCAAAACTAATCCTGCAGTGAGCCTTCAGTTTGACCTCTTCTTCCTTCATTCTTCCAGGGGTTTTGAACAGACCACAGTTCACTTATTATATCAGGAGGAGTCTGGTAGCACCTTTTCTGACTAACAAATGTTATTAAAAGTCTTAAGTTTTCATCTACATATGTACCTACATCAGTACAGCCACTCTATGCATCTGATGAAGTTTCTGCCTTTTAATAACATTTATTAGTTGGAAAAGATGTTACCAGATTCCTCTGGATGTTTTGCCACCATAAACTAACATGGCTCTTCTCCTACAATATCTATATCTGAATAACAGCAATTTCTGCATCTAGGGTTAATTCAATTATGAGGGTATCTGAACTGCGGCATGGAAAAAAGCTAGTATTACTTATTTGGATGCAAAAGGAAACTGTGGCTTGTTCAAAAAGCAATCAGCAGTTTTAATTTTCCTCCATTCACAATGGATAGCAGTACAAGAGCCTGAAGCTCATGCCTGCTTGTTACCGCAACATTAAACAGGGGTGATGTTACCTCCTTCTCTCTGTTCCAATCTCCCAGCTCAAAAGTAGACTGAGAAGATATCCCATATGGACACTTTGATTCCATTTACTTTCCTGGATTTTATACGGGCTCTGTTTGAGGAACAACACTGTACCTTTATACCCTTGTTAACACATTTGTTATTTTAGTTTGTTGAGAACGGGATGTACGCACTCTTCAGACAAGTTCCTGCTTTGACACGGGACACTTAGTGAACCAAACAATCAAATACTATTTAGAACAGAAAAAAAAAAAGATTTTATAAAGACAATACAGGAAAGGTTTTTAGGAAGGAGAGAATGATCTTTCTCTCTGCTAATGTAACATGAAGATTGCAGCCTGAAACAAACTGAATACAGTGCAAGTCTCACTAAATGTAACAGGACTTCCTTCTGAACAAACATGCATAGGATTGAAGTGTAGGATTCTGTAAACAGCAAAACAATCAGACACATTTTAAAGATTAAAAAAAATCCACATTCCAAGCAGTTAGACTTGACATTTCAGTTGAAAAAACAATGGTTATATATCTCAGCTTAGACTTCACACAAAAAACTGTTGCTATTGGAAAAACAGTTTTGTTGCTGAAAGGGGACACAGAGTGGAAAAGTATAAGAAGAGTCACAGAACTAAGCTGGCAGGTTATTGGTGCTCAATTTCTTTTTTCAGGAACATCATCAGCATGTACATAGCATTTAAGGTGTGATCCCATCAAAAAATTTTAAGGAAGGCATTACAATTAGAAGTTTCGGGGTTTCTTACTGATGTCCTAAATGTCCCCTGGATGAAATTTTTTTTCAAAGCAGTTGCACTAGCAGTTTATACCATAATTCCAAATCTTTTTTGATCCCTTCAGCTTATATATGAACTTAGAATTCCTTGTCTCCAATGAGACTCACATTACCTTTGATTACAGTGAACTTCAGGTGGTATTTAATATTCTTCTTAGAACTTTTTGGTGCTTTTCACTTGCTCTGTTTTGAGCTCCCCAAAAGGATTTGATATGGTGATCAAATCTGTCCAGCTCCCTGATCACTTCTAATTCCAGATGGACATAATCCATCTATAGAGGATTCCTTTTTTCCATGACTGTCAAATTTATGGTTCAAATTCAGAATTTTGGGGGATTCCTTCTTGAGTGGCATATTCTACAAATTACAGGAACAAGAACTAGAGGGGAGAATAGTGCCTGTAGGCATTTATGACTTTGGCTGCTCAAGGAATGCTTCTGATTCACAGCATCCCACCAACCCACTGATTATTTCTATAGACAGTAGTGTTTGAAACCTTTTGATAATTAACTAGCAGGCCTATTCCAAACTCAAACCTTGTTTGATGCACTTAATGGCTCAGAGAAGGTCTAGCTGGTAAAATTTCCCTTCTAAGAACAGGGTAAGGTTACATAAGCCTGAGGAACATCTAGCTGAGGTACTCCCTTGTAGTGATTATGTCTTTTGCCAAAATAAATCCAATAAATCTGTAATCCCTTTTGTGAATATGTTACATCATGATATATTACTTCAGACTTCTTTTGTATAGGAAGAAAGTGAACTCATGTCTGTTACTTTTCCTTCCTTTTAATAGAAGTGATTGGTGGAATATCTATGTGGTCTTGATTGTTTCAGTCTCTGAGCCAAGAACTGATGGAGGAATTAACAGTGCTTGATAGCACTTTGGAGTGCACTTCCAGCTGCACACAGTGGTGGATGAATACAATAATGCTTTTAGCACTTATATTCAGAGGGCAACTGCAATCTCAGTGTTGCATTCTGGTATCTTTGCATCTCAACTCTCCTCAAGGCCAAGCCGGAAGAGGAAGAAAAAAAGAAACCTAGGTAGTTGCCTGAAAGAATCAATGTACCAGGCAAACATGGATAGCAGAAATAGCAGAAAAACCAGCTGCTATTATTGCCACCCTTTTTTATTCTTGTATAAATGAAACCATCAAAGATAATCTCTGACTAAGGAAATAATGTCCCAAAAGGAAAGAAGAGAACTAATTAAAAGAAAATATAAAAACAAGAGTAGAAATTGCCGGTGTAGAGTCTGGTCTTAGTCTTCCTTCCACAAAAGTCTAAAGCTGGACCCAAGAACAGAAAATACTGAAGATTTTGAGACTGCCCATGGTACACTGGGAAAGAACAACATATTGTTGGGGGAACCCAGTTTATACAAAATATCATCTGTGTGGTAGAGAGGATGCACTTAAATCTCCACTATGCAAACAAAGCGACAGTACAACTCAACTGGGTAGGTTCCAGTATGATACTGATTTACTAGGTTTATATGCTGCTCCAATAGTCAACTGACTAATGCATTATGAGCCTCTGCATAATCTGTGCACACACCCAGCCACATACACACACAGACACACATGCTACAATTACCTTATTATAGGTCACATAGCCACTTTCAGTTAATACCTTCAAGAATGAACAGGAAAAACAAAGCAGTATTTTGCTGTTCTTGAAGTAACACCCCCAACTTTTACAAAAACAAACATGTTTTTACACCTTAGCTTATTTTTTGAAGCAAACCTCTGGTATTGGATATCAACACCATATCTGACAAAGAACACCAAAACAATCAAGTGCTAACTTGTCTTAAAATAATATGTGGCCTTAAAAGTGAAGATTTAGGAATCTTATCAGTTCCAAGCTTGACAATATAAGCAATCTCTGAGAAGCTAGGGCTTGGGGAGAGGAAGATCCCAAATACATTAACCCCAAGTCTATCTATTAAATGATCAAGATGGGACTAATCAGACAGAATACAGGAAATTTGTTTTGAGTTCTAAAGATGGCAGCTCCTTTTATAAAGAATAATCTTTGTGTGGAAAAGGAATCTAAATAAAACAATACCTGCAGGAAGCTGTCCTGGCAACAAAGGAATTCATTTTTCTTCATGATGGATTCAGCTGTTAGCACCAATTCATTTTTACTAAGAGCAGGCTCGCTTCGGCTTGGATACACGGCCTAAAGCAACAAACAGTATATAGATCAATTACAGCACCGTTTTATGCTTGGGTTCATCAGAAAATTCAACATGCATTCCCAATGAAGGTTGCTCAGGTTTCTTGTACAAATATAGCCATATGAAACAAAAATTCTTATCCAGGTCCTTCAAAGTTCTCTACTGCAGCTGTAGATGTGTCTTTCAAAGTAGTTTCACCAAATAATCCCAGATATAATCTTTCAAGATTAAGAATCCTGCAGGACATTTCATCTGCAGAAATTGGAAACTACGACCAGCAATTAAAGTCCAAGGCCTTCAAACTTGCTAGAGCAACCTGAAGATTACTTATTTTAAAAAGATACCCTGTACTAATACTTACTCTGACATTGTCCAGAACACGCTTGAACTCCAAAGGTTCATCCTTCCCTTCCATGGCTGCAGGATCTAAACCATCCCCACCGTAAATGAACTGTATAATGTCCCCTGTAGAACTCCTGACGGTCAAGTCATACTGTGAACATAGATCTTCAAGGGATTTCACCAATCGTCTCTGGGAGAAAGTGGAGAAATACCCTCTTTAAGGGAGATACACAGTCCCAGACACAAAATATTATTCAGGACAGGGGAGGTAACCAATTCCCACTAATACCATACCAATTGAGGTCTACTTCTTACTTTTGGATATCCAGGAGAAGGCTTATTCAGTTATCTAGCTGCATGGCAAAAGTAAGTATATACCTGGAAATACAGCTTGCATTTATGGTTTACAACAAGAAATGACAATCTTTTCACTCTACTACCCTGAAATGTAACTATAAAGATAGCCTTCTATTCAGGTCCCTTAAGGGACCAAAGTCATTAAAGAACAACCCAGGGTGCTGTTAATTAGCTTGGCTACATTCACAGTTAGTTATTTTTTTTATCAAAGTCTCAAGAAAAGTTTAATTAGCACACCATACCCTACATATAGCACGTACTGAGTCATTTATAGGTGCTTCAAGGAAAAATTGAGCATCCCCATCAAATAAAAAAACCCCCAAAGCTTAACTAGGTACATTTTCCTTGCAAATGACACAATAATCCCTAAACATGCTGTGGTGGCTGCTTCTTAGCTGAAAACTTGGAGGGAGGGGACAATAGACACAAGAGGTACTACTGTGTCTTTATAGGTCAGTCATGTTGCCTCAATCCTTCCAATGACAATATCTAGGAAGGATGAAAGAGGAACAGAAACAACTCTAAAGTATAATGATTGGAAGATAGAAAAAAATAATGATCTAGAGCAATTAGTATTTTGGATTTCTTTCCCAAGTGGGAGTTCTTTCCATATGAAACAATGATTAATGCATTTGGCCACTAAGCAAAAAAATAATCAATCAATCAATCAATCAATCAATCAATCAATCTGTTCTGAAAGAACTAGACAAAATGTTTTTTAAAACTTTAAAACAGAGTTCATTCTCTTCCTTGCTGTCTATCTATCTATACGTGTGTGTGTGTGTGTGTGTGTGTGTGTGTGTGTGTTTATGAGTGTATGTGCATCTCTCTGTTATTTATCATAGCAGAGATCTGCAGGCATAATGGTTCATTCTTTTGATACTTCTTTTCTTTCTTTATCCTCAGAACTGAAACCAAAAAGGAGACAGACTAGAAGTTGGCAGGGAAATAACTCTTGACCTAAAGGAGAATAAATACTTATAGTTGGCTACACTGATGGTCCTCCTATAGAAAAGTGCCTCCAATTACCTGCATATATCCTGTTTCAGCTGTTTTTACAGCTGTATCAACAAGACCTTCCCGACCAGCCATCGTGTGGAAGAAAAATTCAGTGGGTGTCAACCCAGAATAGAAGCTGTTGGCAACAAAACCTTTAGCGGCTGGAAGCTGGAAAAGAAAAATATTTCTGAAATATATTGCTCTAGAATTTACTTCTACAGTCAGAGTGGTTAATATATTGGAATAGTACTGGAAAGCCATAGATTCAAATCGCCAATGAAGCACACTGATCTAATTTGCTCCACATGACTGCCATGAGGGTCAAATCGGAAGCCATCTGATCACATATTCCTTGGAAGAAGGTAAAATATAATTAAAAGAGCACATGCTTGTTATCAGAACCAGTAAGCTATCCAATATCCTTGTGCAGCCTTATGAATTTTTCAAAAGCGTCACATGAACATGTGAACAATCTATAGAAAGCAACATGGGAGAAGACGTACCTTAGTAGAAGCAGTAAGGATAAGAAGCAGCAAACTAAGGGCCATTTTTGCACACCATAATATACTCCCTAGAAAAATACTCAAGATTATCCAATATTTCTCCTGGGCAACAATAGCAATTTAGTGTGACTTTAATTCTTTTTCAGAACCATAACCAGTTTGGGGCCATCTCCCAGTGCAAAAAGCCTTATACCAAGTTCTTCCAGCTTTATTCCATTTCAGCAGCATCTTCTACTTCCTGGTGGGCTCTGAGGGACTCCACCTCCTTGGCAGAACCAGAAGGCACAGTCCTCTCCATTTCCCATATGATGAGAACTGGGTAGGTTGCCCAACAGAAATGCCCTGTACTTAAAGAGTAGATTCACATTCTGTCCTATGTCTAAAATGAAGTGTTCTGGTTCTTTATTCAAGCAGCACGAATTAGCAGTCTGATAATGTTTTTGACTGTTCAGAATCCGTTTAACTCTAGGTGCCGACTGTTCAGAATGGTTACGTATTATAGTCCTTACAGCAACTTCATAGCATAGGTCAACAATGCTAAAATAATCTGAAAACTTTCATCCACAGAAAGACCGGAAAGACTTGAATTACTCTTAGCTGTCATTCTATGATAGCGGGTTTGGTATAGTGGTTAAAGATGCTGGATTAGGATTAAGTAATCCAAATTCTAACATTCCCTTAGGCATGCAAGGCAGCTGAATGACTTTGGGCCAGCACTGTTTCTCAGCCCTAGACTGGGAAGATCAAAAAAAAAAAAAATCCTCAAAGAAGATAGTGGCAAACCACTTCTGAAAATGTTGCCAAGAAAACTGCAGGGACTTGTAGTCTCCAGGAATCAAGACTGATTTCAAGGATCATAACAACAACAATAACGATCACCCTGGATTAAAAGGAACCTCCATTTTATTTTATATTCTCACTCACATTGCCTCGTTTCACAATATTGCCAAAGCCTTATCTCAATAACCGGCAACTTACCTTGGAATGCTTCTCAAAATGAGGCAAGGATCGATTTTCAAAGCCATCAGGCACTCGAGACCCACTGATAGCTTGTTGCCCTACACAAGCAATCATCTGGGATATATTAATAAAAGATCCTATTAGAAAAAAAAATAAACAACAACAAAAAAGGTCAGCAGCATCTCTCTCTCATGACTGAAAGCGACATGTTATCACAGTGTTTTTTTCCTATTCTACTTTCCTAGGATAAGTAACCTCTCAAAAGTCACTATAGAAAGTTTGTTCCACTACCCCACAATGTTGCACTTATTATGAATAAATGCTTCTTGTTATGAAGCTCTTTAGAACTTATTGTCTGCCTGATTGTGAAGCAAAACCCCCGCTGAGCTTGAAAAAACAAAATAAAGCAAGGTATCCCAGGGCTTTAGGGTGAACCGGGGACTGAAAATCATCCAGGAAGAGGGCAATGGCTAACCATTTCTGTATCCCTGCTGAAAAAGCTCACATGGCTGTATCCATGAAGCCCCCAGATTGATCCAAAACAGATTTTACCTTTCAACTAAAGTGAAAAAATCCTTCAAAGCAATTCTTAGTAAGATTGCACATGGAGAATATCTGGTTTAAGTGATCCATGATAAGGATGTACCAAACAGATCTGAAAAAAACAGTCTGCAAATTTGTATGCAGTCAAGCTGCCTACTTCATATATGCATAAATAGCATGAATTACATCCTGTGGACTTAGACTTAGATGGAGAGCAAACTGAACAGAGCTCAAATTAAAGTAAAACTAAGGTAGGGTTGTCTATTCTCTGAACAATGGTACTATATCTAAGGCACAGGAATAGCATTCATAATAATGTGCTCTGATATAAATGTATTGCTGATTATGCTGCTCTAGACCCAAAAACGTCTTTTTTTGTGGGGGGGGGGAGGCAGTAGAAGTCTATATAATATAATAAAACTTTGCTGTAGAAAACCTATATGATGTCCAGACTCCTAATAAAAAGGGAAGGATACTCAGTTATGTAGTCAGGGCAATTCAAGCCATGGGATATGGCCCACTGATCACCTTCCACCTTGTTAGATGTATCTCCCAGCTGAATTTCCATCTCTCCAGCAAAATGGTCCACACAACTCCTCCAGTGGGGATAAAGCAAAATGGTCCACATTACAGACCGTGGCTATGCCTAAGGCTTCAGATGACTTTGGAATGGAGCTGCAACTTCGACTGTATAACTAGGAAGAATTTCAATCAATAAAACACCCTCAGAGCTATCCAAGGTCCTACTTCCAGCCTAGACTAGACTGAGATACAGAGAACTATATAGAGAACAATATATAGAACTTTGCCTCTATATTGGACACCACTGACTCCTACTGCCGGGAATATACAATAATTGTACCTTAGCAGAACGCTGCTGCAAAGATCTATTTATTGGTCACAGAGATAGGTACCAATTTGAATGGTCAGTCCTACCTTTTGAACCACAAAGAGCCATGGTGAGGGGGCTGTTGCTCTTGTCCAATTCTCTAAGACAGGCGCTGCCAGCATGGTCTCGGATAACAGACAGCTCTTTCAGAATCAGTGCCTAGGAGAAGACTCAATTAACAAGCAATCCTTACAAGAATTTCCCTGTTTCCATTTCATCATAACCGATTCTAATCAGAAGCTGACGTTATTCCTAAGGAAGCAATCCAATACATATGGTTTGGAATAGAATAAAATGGCCCACAATAATGGACACAAGACTAATCGCTCTGAATTTCCCCAGTTGAAAAGACATTGTGATTACTAATTGCAAGAATTTGTCCTGCAGTGGTCCCTTCAGAACAGAAGAGGACATAGCTTCGGCAAGAGAACTCAAGTGAAGCTGTCTCATTCTTCAATTTCAGCTCATAATAAATCAGGAATTTGGATTTTAAATGGCTAAACAGTACCCACTGCAGACTTGTAATGCTGTTAAAGGTAAAGAGGTCAGAAGTGCTGGGTCAAATTTCTGAACTCGGCATGCACGTTACTCATTTGCAAATGGGATATAACTAACCTCCAGTGTCTCCTCTGCTGTGCAGCCAGGCTGCTGCTGTAGCTTACCAGTCTTCAGTGCTTCAATATATTCATCACATTTCTTGTAGCCAGCATTCAGAAGCTCATATTTTGCCTTCAGCAATCCTTGCCCAGGGGTGACATCACCAATTCCAATGGAAAACCCACGATTAGCTATGTAGTTGCAAAGAAAGATCAAGTGTATATCCATCAGCACACTCGAGCAAGAGAGAACATTTTACATGAGATGATCTTTTTGTTGGCTTTGGCTGCCAAGACTTTCAAATACTTTTCAGTATGGTGTTGGACTACCCCATTCTGACAAATAAATGGTTCAAGCTCTTAAAGAATATTGCCTATGTTTCTTATGCTCTTACTACGAGGGTAATTTAACGAAGTATTTTTTGTTCATGTTCACTGGACACCAAAAAGAAGGTGTCAAAAGGGTTGGCTCTCAACTACTCTATGCTGGAAGTGTACAATAGAGGAGACACTCACACACAGGGTAGTGGGGTTGTCCTACCACCACCACATTTTGGTTTAATATTTGTAAGTTTGTGCATACGATGTTGGGAAGAGTAAAATGGTTTAAAGAGCGAATGTGGTTCTGAACTACATACCAACAATTTGGAATGTATTGATATATGAAGAGCTATGGATTCTCCCATAGGGCACAGCAAAAACATCACTAAAAGATCACTGCATTATGCTTTCCTCACTCTCAGCATAAGATCCTTATTTTGCTGCTGAGCAAAGTCACAACAGCAGCTACTTTATTAGTACTAGGATACCATAACAGTTTGTGCCTATGTTCTTTAAAACTCAGTGGAGAGTATTGGGTCAATCAATCTCTCTCAAACTAACCTCTTTTACTGCATCACTGTGAAGGTAAAATAAGCAGTAGAAATAACAAAAGAAAATTAAAATGTAACATACATAAAGAATAAAGCATGGCTCAAGATACTTACAGAGGTAGACAGGAGCAAGCCTGGCTAGTCGTGACATAGCATCAGCTGCCTCAACTTGACCCCAGTCTCTCAGTAAAATGTAGAATATATTATTCTTAGATCCTGACCCCAAAGTTCCCTTGTCCATGCTGCCAGACATCAACTCACTGTTGTGGATTGTAACATCTGAAACACAAGTTGGCCATTCAGTTGGCCAATTAAACATTTGAGAGAAGGCAGCATTTATCCTTCTTTCCTTGGCTGTGCAGAGTTCTCAATGCAATTCCAAAAAGGCGCTTTGGAGCACATAAGAGCACAAGGAGAGCACCTGTCTGCAACTCTTTAAAGCAGCTGCATCTTTTTATGGTATTGTGCAGCAGCTGCATGATGCTGGGAGAAGAAATGGTTGTCTTAAAATGTTACCTACGTACAGGTAACCTACATGTAACTATGTCTGTAGTTTCTGATCTTGTGTCCTCCAAAGCACCTTTTGTTACAGACTCTGTAGCACATTTTTGGAATCAAATAAAAAAAGACTGTACAGCCTTTTCCCTTCATTTGCTTGTTTTATGCAAAGATTACTTAAGCATGTTAACTTACCTGGACCTCCCTACCTATCATATAAGGTCCTACAAAATGAGAAGTTCTCCATATAAACTGAAAACATCACCTTGGAAAACAGCTCAGCATAGAATGTAAACATGCTAATTTTTTATTCAAATGATTTTTTGAATGGAGGAACTTCTTACCTTGTGAACCACTTATAGCCTGATATGGTACATCATGGATACAGTTCTACAACCACATTAAAAACTAGGTCCAAATAACTACAAGGATATAGTTTAAGCATTTTTTTTTTAAATATTTTTTTATTTTTACAACAAACACAGAACATACATGAACAAACAAAAACATAAAAAGGCATAAAAAAAACATCTTCCATTTTATACCGTGTGTCAACCAGTTACCAACTCGTTGGTGCCCCTTTCATAATCTTAAATTCTCATATCATCTATTCAAAAATATACTTGTATACTTATCAATTAACAATTATTAATCATTAATAGCTAATCTATAGAATCATTTATTACAAGAAATTTTAACTTTCAATAGGATTAGTAATACATTTTCATCTATCGATTATATGTGTATATATATAATAATTAATATCAAATTTCTATTATAAAATTTCCTAATCCATTACATTACTATATTTTCTCAGTGTCATATAAAATTACTTATCTTCTTACTCTAATTTCAAATCTCAATTTAACTCATCTCTGCACATTCCATAATTTTCAATAACTTCCTCCTGCATAAGTACTTTTTAATTTTTCCAATTCTTAAAAGTTACAGTTCTAACCAGTATCAGTTACAATATCAGTTACAGTTCTAACCGGATTACAGTTCTAACCAGATTCTTCACTACATGTTTCAACAAAAATGTCTCTAGTTTAAAATCTATATGTTACTATATTCAACCATGTATAAATTTTAGTCTAATCTCTTGAAACATTTACAATCAAATACAATTTTTAACTATATATCTCAGATTTATACTTTATTCCAGCGCTTGCATAATTTTGAGTTCACCCTTTTCATTCAATATCCCAAAATATCTGTTTATTCCTTTTTCTATATTATTGGATAAAAGAAAGCAATAATAAATGTCCTTTCAAACATTCTGCTTTTTGAAGCTTCTGTCAGTTCCATCATTGTTGTATTCCCCTCGTTTTTTCTTTAAACATCTGAAGTAGTTTCTTTCAATATTGTTTTACTTCTTCTTTTTGTACATTCTCTTAGTACGATTTTCCATTATAATCTTGTATAATCTTTTTCTCACCCTCAGTGCCAAGAACAAGTCTGTCCCTCTTCATTTATCAGTTGATTAACCCTTTTAATTCTCAGTTTATAGGCCTCACAATAATTCTGTTTAATGTTTCTGATTTCTTGTACTATTTCTTCCTTTTCCATTGATCCCGTTTTATGTTTAATTAAGTCCATTTTAGCTTTAATATCTTTTTTTCTCTTTTTTTTTGCGGGAATTTCTGCAGCTCTTCTTCCAGTTTTTTATAGTCATCCTCAATAGTTTAAAGATCTTTTTCTGCATTGTGTTTCTCGTATAATTTATTATCTTGATAAACCTTTATTGAGTCAAAGGATTCTTTATCTTTGTTCTTGCCAAAAATAAGAAAAAAAAAAAAAAGCAAGAGGAGAAAAAAAAAAAAGAAGAGGAGGGAAAAGACTAAGTCTCTTTAAAAAAAATCCAACTGAGGGGGGAATGGAGAGCAAAGCAGAGCTTCTAGCAGAAAGAAGAGCTACTGCCACTAATCAGGGCTCTTGTGACTAGCTCAAACTTTCCATCTTGATATTTTCAAAATCGCTTTCAACTCCACTTTCTTGTTTATAGTTACGGATGGCACCTGTATAAACATGCACATCCCGCTATCTTTTTAGAAAGCACAGGGTCTTTGAGCATGCGTCACAATAGAAGAGAAAAAGCACTATGTCGAGCCTCTAGATGGCAGTGCAACTTTCTTTCATTTACTTTCTCTTAACTCCACTTTCCCCATTTCAAAATCAAAAAGTATAAATTTCTTACAACAATAAAGAAATCTTAGTCAAAAAAAAGGCTTAAGATAAAGAGTTATTGAGTATTAAAAAGAAAAAGCCAATCCAGTTAAAAATATATTTTTTTTTAAGAGAAAAACATCTTGCCAATTCCACTAAAAAGGGAAAGTTGAAAAGAAAAAAAATTTTCGCCCCTTTTTTTATAAGGCTCAATCTCGCCGCTTAATCCACTTTTCTTCACTTTTAAAAATCTCTTTAAGTTACTTAAGGTATTCTCTAAGAATAGTTGAATAGTAAAAGTCCATCTCACCCAGTTGACACCCTTCTCTTCCTTCTTCCTTTGGAGCTGTCCCGGCTTTCGCAGCCATTTTGGCTGCCTCTCCTCCGCCGGCTTCAAGAGCTTCTCCCGGGATCAATCTGGGACTTGCGGCGTCCCTGAGATCCGCGGGACGCGCCCTTTGCGATTGCCATCTCTACGGGACGGCTTAGGTCCATCGGGACCGTCCGGGGGAGGAGATATCGGCTGCGATCCTGGGAGCCCAGGATCGCCCGCCGTATCGCCGTGACGCCAGCTCCGCCCTCCCCAAGGATATAGTTTAAGCATTTTGAAAATAATATTAAATAAAAGATAACCACCTAGGAAAATGTTTTAATGCTGCAGTCTTTATAGAAATGATAAGTCATCTCTGGCCCAAATTTATAATACAATATCTACTTTAACTTTATTTTTCTTTCTTATTTTTCACAGCTTATAAAAAAAATAGCAAAGCTAATAGTAAAGTCCTGGCTCATTCATTCAAAATACTCTCAGAGAGCAATTACATCATGGTACAGTTACACACAGTTACACAGTGTACAGCTTATAAGTACAGCTTATAAAAAAAATAGCAAAACTAATAGTAAAGTCCTGGCTCATTCATTCAAAATACTCTCAGAGAGCAATTTACCTGATAGACAAAGAAATTATTAGAAGGGCAGGAGGAATCAAACAATTTATTTTTTGTGACAATTTAAACCAAATAGGACATATTCAAAGAAGTATGTTCATTAAAGTCCAAGAAAATTAAAAGCTAATTAAAAGTGCATCAAAAAATAAGCCAAGGATAGATAGAAACATAGCAGCACCTAGAGTGCCAGGCTTTGCAAGTTTTAAAGCTACAGTTCTCATGGAAGAAGAAAGTCATTTTCTTATTCAAACAAGTTAAGAACTGCAAAACCAAATTGGGCTTTGCTAATTTTTTGGAAACAGAAAGTGAACTGCTTCTCTGCTTGCAGCACAGCTATAATAATGATCCAAAAAATTAGGTAGGATTGGCATTGGTTAATACATGGGTAGGGATTTGGGAAGTCTGTGGATGCTGGCTAGACCAAACATTTTGGCAGAAGGCAATGGGAAATCACTTTTGTATCATGCCAAGAAAATTGCACGAATGTGTCCATGTATCACCTGACTTGAGTTTAATTGGAAGGTGATTTCATAAGACCCTTTAACATCCTTCCTTCCCTGAAGTTTCTGCTCCAGCAACTGCTTTGTATTGCAGGTGTGCGCACACCTTCCTTAGGAACATCCCCTTGGAATCATAATTTAGAATAATTTAGGGGCAGTTTAACATCCTGATTTGGACTGAATCTTCTGATTTGGACTGATAATGCTTCTGATTCATCTGCTACCATATCCAAAACTAAACTACTAAGCTCAGGATTGACTGAGCTTTCCCTGATGCCCAACATAATAAAGAAGTCAGAAATATTAGCGCGGTTACAAATCTCATTAGAACCAGTGGGTTTTAAGGAATGTATTTTCTGAATCAGGAAACTGTTAGAAACAATTGTTAGAGAACACAGGTCTGTGCAATTCAAAGTTCACTATGTGTGAGAGTCTACCAAGACTCAACATTCTCCTGCATTTGCTCTCTGTTTGCACTGCAAAACATGATGGCATTGTGTCAATGAAACCTTCTGCTTAACACTTTCCTTAACCTTCAGTAGAAGCAAAGGCTGAAGTATATTGTTACTGCCTACCTTGATTAGTCCTACCATGATTAAGCCTACTATGTTTGAACTATCAGGATTAAAGCCACTGACCGTACTAACCCGCAGGCCCTTTTTCTAAAAGCCTGCTAGACATCTGGAAAAGAGCCTTCACCACATCTTGCAAAAATGAATTCTACTAGAGGGTTATGCATGAGGAAGAGTGAAGTAGCTTCTTTTATCTGTCTTGAACCAACACATCTTCTGAAGAAAACATTATATCATAAAACATTTTACGAAAGCGTGTTAGCTCAGAAGTGTCTTTTCAATAAATCCTAGCAGCCAATGAGCGTGATAAAAAATCAGGGTGGCCACACTACTCACAGGAGTCGTTACTGCACAAGTCTTCTCCTCTGCCACAGTACTGTTTGCCTTTGGTTCTGAGGTTGGCCTTGACCGGACAACTGTCCCCAGGCTTCAGAATTATACTAAACACCTGTTTTCCTGTCCACAGGGTGACCGGCTAAAAAAAAAGGGAAAGAAGAAAGGGTTATGAATAAGGGTGTGAAGGATGAACTGCCCTGAAACAGAGAAATGTTACATGTGATTATCAAGGTTACAGTTTTTACTCTGCAGTGGTCTGAATGTCAGCTGCCCAACTTAGGTACGTAGGACCTTGCAGAGAAAGAGTGGGGGAAGATTTAAACTCCTTAGAAGCACCTGCAAGCTGGCATGTAGGGTTTTGTAAAAAAAGAGAAGCATAAAAGAAGCTAGAGCAGGTGGACAGGAGGCGGTTTTCTTCTAGGTTTGGAAGGAGATGCTGCCGGAGTGAGAGGCGACTAGACAAGGCGTGGAGCAGAGGGGGCAAGGGCTGGGAGAGCCAAGCACCAGAGGACCCAGGGCCAGGGAGAAGATCCAGGAAGGTGCCTGCAGAAGCTGAAACCAAAGAAGAGTGGGCAGAAAAGAGCCAGCAGAAAAAAGACACAGCCCTGGACACCAGATAGTAGCAGAGTGAACTCCAGGTGCTCCTGGATAACTGGCAAGAGAGAATTCAGGGGAGAAACCATTAGTGTTCCTAACCCTGAAGATAAGGTAGTATGGGAGGAGGAAGAAACTAGCAGCGAAGCAGTGTGTCCTTTAAACAAAGTATTAGAAATTTAAGTCATTTAGTTAAGTTCTAAGTATTAAGTAGGTATTAGAATATATATTTATGCTAGATATGCATATAAACAGACACTGATACCCATAAAGTCTCAAAATGTTTGTATAATATTAAACAGCACTGTCTTCACTCATTAGCTGTGGGGGGGGGGCTGGCTCCTTTCCTCTCCATTCCCACCCTCTGACAAGGGGTGTGCAAAACGCTGAAACTCGAAACCTGCCAATATGATTGTTTCAACCATATTGGAATGGTTCTAATGCTGTTTCAATCATCCCAATAGCATTCGAAACTCAAAGATTTCTGATTGGAGTAACAACAGGCATCTCCTCCCCCAACTAGTTGTTAAAATGAAGTTTCTCCCGTATTTCACTCTGCTTTATTTATTGCAATCTGATTTATTATAAAGAAGGAGCCTCAAACCGAAGAGCATCTTCCCCTTCAAAAATTCATTTTGATTCACGGCACAGCAGCCTCAATGAATCCTGCTGATCTATGCCTGTAAAAAAGCAATGAGCCCATTCCAGAAAACACTAGTGATCAGTTCCGGAACTCAAGCCTTCTCTCTCTCTGACAGCGATACCTTAAGAATTGCTGGAGGTGGGAGGCGAACTTTAATTTTTTCATCCTTGCCAACCAGAATAGAGGCAATCAGCTGACATGCTTTTGCTCGGTCAAAGAAAGTGTCCTTCAGTGTGAGGAGATAAGCACCTAAAATATAAAGTAAAAAATGAACGTTGTGCAATGGAAGAGAAAAAAAAGCATTAAGCGATGTGCATTTTACAGCTATCAAGTTTTCATACAACGACATTTTGCAGAATAGGCACAGATGCAAAAAAATAAAATAAAATAAAGAGTATATAGATTTATTTAACAAAGATAATGTATATGATAAGATAAAAAGGCAAAACAATTATTAAAAAGAAGAAAAATATTTTATTCCTTGGCACTTTCCTTCTTTATATATACAAATTTTCTTTCATCTTAATAAAGCTGTTAAGGCTGTGTCAAAAGCAGTCATTTTTAGGGAAAGATTTGCAGAAAAAGTTGATCAGTCCTGCAGTTTGTATATAACTATTTCAGACATACCTCAGTACCAGTCAATAGGAAAAAAAAAGTGACATTGTATTAATTTCTTAGTTTAGGAGGAAAAGTTATTTTAATCATGAGCAAAAAAAAAAAAAAAAAAAAAAAAAGCATTGATCTAACAGTAAGTCCCTAGAAGGCTCAGGTAGGGGAAAAAAAATTAAGAAAAAAGGAAAATTTGTTTCTATTTTTCCCCTCAAGCCATTTTTTTGCATTGTTTTCCAAAACACTGGAAAAAATGAGAACATTTGGAAAGACTAAAATAGCCTCTAATGAAGTATTTCCTTTTGGAATAATGACTGCAATAAGGGGGTCCTACATCGCTATCTTCATTCCCCAAAATGTTCTCTGTTAACTTGTAACTGAAAGGCTACAAGTATTGCAGCATCAGAGTTCCTGCACATAACAATCAGTTCAGTACAGATCTCTAATGCAGCAAGATGCATTCCCCTGTTCCTGCTACATCCCACATTTCTACAAAGACACATCCAAGACTCTTCTGAAGTTAATAAAATGCATTTACAATTGATAATACGACTTCAAATACACACCTGTTAGAAAATCCTGAATTGCAGCAATAAGGGGCTCTCCATTCCTCGGTGTTACCAAGTTTGCTTTGGTCTGAGAAAAGAAAATATTTTATTTCTATATTGGTCTTCCTCCCAGAAAAGAAATTAGATCACTTAATAGCATGTTGCATATCTTCACATTTGTAATTAATTATTTAACTTTCATGGTTCAAGTACATGCTGTAAGATAAAGTTGTTGTAATGTGTTTAAATACATGGTCATACATTTAAGCCATGACACTTTTTACATATCCTTCTTTTCGGTGCACATAAGAGCATCAAATCCTATTACACTGCTTTCCAGTACTGAAGATAAATAATTCAGATCAGTATTTCTCAACCTCTGCAGTTTTAAGACACATAGACTTTAATTCCCAGAATTTCCTAGCCAGCACGGGAGTTGAGGTTCACACTTCTTAAAGCTGCCAAGGCTGAGAAACACTGGTTTAGATTGTTGACAGCAAAACAGTATGTGAGTTTACTCAAAATTAATCCCAATGGGTATTTCTCTCTAATAAGTTTTATATTTCAAGCTTCTCCAAAATGAAAAAAATCAGTAATAAGGAAGTTGAAAGGGGGAGTTTGGAGTACATAGCCTTTACAGAAATCTCAGGCTTTCTTGAACCAACTGAAATCTTCCCCAAACAAGAGCAAAGAACCATAAACTTAGTTAAACAAAAATCAGCAAGTTGGACTGTTAGACAACAGGAGCATCAAATATATGCTAAAGAAGATTCAGGAAGGGGCAGGTGAGCTTAATGACGTGTTTGCCTCTATCGTCACTGCAGAGAATTTGGGGCAGGTATCAGTGTCTGAACTAGCTCTTTGACAAGGCAAATGTAAAGAAATGGATCCTGGAAAGGTTGAGAGAGGGGGCACTTAATGTTGGTTTTGAGTAGATGGTGGAAAGTATTACTGTAACAAATTAACACCAAGTGTACCCAAGAACAAGCCTTGCTAAAGAATGACCAATTAAGTCTTGCTTCACTAATTATTTAGATATGGAGAGCACTAAAAATATATAGATGGTAGTGAACTGCTAGAAACTGCATATTCAGGCTTCAAAAATAAAATAAAGCAAAAAGGGGAAAAAATAGTGACAAAATCCTTCACCTGAAGGAACAGCAGCCATGGGATAACAGGAAGGGCGCCTTCTTGGTTCAGAATCTGATTAATAGCAAGCACAGGCACCAACAAAGTGGACGGTTTTTCCAATGAACTAGCCAAATGAGCAAAATGCTTCTTGTGGTGAAATTCCCAGGCTAGAAAGCAGGAGACAGTGAGTCCTAGTCCCGCCTTAGGCATGAAAAACAGCTGGGTGACTTTGGGCCAGTCCCTCTCTCTCAGCCCAACCCACCTCACAGGGTTGTTGTTGTGGGGAAATTAGGAGGAGGAAGGAGTATTAGGTATGTTCGCCGTCTTGAGTTACTTATAAAAATAAGAAAGGTGGGATAGTATATCCATCAAGGACCTGCATTGGAACTGGTGGACTTAACTAGCTTAAAATTTAATTGGGGTTGGAGTGATCAGCAAGGTAGTTTCAGAGTGCATAATAAAAAGAATATTACAGAGCTCCAAAAAGATACTGCAAACAGTATCTCTAAGCAGGAAAAAAAAAAAAGCAATTAAAAACATGGCATAAAATTAAATAACAAAGTAAAACAATAACGTGTTCAAGATAGAATCATGGCCCTAACGCCCTCTAAAAGAGCTCAGCTTGAAAGTCAGTCAAGGTAGGAATCCACTGGATGTCCACCGGGAGACTGTTCCACAGAACCAGCATGGCCACTGAAAAGCAGTGCCCCCGAGCCTCTGTCCCCCTCACCTCCCTAATGCAGGGAATCACTACTAGTTTCTCCTGGGTAGATCAAAGTGGCTGGCCTGATTCCAGTGGGAGGATGCAATCCTGCAGATAACTTTGCACCACTGAAAAAAACTTCTGCTTATGAAGGCTGTAACTAACAAGGGGAATTCAACAGCAGCCTCTCAGTCAATCTCACCACACCCACCAGTGGGAATAGAGGTCTGCTTACCCCCATCAGGACAAGTGCTTCGGCTTTGGCTTCTTCGGTCTGAGGAAGATGGAGATTCATCTCATCGCCATCAAAATCAGCATTGTATGGTGTGCAAACACACTCATTGAACCTGAAAGTCCGGTGCGGCTTTACTCTAGCCTGAAACACATCATCAAACCAAAGTATGAAAGAGAACAAATACCCAAGGATTTCAAAATATGCCAGTGGTGATAATGGGAAATGTATGCCTGTTTTTGAATAGGTTTCTTTTAACAAAAAGAGATTGACATATTTGCTCTGGAACACAACTTTGCAGACAATGCTGTGGGCTTAAAACTAGCCATGTGTAAAGCCTACTATTCTGGAACAGAACGATCTGTTTCTCCTCTAGACTGCATCAATCCAGCCATTCCAGGGATGCTCTGATGGTTTTCTTAAACCAGAAGTGGAGTCCTTGGAGTTCTCTGAGCTTGGTTGTTAAGCTCAGAGAACCCCAAGGACTCCACAGTTCAACCCTGAGCTACACGTATTTGCTTCTATTGCTAAACCAGAAGTGCTTCATGATGTTCTGGATGTTCCCCATTTCACCCAGAAATCCAGAACACCACAAACCACTTCAGGTTCAGAACAGTAACACCTGGAAAACTACTGAAGCATGCATGGAACCGCCAGATCAACATGAACAGGAACAGAAGTGGAATGTTTCAGAGAAGGTTTTGCACATGCCTACTTAAAATGAAAACATAGTGTAGCTATTTAAAGTTCTTTAACTCTATAAGCCACAGCTTCACCCAAAAGCTCAACAGGATAGAGTATTATGTTAGAAGGCTACCTAGACTCATACACAATAAACTACCTTGGGGGGAAATTATAGAAAAACCTAGTTATTCCAAATACAGACTGGATTTATAGATAGCAGCAAAATGAGGAGCTGGAACATAAATGAGAAACCTACAGCCTATAGATGTTGCTGCTGAATCCCGTAGCAACTGTTGGCCTCCTGGAAGTGCTTTCTATCCCATCTGAACATTTTAGAATGTGAATAATCAATGGCATATTTGAAAGCTCCCCCTCATAAAAGAATCCCTGCAAGTTAAAACTGGGCTAGAAACCAATTTTGGACTTAAAAAAAACAAAACAGGCGGAATATTGTAAAATTAATTTCCTCTTCTGCAGTTTAAAGTTAAGTACACTGGCCTTTTGGTTTGTACCTGCAGCCGGACTCAAATGCTTGTTAGAATTTCAGCTTTTTCCTTGCCAGTTTAGGTTTGGCTCTTTTTTCTACAAAAACTATGGAATAGTTACCTATTTAGTACATTACTGGTATTAAAATATTTGTGTGCTACTTGGTTCCCAGAAGAGTCACAAAGCCAAATGCCCAGATTGTATTTGAAGTTTGACAGACAACGCTCATTCTCCCCCAGCCTTCTCATTCTCTTACTAAAACCTATTGTATCTTGCAGAGAAGTCCGAAGACCATGAAACAATGAGGAACCTAAGATATTTTTGTTCTTACTATATGTGCCATGATGCTGAGCTTGTGCAAAGAGGGCTGTCGGTTAAACAAGACTATGTCTCCATCTATAAGGTGTCTCTCTACAATGTCACCGTACTTCAGCTCCTGAGCCATCTTCTCACGGTTTCCGTATTTCAAAAACCTAAGTAGGGGCAGGGACAGAGAAAGAAAACACAGAAGTTGATTCACACTTGCACTTAAATATTTTGAAGGACAAAAATGCCTATCTGCTTTGGTTTTAGAAGCTGCCGGGTGTTACACGGAACCTCTCAGGAAAGATATTCCCTCCTGCGTAAGAACAGCATTTTGTAATAGCAGGAAAATTGCAATATAAGTAGAGCATTTTATTGAAATGAATACCTCTTCTAACCACCACCACCCAAAAAAACCTGGCCCTTATACCTTGGATTCCCCTAAAACTTGCTATTCATCTAACCAATTAAAGGTTGCAGTACAGGCATTACACTCCTCAATTGTTCAAGGAAAGAAAGAGTAATACACTTTGCTGATCAGCAATATTATCATTTTCAATTGTAAAATTAATTAAATTAAATTAAATTAGAATTGTACAAGCTTCTAGCAGCTGAAATGGAATCCACATTTCTAAAGTTTTTACACTTTCCATGACAAGTATGTTTAAAGGAGTTAATTTTGCCTACATTCAAAACAGAAGGACTTTAGCAAAAGTAAGTGAAATAAAACTGACAGGAAGAAACCATCCAGATCTTTCTGAGTTATGTTTGAGACTCTAGAGATATGTATGCTTGAAGCAAGAACTGAAATTGCAGGATCAAGGGAAGTAAAGTAGAAAAATGCCATTTATGATCAAAGACCGTACCGTTTCATTTGTGTATGCCTCTGCTGAATGAAGTTGGCACCAGGATGAACCTCTGGACCATTCCGAACAAGTTTCCTCATAAAGCCAATGTTGGCTTTGTTTACCTGTAGCAGGAAGAGCAGACTGAAAGGAAACACTCCTCCAAACGTCCAGAGTGTGGGGACTAGTCCAGAGTATAGAGACTACTGGAAAAGCAAACCTTTACAATGACTTAAATAACAGGATGTATGGAAAATGTACTGAGAGTTGGTAAAATATGATAAATATGTCAATATTACATCAAATTTAATACATATGTCAAGCTTAATATATCCTCCTCCTCCTCCTCATCGCCACACTCCTGGAACAGGAACTACCATAATGCTCCCCACCATTCCAAATATTACCATTCTGGCTTTTTTTTTTTTTTTTAGTCCTGTTGGGTTGCAGTTGAGTGAGCACTGTGAAGAATTTCCAGTCCATACAAAAAGTTACACAAGTGCCATGAAATACTGAAGAGCAATGAGAGCTCCTCTTGAGTTTTCTAGATGGAATGAGAGGCTTGACAGTAATGAGCCATTCCCCTGTAAGACTGTTCTCACCCCAAATCTCCATGTCTCCATCTCTCTTAGCTCCATGTGGATTTTACCCAACCAGATGATTTGAACTAAGTTTGAAATCTCTTGTTGAGGGCATCTTGGAGAGACAACCTGAGGGCTTCTATACGAAAGGGCCACACCACATAGGGAAAAAGAGAAGAACTCATCCTCGCTACCTTCTCAGGAAAGGTAAGAATCTTTGCCACATGAACAGGTACAGCCACTTCGTCAATTCGCAGGTTTGGGTCAGGAGAGATAACGGTTCTGCCTGAGAAATCGACTCGCTTTCCAGACAAGTTTCCCCTAAATCGACCTTAAAAAAAGGGGGGGGGGAGAGGGAGAGTAAGTTGAACTTGGTGAAATAAAACTGACTGATGTTTCATTTAAAAAACGAGAGAATGCTTGAAATTCTGTATTAGTGTACATATACCTTCCAGGGTTGCAAGCAAGATGCATCCTTGCCCCAAGATTACATGCTAAACATTCAAGTTAGCACAAGATTATGCAGCATGATCCACAGATGCTTACACTAAGGCTGCCATTAAAATGAAGCCTTCAAATTAGCTGTGTGATCCTTCCAATGGACACGGCTGCTTTTACGCTGGCAGGAAGGGATGCTTTGTTTGACCTAAGACACTTTGCAAAGCCTTCACCTTTATAAATTAAATAACTTAAGCTGACACAGGAAAAAGCAACAGCTGGGTAGAAGCCAGGATAAGAGAGGATGACTAAGTATTTATCCTTATTGTATAGATGAAAATATGATTAAAAAACGGGGGGTTTTGGCATACAGATGGGAGGTATCTGAAAGAAGAAAAAGTCCTGCACCCCCAGCTGGATGAAACATACTAATGGTACTACCAATTTTCTCATGGAAATAGACTTCTGATACAAATCCAGGCACTGAGGAAAGAGGGTAGTTTCCAATTTGCAAATCTTTGACTGGGCCTCTGAGGACAACTGCTGTTGGTTAAGAGAAGTCAGGGTACTGCTGAAACACAGTCCTTATTGTTTTCAATCCGGAAGGCCAATAATATGCACGGGCATCAGGGTAACCAGAGGGATGACAATGAGACTCCGTGTTTAGACAAAGTTTGCCTAATTTGCTTAAGGCAGCTGAATCCCTTACAGTGGGGCCACAATGATGGAGACAAATGAAACACAAACCTTGCTTTCCCTTGAGTCTTTGAACAAAGCCTCTTGTCCACTTCTTGGGGGCCATGTTGAGGGGAATGCCGGAAAGTTCACTGTTAATATATAGGGCACACTGTAGCTGCAGAAAATCCCAGTCTTCCATTATCATCTGAGTTTTGGCTCCTGATATTCTATGCTGAACAAACAAAAACCAACCGAAACAAAATAAAACGAAACAAACAAAAACCAGTTGGTTTGCAACACAAAGAACTTCACATTTTTAAAGAACGGGGCTCATGGAGTGCTTAAGAGAACGTATTTTATTGCTAAAGGTCATGGCCAAGCAATGATAAATTGTGGCTTGTTAAACAAATGCCTGCTCATTTCAAACACAGTACTTTCAAATATATCTGAAACGTTACAGCGTTGGATCCAAATTAAGACACAATGAAATCAATGGAAGAAGTTATCAGTGGAACTTCAGGAAATCATGGCTTTCAGTAGGAAGGAAATTCAACTTTCTTAGCCCCTATAGGGCCAAATAAGAGGCCCTTCTCCATTAATTGTAACCAGACCACTCACGTACAAGGAAACCAAAGTAATAAATTAGTATACATGCCAGGATATCCTAGGATGGTGTGGAATATCAGTCTGACCCCGATATAGTAAAATGAAGAATGAGTAGAAATTTAGCAATGGCTAAATTTAGCAAAGTAAGGTTAAAAAAAAAAGAAGCCAAGAATATCATCAGATACACAAAACAACACGGGACAGGTAGAATCAACAGATGGAAACACAATTAGTATTAGAATTGGGCAAAAACTGTGTATTTACACAAACACACACACACACACACAGAGTTAATAATACAGGAAAATAGCTTAAATCAATAAGGTATGTTTTGACTGAATATATTATGAGCAAAGAACAGTCTTGACAAGTTGTGAAAAAAGACAACATTTTTCAATTAATAGAACTCCAGATTCTTGCAATCCCAACAAGTCTTTAACAACAAACTGAGAAAACTTTCTTTCAGGAAACACTTACACAAAGACAAAGAATCTCACAAGGCCTTCAGGAGGAAACAAATATAATTTCAAAGATAGATAGATAGATAGATAGATAGATAGATAGATAGATAGATAGATAGATAGAGAGATATAATAGCAGAGACAGCTGGGGGGAGTTGACCAACCCAAGAAAAGACTCTAGGAGCAAACATGGGACAACTTCTGCACGTATTCTACCCCCTTTCATGCTTATTTGGGGATAAGTGTCCAAACTACATTAAATATGAACGTAAGATTATGAATGTAAAGAATTTAAGATTATAAGGAATTCTGCTTGTATTTCATATTTGTTGCCATCTGGTTCATTTCTTCATCCAGCTCTTTCTATTCTTTAACTACAGAAAGTGCTAAAAAAGTAAACAATAATATACTGTGGTCTTTTGCTTGGATTGCTCATTTCGCCCTATGTAGATTTAATTTCACTTGAAACAGTAAAATAGGTAAAGTTAAATTGCATATAACAAAATTTGCACTCTACAGTTAGCACATTCTGCACAATAACTGGAATGACCTGATACTTAAACAGCCTTAAATAAAAGCTTTCCTATTACAGTTTTTACAAATCATATTTTTAAGGGGGAAGGGTAAAATGTGTGTTGTAATATATGACCAACTTTCTTTATCATTTAGATATCATTTAGCAAGGAAACAAAATGGAGTGGGTTTTTTTTTCAAATTTTCAGGAAAAAAGAGAGATAAAAGCCAAAAAATTGAAAGGAAAAAAACACCTTTCCCCCATTTTCCTCCCCCTTCATCCCTCTGTAGCTAAAAGAAGCAAACAGCGAAGCTACCTTTTTGATCACATCATTAAGGAAAATGATTTCTGTCAGCTTCATCGTTAAATCGTCCTCGTTGGTGCCAGATTTCAAGTCGCTGACCACAGATGGCCGAATGCACAGTGGGGGAACTAAGAGGCGAGTCAGGATCAAGTCAGAAGGCTTCCCTGATTCGGGGTTCATCAGAAGGAGGGGAATGTCTTCTGCAGGAATTCTCTTTAAGATGTTTAAAACCACTAAGGGATTCAAGTTCTCCTGTAGGTTTCAAAACAGTAGGGTCACATGTTTTTACTGAATCACCCTATATGTTAGTAGCTACTGATCTGTCCCATAGCTTTAAAGCTACAAGGAAGAACGTATTGGATATAGTCTTAATAATATAACCTCCTTACTCCCCTGTTTCATTTGCACTCCAAGGTAACCATTCACAAGAGTTGTCTGTGTTAGCAACTGCCATTAGGGCACTACCCAGACTTTGAAGAACCCCAAGTGCTGATTATAGGCATATGAAGGCTTTACTTGATGGCCAGTTGCAAGAGTTTTCAGCACATGAAGCAGGCAGGCCGTGCAATCAACAGGGAGACATAAATTGGAGGCTTATGATGCTTTTCTTCAGTGAAACAACAGCTTTAAAGCAATTGCTCTTGTCTAATTTTTCAAAGAGCACCTACAGGGAAAATAAATGTTCAGCTCCTCAAGCTATGGTCCAGTTATATCAGGACATCTTATAACTGTTTCTAGAGATATATTATTGTTTCTTTTTTTCCCAAGAACACCATTAATATGTCACTTTCCCTCTCAAAAATAAGCATTGCCAGCTTTTTGTCAACACCCTGCTTATCATTATATAAACATGACAAAGATTTATGTGCAACAGAAATGCCCCAACAATTTAGACAAATTACTTTAGAAACAACTAACCACAAATTCTGAATCTAAAATCTCTGAAACTAAGCTCTTCTTATCCAAGTTTTCTAAAATGGAACAGCTTGTAACTTCGGGGTGAGTTTTCCACAGAGTCTCCTCATAATGTCATTATGTGGCTCTCAAGGAACACTGATCTGTTGAAATTTGATGCTGCATCTTGCCACTGAAATTCACAATACAGTTTTAAAGTTTGTAGTGTTATTCTTTAAAGTCTGTAATTCCCTTTTCTGAAGTTTCCATCCATTTTTTCTTGACTGCATTCCCTGACTTGTCACCCAAAAGGGAAACGGAGACGTTCTCCAGACGTAATTGCCCAACTTTAATCTAATACCACGCACACAATCCAAACATTCAATGAGAGTGAAACAGTCATTTTAAGTTGTGTAAGGATAAGATGCTACTCTGCCTAATCCTACCAAAAAAAAAAAAAAAAAGATTCGGATAATTTACTCTCAGTAATGCACAGACACATAAACATCCATGATAGTCTCACTCCAACAGAAACCTTGATTATTATAAAAGAAGACCACACTGAGCTAACATGTGGTTCAATATGTTTTTGACTCACCTGGGCTTTTCCCAGTAAGGACTCAATCTCTTTGTTATGTTCTATCGCAGTGTCAAAAGACTGAATGAAGTTAGACACAATGGGATCCACTATCTTTTTGGTGGTCTTATACTTCTCATGGATTATCTTTAGCAAGCCACACTTCTTTACAGTACCTACAAGATAACACAGTTGCAAACAAAGCTTATATTAATCGGCTCTTTAACAGCACTTGCTGCTTAGCACAAATAGTAACAAAAGGGTCTTCTGCCATAAGGAGTTCTGGAGAGATACCACCAAAAATATGTAAGTGATGATGCAGATACAGTGGTACCTTGGGTCACGAACTTAATTGACCTGAATTGGTCACGACCCAAATCAAATTTTCCCATAAGGTTCAATGTAAATACGGTTAATCCGTTCTGACCCCTCCAAATTTGGTCGCCAACCGATTTTGGTCATGTCCCGAATCAAATTTTCCCATAAGGTTCAATGTAAATACGGTTAATCCGTTCTGACCCCTCCAAATTTGGTCGCCAACCGATTTTGGTCATGTCCCGAATCAAATTTTCCCATAAGGTTCAATGTAATTATGGTTAATCCGTTCTGAACCATATGTATTTTTTTTTTAAAAAACCACAAAAATATGAAACAAAATACAGTGCAGTGCAGTGCAGTACGAAGAGAGAGAACGCTAACCTTGCTCGAGGCGACTTCTGGTGTGGAGGACAGGAAGGCGGGTGGGGAGGTGGTTATTGCTTGGAGGGAGAGTCCCCTCCCTACAGGAAGCCACGACCACGTGTCACGGCAGGGAAAATGGCCGCGGATCCTGTTCATCACCTGATGCGGAGTTCGCGGACGGAAGCAAAATTTTGCGAACGGTGCTGTTCGTGACCCGAATTGGTCGTGAACAGAAGCGTTCGTGACCCGAGGTACCATTGTACTCTGATTTCCAATATGAAAAGAATGAGCATGTTCAGTTCAAGTTTAGTTTTGCCGAGAATAAAAATATTAGACTTTTATTAGAATTGAACAGTCACAGTGGGAATGCTAATATTCAAGAGGACCATTACTCTGCAAGACAGCCAGTGTGGTGAGATGGTTAAGGACACTGCGGAAGCCAGCTGGGTGGCTTTGGGCCAGTCCCTCTCTCTCAGCCTTAGGAAGAAGGAGGCAAGGGCAAACCACTTCTGAACAATGTTGCCAAGAAAACTGCAGGGACTTATCAGGACTGACTCAAAGGTACCAAACAAACAACCTCGCAAATCCCCATACTGTTAAAAATGACCTCTTGCCTGAAGATGCAGAAGCATTTGAAGGGTAAGAAATAATAATATATGGACTTTAAAACAATTTCATGTACACCCACTTCCATTATAGCTTGCTTAAAATATATAAGCTTCCATCTGTGAACCATATATTCAACTATTACATTATGATCTCTTAATACATTGGACATACACCAGAACCACAAAGATTATCCTAGGTCAATCACAATCTCTCACCCGCCAAGGTCACCCAACTGCTAGAATGATAAAAGGAAAAGAGAGAAATAAAATTTACGGAATTGAGTTGCTTGAAAGGTTGATGTTAGCCAAAGGTAATGCAACTGTAAGCTTTCCCAGCTTTTCTTCCAAGGATGCTTTTGAAAGGTTCCCAGCCTGAATCTGACAAGCTTCCCTAGCTTTATCTTATTATATTTATTTATTTATATTTTCCCTAGGTTTATCTGCTGACCTCCACTGAGCAACACAAACTAAAAGACACACGTAAATTCCAATTGACTGGTCAAGGTGTCGAAGGGGTTTAGAACCAAACCTAGTTTGTTGCATTTACCATTGAAAGCACCACAATGTGGGCAGGTGTTCTTCTTCCTACACTTTTCAGAGACCTTTTTTTTCAAGCCTCTTTTCTGGAGATAGGTCAACCCGGGTCTCTTCAGATAATCCAAAAATTGTTTCTGTTCTTCAGAGGTTAGCAAGATACGGCAACAAGTCTTGCAAATCATCTAAAAAAGAAGTAGAAAATCTTAAAACTTCGCTTTCCAATAGCAAAAGATACAATTAACCTTTTGCCTTTGATAAACACATACAGATAACTTTGGGCAAAGCAAAAGGCTGAATTGAGTTCCTTGCCATTCATTTCTCAGGAAATGGCAAAAGCTCTAAACAAAACTTATTTCTAAATACCTACAAATATTTGGAGAAAACTCCAGACCTACTAAAGATTTCATTAATCTTAGTGAATATTAATAATTTACAAAATATTTTTATTTAATATAAAATTTTATTGATATGATACAGAACAGTAGTCTTGATATAGCATATCACTAAGAGATCTGAGCATGTGCATGTTTTATCCGATGTAATTTCCCCTAAGTTTCATAGGAATTTTTTCAAGCAAGTGTATGCAGGTCAGCAATCTGAAAGTATTCAAAGCAGTTCACAACCTTCCTTGCAACAAATATGAAATTTAATCTCAGTATTTCTCTTTCACATATTGAAGATGGATACAGAAAGAAACATTAGGGCTAAGAGAGAGAACCAGTTTGCTGCTCAAATGAAAAATGCTTCTGCTACAGTTTCTGACCTGACCTTACCTGGAGAATGCCTATCACAGCTTTGAAGTACCCCACATGAAAACAAGGTAGCTCCAGGTCAATGTAGCCATAATGCCCCAAACATTCTGCCAAATTTTTTCCACAGGTTTCACATGGACGATCCTTTTCACTTGTACCCTTGGGTGTAGAAATGGATAAAAGAATAAAAAGAGTGGATGAAGATGAATACTTTAATCTCAACAGCCACATGAGACAAATTTTACCCTTTCTCTCTATTTTGATTTCCCAGTTCCAATCAGCAGAGTAAGTTGTAGGTTTTAGTTTACCATGAACTGATTTATTCTGAAACTCTTCGGATATTTACTCCCTGGATGTAGCTTTTCATATGCTTAAATCAGACTGAGCACCTAAAAGGCTTACCATGCGGTGATCCAATACACCATACAGAAGAGGAGAGTGGTTGTTATCCTGGCTGTACAAATTTTTACTAACCACCTGGATGTGAGCCTGCTGCCGCATTTCTTCAGGAGACTTCATCCCAAAGCAGATGTGGCTTCTAGAACAGAAAGACACCACAGAATATCCTAAAATAGAGATACCTTGGTGACTATTTTCAAATCGCAGGTCATGCAGAATGGAGTGCTTCTACCAACAGGTAAAAAAATTCCAAAAACTCGGTGCAAACCTTTTATGTTATACCTGATAGCCTTCTAGGTATAATTTACAATCCTGCCCTTAATGTGTAAAGCTATGAATGCAACTAAAAGAAGATACTTAATTCTTCCATATGGTCTATTCCAATCTGTAATATCCACCAAAACTTTTCTGTTAAGCATATCCTGAAATCTTATTTGGCTGTTTTTAGTGAATAAGACTAAAAGCTCAAAAGTTGATTAAAAACAAGGTGAAACAAGTTTTTATTTTCCATTTTGAATCTCAAAATAAGTTATCTTTTATACACGCAATAAAATTCTTGAGTTAAAGCTTGCTCTTGGTGTCTTAATTTGTCAGATTTTGGGATGAGCAAGAATCATGCATAGATTAAGGGTGGGGGGAGTCTACTCATACATAACCTATGAAAAAAAGAGTTTTCTAAGGAGTGTACTTTGATTCCAGAAGCTCCTTCATTAGTGATCAATGGATACCATTTGCCATGCTATTAATAATCTATTATTAATACGGCACCTTTTATCAGTATGATAGAAAGCAGAGTACCACTGAATAGCTCTGACATCTACCACTGATTTTCTAGTACTATAATTCAGTTCACCCTTTCTAGAATTCAATTCACCTGGTGATACAATTGTTTTAATATACTGTATACATCCTTAAAGTTCCATTGCTTTCCGTGCAGGAACTTCCTAACAAACTTTTTTTTTTTGAGCATCTTCTGCCTTTAATATAGAGAACTCTCCAACTGAACTTCCAGACTGCTTGATCAGGCCTTGCATCCCTCCTTTGACTATTTGTTAGATGTAGAACCCATGTGTTTTCCAGGAGCAATATACATAGCACACCTGCCTCCAATTTTATTTCTACAGCAATAATCTTGTAAAGTAAGTGGGGATGAGAGAGAGTAGCCAGCCAAAGGGGAACTCAGTGAGTTTTCATGGCTGGTAGACTTGAATCTGGTCTCTTTATTTTCCTAAATCAGTGCAACTACCACCCCAAATTTCCTCTTCAGTCTTTCTCCATCAATTTGTTGTTCTACAGCAGGAGTCCCAGAACTCTTTAGCTCATTGACCCCTTCATGAAATTTCAGATTGTTCATCGACCCCCAAACACTTATTAGATGAAAATAATTTAATAAATACTACTTTAATAGTACTATGAATAATAACACTGACCCCTTGGGTAGTCCCATCAACCCTCGGGGGTTTAATATTGAGCACTCTGGAGAAATTTGTTCTATAGTAACACACATGAAATAAAACTAGCCTTAAAGCAAGTATAACCTTAACTAAAAGTCCCAGCTGTTAATTCAGTTGAAAACTTGCTAACCTGTTATTGAAAACATGCCACCCTTTTATAACCCAAAATGAATATCAACATTAATTTGTTGCGTCTTATGATATTCAAAAGGAAGAATTAAAAGCAGCCACAGAAATTTTACATGTCAGCAGTATTAAGGAAAAGTTCTCAAAAAGCAACATTTCTTTGTCAGACTGATAGCTTATGTGATTCTCGGCATCATGTGCTGAGCAGCCTCGATTAGCCTGGCACTGGCTCAGCAGGCAATTCAAAAAGACAAGACACTCAGACCCAAAACAGTATTCAAATGTTACAGGTGCACATTCTACAATGAGAGGTGTGAGGGAAATTAAACTCAGAAATCCACACAAATGTCAACATGTGTCTGAAGATTCACTAGACTGCTGAATCTGCTCCATGCCTCTTGGACCTGGCATGAAGCACCATTTTTTCCCACCTCTCTAAATTTGGTGATGCCTCTTTTAAAGAAATGCCTAGAAATGTTCTACATGCGCACAGTCTGCAGCAGGAGGTCACTGTCTGAAAGAAAATAAATTTAGAAATCATGTACACCCGGGCATACTTATGTTATACTTTGACTATGTGCCATCAAGTTGTTTTGACTCCGAGCGACCACATCGATAGGCTATACTGATTTATTTCTGACAGATTTACTGAGGCTGATGTGCCACGGCAATCCAGCACGAGATACGCCCGCCTGAACCTGTGGATTTCTGAATTTGCATCGCCCCTGCAGAACTCCCCCACGAAGCATAATTTCGCATATCTGGCGACGCCTTTTGGGGTGTTTTGGGGGGGGGGTGTCCAAAAAGGGAAGCATGCTTATAAACGCAAGGAGAAATGCTCTTCCAGAGAAGACAAAATCGAGGAGACTCTTGGCCTCAGCCATCGGACCTCTGGCTCACAGCTTCCCCAGCCTGGAAGGGCAAGTCTTCCCCCACGTGCGCACACAAACACCGCCGCCCCGCCCCAGACCGGCCTCCCCGGCCCTCACATCTTCTTCGCCACGTCCGTCTCGCGGAACTGCTGCTTCACCATGGCGCCGGCCAGCCCTCAGCGAGGAAGGCGAGCGGACGCGGCTGCGAATCGAGCCCAGCCGAGAAGAGGCGTCCGCGCCGGCTGGCGGCGCACCGGGGTGACGTCACCAAGCAGAGCTACCGCCGTCGCTTCCCCGGCAACGTCATGCGCAGGACGACGGGCAGCCCCGGGAAAGCCGGAAGTGCTGAGGGTGAGGGCGGGAGGAGTCTCTTGATAGACAGGCAGATCGATCGAAGGTGGCTAGATGGATAGATAGATGGATGACAGTTAAAAACTGATAGACTCTTGATAGATAAAGGAGTCTCTTGACTGATTGATTGACAGATAAAGAGAGAGAGAGAGATAGAAACTCTTGATAGATGGAAGCACAGATAGTCAATAGATAGAAGGTGGATAGAGGATGGATAGATAAATGATAATTAAAAAGTAATAGATAGATAGACTCTTAATAGATAAAGGAGTCTCTTGACTGATGGAGATATAGAGAAACAGAAAGTCTCTTGACAGAATGATGGATAGATAGAGAAGTCTATCCGATAGATAAATAGATAATATATATAATATATTATAATATATTATATATATATATAATATATATAATATATAATATAACATATAACTACACAACAATACAAAGGTAGGGAAGCTGTATAGAATTGGGTAAATAAACTGTATGTAGGGATGGAAGTCTATGCACAAAATAGCAAGGAAGATTGTGGGCGACCAGGCAAATGGTGACTGTCAGCAAGTGGCAGATCCTCGTCACCTCGAGAAATCAAGTAGGGGGTTGGACCTGGTTAGCATTTGGATAGGAAGCCACCGGGAGATGCCAGGGTAGAATGAACGAATGGATCTTTATTACAGCCAAAGGTCAGAAGTAAAAGGGGCAACTGAAAACAATGAAAAGTAGAGTGACCCGGTCAGTTGTGATCACTGGTATGAAGGGTAGGTCATGATGGTGGAAGACCTTTCAGTCATTGATGCTTGGTTTTCTGCACAATATTTGCATAGTTGTGGGCCAGACCAGGAAGAGTTTTGGCAAACCGTGTGCTTGGCAAGAAAAATGCCTGGATCTAGTCTGCGTTTCCAGCAGGAGCTTGGCTTCGCCTGAAGGAGATTTTACCTTCTGGGTACAATATGCAGGCATAGTAGTTGGGCTACACGGAGCTATCCGGCACATATGGAAATATACAGACTGTATAGAAGGTAACGCCTCAAGCGGAGCTCATCTCCTGGACCTGGCCGTGCAGCTCTTCTTAGCAAGAGCACGAAAGTGGAACGCTGTATACCGATGAGTGTTTTGAATTCCAGCTATGAAGTCGTGATTTACCAAAAAGCGCAGCACTTCATCCACCGTCCGGACCACAACCCATCCCTATCCAGTTGACGTGACTCCGCTGATGTCCGGAAATGCGGAGCTTCATTCGGCCGCTGCCGCAGATACTTCATTCATTACAGGCGGGTATGGGCCGCCAAAGCGATGGGTGGATTATGCCTTAAATTGCACTTCCCAGCATGGTCGTCTCCCAGTCGGAAGGCATATGCACCCCACAAGATCTCCCATAGGAATTCCTACTTCCATCTTTCTCCACGTAGGTTACGAAGGAGAGCTCCGTGATCCTTACGCAGTAGCCTACCTCCTGGAGGACTAATGCGTATGTCTCTCTTGCCGTCCTCTCGTTGGTTTCCCGGAAGGCGCCTTCGACGGCCAGCTCTCTTGACACCGAAATCCCTCCCCTTCCGTTAGGGCGCTTCCTTTTCCTTTGCTTACCGGCGTATGATTGGCTACCAAGCGTTCCTTCCTTCTTTTCTCCCTTTTCGGCAGCAGGAGAAGCCGCCAAGATGGTGAGTGGCGGCGCTGCGGATTTTCGGGGCCGAGGGGCTCCTTCAATCCGTCCGGCCCTGGCGCCATCCTCTGTCCTACGACCTCTGGGGCGCCTGTCTTCCCTTCCGCCCGCACTCCTGAGTATTTTAGGGGGATTATGGGCTGGAACTAAGGGGGCGAAGAAGCTGACCCCGGGGCTCCCCCGTGGGTCCCCCGTTCTCCCCATTTCTTTGCCACGGGCCAGCCTGCCCCCCGCCCAGCTATTGATCTGAGCTGCCTTCCAGCCTGAGGGGCACCGGGTTGGGGAAAAGCAGGTCCATGCCCTAAAATGGCTTTCTAAATTGCCCCTCTTTTTCAACTGCAGCAGTTCCACAGATTGATAGCTGTGGACGCCACCTGTTTTGGGGCCAGTTTGGAAAGGAGGAATTGTTGGGATTAGTCCTGGGGCAAATTAGATGAGTTCCTGAATAATAATAATAATAATAATAATAATAATAATATATTTTGCATTGTAGAATGATACAGTAACCATCAGAACGAGGAAGTTCATGACAAACCGGCTGCTTCAGCGTAAGCAGATGGTAAGATGCTGTTTTGATCCTTATTTTGTGGGCTAACTTCGATTCCAAGCTGAAGCTTCGTCGGTTTGCTTTCTTAGATGCAATTATTTATTATATTTGTATACCACCTGATCAGTACAGACTCGGGCATTTCACAGCACCATCGACAAAAACCGTTAAAATGTCGACTGTAAATATAGCTAGTTCTTAGAATGCTATCGTGTTGATCTTTTTTGTTGTGTGAGTGATAAGCAAGGCTGGCTAAAGAGGACGAGAAGAGGATTACAGTGATTTAAATGTAACACATTATACTGATAGATTCCTCCCCCCGTTAATGTGGCTTAATGATGGGACAATTGGGAGGCCATTCTATATGCTGTATTCCAGCAAAAGTTGCTGTATAGATGTACAAAAGAGGATGACTTCTCAATTGTAAATTCATTGATTTCACAGCATCACTGTCTGTCATAAGCTCATGACCTTCTAAATGTGATGCTTGTCACAAACCTATTTAATGGAAGATTGTAGTGGGTAGAGCTGCTGCTGCTGCTGTCTTTCTTCCAAAGACACCCCCCCCCCTCAAAAAGCCCACCCGCCCTTAATCTGAAAATACCCTTTGCATAAAGATTTAGTCATGGCATGTTTCTGGCCTATGTTTCAAGCATGATGCTGAGATTTTTTTAAAGAGTGTATGAGCCATCTCTGCTACTAAAATATTTTTTTCACAATACATAAAGAACCTTTCATTTTTTAATTTATTTATTTAATGTTTTGTCAACCCTGTATTTGTAGGTAATTGATGTTCTTCATCCTGGAAAAGCCACTGTACCCAAAACAGAAATCCGTGAAAAGTTGGCGAAAATGTATAAGACAACACCCGATGTCATTTTTGTCTTTGGCTTCAGGACCCACTTTGGTGGTGGGAAGACCACAGGCTTTGGCATGATCTATGACTCTCTAGACTATGCAAAGAAAAATGAACCAAAGCATAGGCTGGCCAGGGTAGGCTGTTTTATCTCTTTTCTTGGAATATGGACCGTGTTGTGCTAAAAGGAATGTTTGTTCTGGTTGCATAGCAGTTTATGAAGTTTGGAATTAAGATGCACTCTTTCTCTTGTAGTTCCATTTTCAGTGGTTGATTAAATATCGATTAAAATGTTGATTTCCTAGCATGTTTAAAGAGGCTTAATATTTCTACCACTGTGAGGCTGTGATCAACAATGTGCCTATGAACACTAACTTTCACATTTCTTTAACAAAAAACAACCTCTTTTCTGAGCTCCTAAATTAAGGTTGGATTTTCTTGTTTTGTTCCCCTTTCCTTGGATTTTTGATCTTTGCTTTTATGGCTCTGAAGCTGTTGGGATCTCGGTGCTACCAGTGATTTGTGAGAAATGGTTTATAACAGGAGAGTAAGTGGTATGCTGGAAAGCACTAGCTTGTATTATCTTTAATGTATCTCTTGAAAATACAAATGGTAGCTAGCTAGCTGCAGTCTAGTTCTTTGTTTAGAAGAATGTCACTTGCCCTCAAAAAGTAAGTTTTCTTGCATGAGTTGGCTGTTTGAATAGCGGCTCATTGTGGATTAGGAATTGGGGAGCCGGTTCGCATAAAAGTAATCTCTTTAAGGGATTGGCTCATCATTTCTGTAAATTGTAAAAATCCTGCATAAACCTTTAAATCTTGAAAAAGGAAGAATGGAATGTAGATGTGCAAGTTAAATGTACTATTAATTGGCAGCGCAAATGTATATATGGCATTGGCTAAATATGTCAGAGCAACACTGCCTGTTCTCAAAGAGGAATCCTTGGTGCTCAGGGATGAACTGTGGTAACCGTTCTCAAGATCGTAGAAATGTTGGTACGGTTCAGTTCATTTATTCTTGTTATCTTTACCAGCACGGCTTGTATGAAAAGAAAAAGACATCAAGGAAGCAGCGCAAAGAGCGTAAGAATAGGATGAAGAAGGTCAGAGGTACCGCAAAAGCAAATGTGGGGGCTGGCAAGAAGGTAAGGACAACCCATGAAAATGCTGATCAGATACAATAGTAGCTGCTTTATATATTTCATTGACAATATATTTATATATTTTTCCAATTTCCATCTCTCACCATTGGCTCGTAGAAGGTAATTCCGAATTCGTTCACTTTGTTTTGGTTTAGTAGCTAACAAAGTGAAATTGTAAAAGGGTATGATCTCTAGAATTTCCATAGAAACGTAGAATTTTTAGAGCATGTCTCCTCTTTCCTTCTCTTTTCCTTGCATTGCACCTGGTTCTCCATTAGCTTACTTTATTCTATCCTGCTTTATTTTCAGATTTTTTATTTGAGAAATAATTCCTTCTCTGCACCGGTTGACAGGTCAAAAGCAAAATGCTCATTAACTGGCATTTAATGAGATTGAAAATTTATGCTGAATATAATTTTGCTTAAATAGAGAAAGCGTTACACACAGGCAATAGCTTTTAACAGAATCTGGCTAAAATTGGCATTTAAGGAGGGATGTACAAATCTACCATTATGTATTATTATGCACCAATGACATAATGTTCAGATCCTGGAATAGCCTCTTTAGGATTAGAACATCCTGGGCCAGTATGTTTTGCACTCCCCTAATTTAAATGTGTTGAATTCCTTTCAAAGGCTGTGGTTTTCAAGCTTTTCATTCAGCTAGACTGGGGTGCTTTAAATAATAAATTCTTCCTTCTGGTTAGTAACTGTTTGCTTTCACTTCTCTTTCCTACTTTCTTGGATTTCTTCTTGATCAGAAATGAGGTGTTTGGTAGGTACAGAGAATCAGCATGGCTGTGATTGCATGAGCTGAATATCTCTCGCTTGTCTTTCTGATGCGGTCTTGCTCTGTTCGTGGGTTTTCGCTTTGAAGCAGAGTTCCTGTGTCTTGTGCACATTTAGTTCCAGGTACAAGTGCTACAGACTCAATATGGAGAACATAAGGCTTGTTCCTGTGTTCGTATTTATTTCATATTTAGGCTGAACTGTAATACCTGTGTTCGTATTTATTTCATATTTAGGCTGAACAGAGGTTCTGTAAAAATTACTTTGAGGATCCCTTTGAATTAGTTCATTATAATTAAAAGGGTTGGTAATTGATTCTCTAGATTTCTCTCCTTTTCATAGAATGAGAAAGATTTTTTTTTCCTTCTTTTTCCTTGTGAATTACTGGTAAAGACTTGAAATGCAATTTTTTGGGGAGCAGATTGTATCATTAAAAGATGAGAAGTGAGTGACGTCTGGTAAGCCTCTCACCCACTTCTGTTTCCTCAGTATTTTGTTCTAGGAACAACAGCCTTTCTTGCTCTATACATCAGAAGACAAGTAGGAGAGCATCCAATGTATTGTGGTATGCAGGCATTGTGTCCCTGCCTTATTTTGACTTACTTGCCTGAAATCGAAAGAAAAGAATGTGTTTGTTTATTATTTGATTTGTTATAGCCACCCAGAATCTTTTGGAGTGGGGTATATAAAAAATCAATCAATCAATGCAATACTATAGAACTAGCCATTAATCTGAGCCCAGGGCTAGGTTATAACAGCTCAGGCCCTCAAGCATACATCAAATTCTTGCTGCCTGTATTAGTCATTAGCCATTTGTGGCACTCTGCTTCAAATTGGCCATCACATATTCTAAATCTAATTTCTGATCCTTAACATACCACAAAACCCTTGATTTACGGGGCTTACGTTTAGCTGACTTTGACTGCAGTGGACAGAACCCATTCATAGCTTTATGCATGTGTAATGCCATTCTGCATGTATAAAATTCAATTTGTATTTAGCAAGTATCCCCTAGCAGTTGATTAAAATCAAAGTTTTACTCCACTTGAATGCTAAAACAAGCTTAGCAGAGCACCCTGACATCCCATCTTTTACAGTTGACTTGTACATTAAAAACCACCATATCTCCTTTTTTTTTCTGAGTTGTAAAAACAGCTTGGCCATGGGAATTTGTTTTTCAAACACTTCACTCAACCATTGCCAACTTCTAAGTTAGTTATGACTGCTTTTTGTTACCTTCAAAATTCTGCTGCCTTTTTTTTCCCATATAATTCTGTTCTACCACTTTTCTGTTGTCTGCTGTGCCACAAATGATGATCATCACTACAAATCGAACAAGGTTTAGGGGCTGGTTCTCTAATCCTCCAAAACAGCTAAAGTAAATTCTACAGCTTTGTAAACTGTTTCCTTTGGAAATGGGTAGTGACCAGTGGAAAGACAGCCATAAGATTGTGTGACCTGAAGCCGTGTTTTATGCCTTAAAAGTTAATATTGTCTGTTTAAAGATGTTTTGACCAAGGTTTTGTTTTTTCCTTCCTTTTCTTACAGTGAGCCAGTCAGGGAACAAAACAGGTACAGTAGTCTTGGACTATATTGCTCAGCAACCTTCTTACCACAGTCTGTTTTCTAGCTGCTTACCTTAATGGGGATTCCTTTTACAGTCTAATACATGGATCATTGCATTCTTTTAATTTGATTTTCTGCTTTCCCAAGCGTTTTGGATCTAGTAAATGTTATGGTTAGGATTGGTTTAGACCATTTGTTTAATGTGGAATTTAGCTAGTCCAGACCTTGGACCAAGGAGCTGTGTATCTCCCCCTCCTTTGTCTGGAGCAGACAAAGTTAGAAGGTTCCCCAGAGTCTCTCTACACACAGAGCACTTGGTTAGATCCGAAGTACAAACAACTCGGGGTTCCTTAGCAATCACATTTTGGGTGAGAGTATTCAGTTTGCAAAAGTCTTGCTGTGGTCAGGCAGGAAATGGGCAGGATTATTTTCATGCCATTCCTTAAGACGGGACTGAAATTACTGTGCCTCTGGGGCTGGTATTATTTTGAGCCATTGCAAGAAGAGGCGGCTTGGGAATCTTACAGATAATAATTAAATAAATACTTTCAGGGTGCATCCCAGTCCTCAGTTTGTTGTCATTAGTGGGAGGAGCTACATACATATTACTCAGATTTATAATGTTAAAACCTGACTTTATTTTCCTTTTTATTTACAGGGGAACTAAAATAACACAGCATATCTATGAAGGTTATACTGCTGAGTGCTATGAATAAATTTCTATAAAACTAAAATCCTGCTTTCTGAGTGTTCTCGTCCTCCCATTAGTTGGACTGTTCAGAATTGTGCACAGTATCAAAAAAAGAAAAACAAACTTGATTAAATCAGGTAATTGTTACTGGGGAGTGAGGAGATTATGTTTAAAATAGTGGTACTTTTTATTAAGTTTGTTTGTAAATGCTGGAAGCAAAGAGCAAGCATCATGACTCAAATCAGAATGTGAAATTCAAGCCTTAGATCAGGAAACAGGACCCTGTGGTACTTCTGGTGTTGCTGCACAACAATTCCAGGAGCGGCAACCAGCATGGGCAGGCATGGGTATTGTAGTTGAGCAATATTGTGAGTGCCTAAATTTCTCCCTACCTGGTTTATGCATGTTTCATTTCGGTCTTCATAGACCATCAGATGGAGAGATAGCAAAGCCGCAGCTAGAACTGCTGGAGTAAGGATTTTGTAGCTCTGTCTCCCCAGTGTTCCTGGGCTGCCAAAGATAGTTTGCTCCAATCCTCCATTTTGTTTTCATCTGTTCCATCATCACAGTGTGTACTGTAGTATATGCACTAATATCACATCCTTCATGTTGCCTTGTCTTGATAACCTTTCTAGCCTTTCCACCCTTATCTGCCAGGGGTAATGCTGTCCAGGTAGTTTAGACTCTCAAAAGTCTGAAGCAGCATTTGCAGTGGTGTCGTGTTATCAAAACCAACTGGAAGGCACCTCTGCTTTGAACCAAGTTCCCAGATAAATGCTGTAAGAATTAACTGTTCTTTCAGTTTCTTCTCAATTTGTCTCCAGGTTTCCAAGAATTCCCTGTGATGGTGGCTTCAAGCTACTTGAAAAACACTGAGGAGGTCAATGTAGGTAGAGAAACCTCATTGAAGAATACTTCTGCCACTTCTGAACTTCCTTCCCCATGAGAGAGACCAGTGTCTTGGGTTATTTAAGGTAGCAGGGACCATCTGGTGCTGACAGGAATTATGGAAAATAGTGTCACACCCTCTCCCCCCCAATTCTGCAACTTGGTTTCTTTGGTTGACTTAGGGGTTCTTGACAGGTCATTTATTGCAGATTTCAGATCCTTAAAAACCAGAAATGCTAAAACTAGGAACATGCAAGAATTCTGTATTCTTTAAATAAAAATGACAACGGCAATTTGAAACTTTCTTGGTGTTTTCAAAGCAGTCTTCAGTAGCTGCATAAGTCCTCACTTCTAGCATCTTTGGAAATTGCTTTTCAGTTGATAGTTCTGATCTGGTAATGATGCCTCTGGGGCCTAATTAACAGGGAAATGGCTTTGCAATGTGTTATCGCTGAAGTTCTCTCAATCACTTGTGTTAACAAATTAACTTTTGCATTGGGGTAGCTTTCTTGCGGAGAGAATGAAGGGAGAAAAGAGCTAAATTGCTACTTTTCTAAGAAACAATTTCTGTTTGACCTATTGGTCTCAGTGCTTATATATTAAATTTTGTTAAAGCTGACAAACCATTTTTGGAGGCAGACTGACAGAAATTGAGGCATTTAGTTCCTGATAACGATGAAATAGATCAAGCTGAGGTTTTTAATTTTCTCTTGTGTCCTTGTTTCATTATTCTGCGATGACCTATTTACTTCCCCCCCATTTTCTAGAGTGGTTTTGATCCATCAGACTTTGTAACAAACACGGTGAAGCTTTTGGCTACTTGCAGTATTTAGTGTGTAAAGGATTTCCCGTTCTCTTTGAGCAGAGAATCCAGTATCACAGGATTTCTACAATTAGATGCACTGTATCATAAGGCAATATCTTGAGATTCCAACAGAAAATGCACCTTTATACTCTGGTAACAAATTCATCGCAGGTCAGAATAACTAGGGAACAATTCAGTTTTATTGACTCCTGGCATGGAGAGGTAGCTCTTCCAAGGACATTTCAGTAATTTCTTTCACCCTACCTGTCCACCTCATCCATTGTCTGCTACCGGTTCTCTCAACCTAGTGAAGCACAGTTATGTAGGTCTGCAAATAAATGCCTATGTCAGAACACTGAATTATGAGTTCTGTAAAATTAAGCCCTTACTCAAAACTCACATGAAGGGCGATAGCTGAGAAGGTGCTCCAGTGATTGTGGTGGTCATTCCTCATGATTTACAAAGACAAAATGAAACAAAATATAATCAGATTTATTCAATTTGCATATATCATACTGGTAGGAAAACCTGGTTCTTACAGAAAATTTGGACTGTGTGGCTGCAGAATGTTACCAGAGAAAGGTGAATATAATCAGGGTGTTTCTGCTCCATGGAAGACCTGGAAAATTCCACAAATCCACTTCCTAGGAAACTAGGCATTTACCAAATATAATATTATGGTTCTGCAAATACCTTTGAAATTAGACTATGTTTGGAAAGGAATATGGCATGGTACATGGCTTAGAAGAGGCCTGGGATCATATTTGGAATTTTGAAACAATATTATTGGTCACTTACAAGTGTGCCAATACCAAAAGGCAAATCCATGAAAAGGTTGCCCTGGTCACCTTTTCTAACTTCCCTTGAATGTTCTCTGCCATCTCTGCAAAGGGCATAGTTGAGGTTGGTTCTTTGATTTGCAGCACATTCGCTTCCTGTGTATTTTTAATAGAGTTTTTTTTTTAAAAAAATCAGATGAACCAGGACACCATGATAACTTTCAGCATTGTCAACAGGCAAGCTATCAACTATGAATGCCATATTGGGACCTAGAGTCTAGCATACTAGTTGGTTGAGAACACCTAGAATATCTGCATAACATTTACAGTTCAGCTAGAACCAGGTATTGCACTCAGCCATGATTTCTTGAATAGGCCACAAAAGCTTGGTCCACAAATCACACTAACCCCAAACTATATTATGACTTAGCATGATGTACAAAACCAGTCATTTTCAAGTGTTCCAATTTACTTACATTATCTTGAGATCCTTACAAAGCATCATAAATGAGTCAGCATATTATCCTTATTAGTAAATGATGAAGAAGACGCATGAGGTATGGTAATTCTGAAACCCATGTAGGGAATTATTCATGGAATTTGCCTTTTTAGCAAATAGGTCACCCCAGTTGTGGATGGCACCTTGTCCTCCATGGAGATCAGCAGCTCTGTAAATAAGTCACAAGAGGAAAACTTGCATGATGAATTATGCAAAAAAAAAAAAAGGATGATGGAAGGTGTTTTTCATCATGGTCAGGATGCCAGCATGAGGAAAACCATTGTGTTATGGTGTCCTGTCACAAAATGCTAATTTTGTTCATGTCTTAATTCCTTGACTTCCATGATGTTATCAGAAAGAGCTATGGTACTCATATGGTTGCCAGTCAAAGTTCCCATTCTTTTCCAAAGTCATTTATATTTAAAAGGAGGAAGAATTATGATTTATTCCAATATAGCAAGAAAAAGGGTAGATGGGCCTCACAAGTTCATAAGGAATCTGGCTATCAAGGCCAAATTATCCACTGATAAATGTTTTTGCCACCTTACCCTTTTAGAGGTCATAAAGCACAGAGTGAAGGATCCAGAATTGCTTCTGTTCTAGCCAGCCCGTTGCAAAAGTTGAAAATAAAGTCTCTTCCATGCCCCGGTTGGCAGAAGTAGGCAGACGTGGAATTAATGGGCATAAATGAACAGAGACTAAATGAATGTTGGAATCAAATTAATAGTGTTGCAGGAAACTGGTTGTTCTAAGGGAATATACCATAATTTAGGCTCAGTGACACTTAAAAAGTAAAATAAATCCAACCCACGTGAACATGGCAACCTAATTGTCCTCATGCAGGATGTTAAGTATTTTTAAAACATAATTGTTTTTTTCTTTGTGCACCTTGTAGTCAGTCTTGACTCTGGGCAATTACATGGCCAGGTCCACAGTTTTCTTGGCAAGGCTTTCCAGAAGTGGTTTGCCCTTGCCTCCTTCCTGGGGCTAAGAGAGGGACTGGCCCAAGTTCACCCAGCTGGCTTTGTGCCTAAGGTGGGACTCATGGTCTCCCAGCCTGGTGCCCTCAACCACTACAACAAACTAACTCTATTGCAAAGTGATAGTCATCTTGAATGAAGCATTCCTGCTGCAACTGTTTGTCTAAAGTATGTTATTAATTAATTAATTAATTAATTACATTTTTCAACTGCCCATCTCCCCCCAGTGGGGGAATTCTGGGCGATTCACAACAAACATTAAAAACATAAAATATATAAATACATAAAACCTTAATTAAAAACATTACTAAAAAGGAGAAGGAGAGTCCAAGAGGATGAAAAATCTGGGGCTGAAGACAGGAGGCCTCTATGGGGCTAGCCATCCCCATGCTTGAGGTATTCCCTCCCCACCCCAGGCCAGGTGGCAGAACCAGGTCTTCAAAACCTTACGGAAGGCCAGGAGTGGGGGGGCCAATTGCACCTCCGGGGGCAGAATGTTCCAAAAAGCAGAGGCCACCGCAGAGAAGGCCTGCCTTCTGGGCCCCGCCAGTCGAAGTTCTTTCACCAAGGGGGTCCATAGCATGCCCTCTGTGTGATCGGGTGAGACGGGTTGAAATCATAGGGGAGAGGCGGTAATACTTTACAGGTGGTTCTCGTTTAATGACCATTTGTTCAACAACCATTCAAACTTATAATGGTGCTGAATGAGTGGTAGTTACAACCAATCCTCGTACTTAGTGGCCAGCACAGCATCCCACGGTCATGAGATCACAATTTGTGATCTTCCCTCCCAGCTTCCGACAAGCATTCAATGGGGAAGCCAGCAGGAAGTTGGAAGTTTGTGGTCATGTGAGGTCCTCGCTTAACGACAGCAACTGGGACTGCCAGAACTGCCTTCACTAAGCAGTGCAGTCCTGTGGCTTTTTGACTTATGACTGTATTGCTTAACGATGGAGTTTCCGGTCCCAAGTGTACTAACTTAACCACTAGACCAAATTGGCTCTCGGAATGCTTAATGAAACATTATATGGTTTAACCTCTTTTTTGGTAAATACAGCTTTCTGTAGATTCTAAATGTGAAGTTTTGTATCAATATAATAGAAAAGAAGGCAGCCAAGTTTTAAAAATGCACCATAAAATACAGACTCCACCTTTGTTACATCAAATCTCTATTAATGTACCTATCTGCAGCTATAGAGAGCATTGTCAAAATAGCAATTGTAGAAGTCGAAAGATGCCCGTTGCAGGCATGTTTGCACTACTAAAATAAATCTGGAAAAGACACATTCAGTTTGGTAATATAGTCTCACTTAACATTTTAAATAAAGGCTAGCTGTCTTTTGTTTAAAACTGAATGTTTCAGTATTTCACAGATACAAAGGAGCAACATTTTGAAAGCAGGAAAATACAGTATGCTAAAAAACTTAGAAAATTGTGTCTCTGCAGTCAGAAATGTGTGCCTGATGCCTGTCAAGGTAGATAACTATTTTAGTTACAACTATTTTAACAGCATATGAATGAGTGTAGCAGTATTGTCCTCTAATTAGCTTGGATTTAGCAGTGTGACTTCAGTGTGGAGATCAGAAGAAATGAAGAAGAAAAACAAGACAGGACCCAGGAAAAGAGAGAAATTCAGAGCAAATGTTATAGTAATGCCAGCAGGATCTTTCTGTTGTTATCAGTGTTCTTTTATTACTCTGCCCAAAGTGGGGGGGGGGGGGAGAGAGATTCAGTGATAGCCACTGAAATACCTGTTAGTAATTACGGGATGACGCTTCTGCCGAGAGGATAAATTCTGCTGATGTAGCTTTAGCTTCACTTCAGTGCTGTAAAGAAGGACCACCTCTCTCCTGTAGAAGGATTCATCTGTAGTTTTTCCTGGTTCCTCTAGTTAACAGGTGAGTTTGGCCTATGGTCAGATTTGAAAAAGAAGCTTTCTTCAATCTACCACAACACACATTCAAGACATTCATGATTCTTTCCATAAAATCGTAGAGTGGGAAGGCAACATTTAAGTCATTGCGTACGATGGCCGGCTCAGTTCAGGAATCCAAATTAAGGCGTCTGTAAAAGGTGGCTGACTAGCCTCTGTTGGAACAAATAGGGGAGTCTCACTGAATAATGGGTTTCCCCGTCAATCTGATCTTCCTGATAAAATTTTGTATTCTAACTTTCAGTCAGAATCTGTCTTGTAAAAGAACCTATAATTCTGTATCCTGCACCCTGGAAGAAAGGTGCATCAGGAGTTAATAAAATGATCTATATCAAGAGTTAATAAAATGATCTCACCATGGCAGGTTTACAGTTGAGCTTTTCCCCGTTTATAGAACCGGGAAAGAGGAGGCAGAATGAATGACAACTGGAAGTGGCAACTAAAAATGACTAGAGGCCATTGCTACGCCTGAAAAAGGGAATGCTGAATTCTAATCCTTAAGAAGGGAGCTTCATCTAATGCAAATTCTTCAACAGTAATTAAGCCTCTTGCAAAATCATTATCCTTGCATTATGTTTGTTTCTTTTCCAGTATGAAGATTCTTTGCAATCGGCCAAGATTCTTGTCTTATAGATCTTCCCACAATGACTCCAATGTATCTTGGGGCCTTTCTAGGAGAATATAGGAGTGTTAATTCAGGAGGCAAGCTATGAATCACTGAGATATTATTTGCCTTACTACAGCATGGCTAATTTTTTCCTCTATGTTCACATGTAATCAAATTCAATTTAATTTATTACATTTGGTATAGCCGACTCTATTAGACTCTGGGCGGCTTACAAAACCCAAAAGCAATAAAAAATTAACACACTACACAGAACTAAAACAACCAAAATGATGAATCATACAGATATGACAGGGACTCCACAGATAACCTCAGTAAATCCATTAATCCCAGATGTGGGAGCAAAGCCAGGTCTTAAGGGCCTTCCTGAACCCCAGTGGGTACAATCCGTACATCGGAGGGGGGGTGCTGTTCCAAACGGTGGGGACCACAACAGAGAACGCATGCTTCCTAGGTCCAACAAGATGGCAGTATCTAATTGGGGGGCCTGGCATATACCCATTCTGTGGGAACGGGCGGGCAGAGACAATTGAAGATAGGCGCTCCCTTGGATAGTCAGGCCCTGTGCCATGAAGGCCTTTAAAGGTGATGAGCAGCACCTTGTACTGCACCCACAAGCCTCCTGGCAACGAAGTCAGCTCATGTTGCAGTGGTGACCCATGAGCATACCGTGAAGTGCCCATTACTGCTTGCGCTGCTAAATTTTATACCAGCTGGTTGGTCTTCAAGGGCAGTCCCATGTAGAGCACCTTGCAATAGTCCAGGCATGAGGTGACCAGAGTGTGAGTGACCATCTGAAGGGCATCCTGGTCCAGGAAAGGGCACAACTGGTGCAAAGGCCCTCCTGGCCACATCTGCCACCTGCTCTTTGAGCAGGAGTTGCAAGTCCAGGAGGACCTCCAAGTTGTCTTCATTCTGAAGATAATCTAAGGACAGTGGATGAAAGGAAAGGGTGTATGGCTAGCATTGGCCAAGGACCAAGATCTGGTTATATCTGTACTTTGGAAATAATTTTGTAGCTGTAGATAGAGAATTGATATTGTACAATGGACAATGACATAAATTGTGGCCAAGATTAATTATTCCCATTGGCTTATCTTAGGCTGCGGTCGTCTAAGTATTTTGAACTTTTTAGAAAATATAGCTGGCTACAGCGGTAACTGCTCGGCATTACTTCCTCATCTTTTCAATCATCTGTGTTCTTTAGAAATACTGAGGCAACAGGCTATTTCTGTTTCTTAAGAAAGCTCACCTAAGCATCAGCCTTTTATAACCTGATTTTTTAAAAAAAATCATGCTGTGTTTTGCAAGCTTCGTGCTGTGAGGATACTGTGGGGAACCCCTTTTCCTGTGAGAGGTGAAGCAATTATATTGAAGGTATTGATGAATTGAAGGCTTTTAATATGATGCCTACAGCGTCCTGAAGATACTTCCACGTCTCCTGCTGACCTTGTTCCATCCATCATCAAGACAGGTTGCAATAGTAATTATGCTTCTGCTTTTCTTCCAAGGCCGGGGCTCTGTATTACCATATATGGTTGTTTTTCATGTTTAACTATTTTTATTTGACTGTCTTTGTTTAAACTATTACCTTTGGAGGAGGCTCCATCCAAAACAAGGAGGCTGTCAATATTCTTCTGACGGACTTACACCAATAGAATGCCGCTTCCTGGCTGGTTTCATATTTTCACACTTGGTTTTTTTGTTTTTTTCCCCCCTCTCCCATAAATTACATAGATTTTTCAAACCAGCATGTTGTATAAATGTCTGCTAAGGCAGACATTTCAAGGAGAAAAAAGATATCTCCAACCTGTGTTTCAGGTTAACTATTTTTGATAAACCTGAAACAACAACAGCAACAAATCTATCGAGCTCACTGTGATGCCAAAGCGCTAACAAAAGAAGAAGCTGTATATCTGTGCAAAGCCCAAACTGCTTTTCTGTTTTGCTTTGCTCCCGCCTTCTTAAAAGCAGTACAGTCACTGGCTCAGCGGTATTTCTGACACAGATAATATAAAAGAATATCTGCCTCAGCTCTATTTCTCTCTTTGCTCGAAGGGTGGCATGGGGAGAAAACGCAGCCTCCTTTGCTGTAGACAGTTGGCAGACTGGCCACCGGTGGGGCCACGGGAAGCCTTTTCCCTGGGCTAGGCTTCAAAGATGCAATTATATGAACCAGGGCAAAGAGATTTAGGAGAGCCAGTCTGGTGTAGTGGTTAAGGCGCCAGGCTAAAAACCGGGAGACAGTGAGTTCTAGTCCTGCCTTAGGCACAAAGCCAGCTGGGTGACCTTGGGCCAGTCCCTCTCTCTCAGCCCTAGGAAGCAGGCAAGGGCAAACCACTTCTGAAAAAATCTTCCAAGAAAACTGCAGGGACTGGTCCAGCCAGTTTCCAAGAGTCAAGACAGACTAGATAGATAGAGAGAGAGAGAGACAGAGACAGAGACAGAGACAGAGACAGAGACAGAGACAGAGAGAGACAGAGGGATTGTATTTCCCAACCTAATACCTAAATATACATCTGAATACCAGATCCATGGGGTAAACAGAGCAGGGATACAAAAGCCAAACTATAGGCTTGGCTTCTTGCTATGTATATTTGATGCCAGGGTGAAGCTGCTTCTGGATGTTAAGGAATGACTATGGGGCACTTGTCGTTAAGTTTACATCCAGATTAGAGCAAGCAGACATAATACTCAGGTCATCTTACCAAAAAATATCGCTTGGTGTTTATCCATGAAACATCTGCAGACAGCGTTCACTAACAAACATGAGATAAAAGGCAGGAAAAAGCAGGGAGGGACACGAGCAACAGGCAAGAACTTACAGTATCTATATATCTATCCATATCAAAAGAACTGATGGAACTTTTCAGAGCCTCTGGAAACAATAATGGGGGAATTAACATGGACAGTCAGCAAACAGAGGAAGTGGCTTTTGGTTATTTTTATGTATATTTTATATACCCAATAGAAGAGCAGAGATGAAAAGTGGAATACCACGTAACTTCTCCTATTCTGCATCATTAAAGTGCAGTTGAGAAACACTGGCCTATGGTGTCCCTCTTAGAGTTTAATAGAGTAAACCAATATAGAGGTCTCATCAATAGATGGATATATGTGGGTCTTGGTCTTGCTCTTTTTTTTGTTATGTGGCTTAGGGCATATATGTGTGTGTGTGTGTGTGTGTATGTGTATCACACACACACACACAAGTGAATCATACAAATGCAGCCGCGCAGGCAACCTTGGGTGCCCCAAAGTTTGTACATGTTACACCTTTGCTCCGTGAGCTGCGCTGGGTCCCAGTTTGCTTCCAGGTCCAATCAAGGTGTTGGTTATCACCTTTAAAGCCCTACATGGCATGGGGCTGGGTTACCTGAGGGACCGTCTCATCCCCATTACATCGGCCCATCCCACCTGGTCTGGCAGAGAAGGTATGCTACGGATACTGTTGTTGAAGGAATGTTGACTGGCGGGACCCAGAAGGAGAGCCTTCTGTGCCGTTGTCCCCTCCCTATGGAATATCCTCCCCCCAGAGGTGAGGGCCCCCCCCCACTCTCCTGGCCTTTCGGAAGGGGGTGAAGACCTGTCTCTGCCAACTCATGTGGTGCAAGAAGAGGGACAACCACCCTTGAAGATGCTCCTGTAGGTTAATAACCTTGTCTATCATCAGTACCTTGGAGGATATTATTTATGTATGAATATGGTTTTTATTGTATTTTCATTGTATTTTAATTAATATTTATTTCTGTTTTTACTGCAAACCACACAGAGTCACTCCTTAGTGACCAAATCTGAAATATAAATAAATATAAATAAATATGCATATCTTTAATAAGGGTGAGTCTTGAGGATTAGTGATCAGCTGCAAGCGTTGTTCAGGATTTTTGTCCATTTTTATTATTATTATCTTTTTCTTAAAGTGTATCCTTTAAGAGGGGATGCTCTTAAATTCTAGCCTGTCTTGGGGAATATCCTGTGTCCTTATAATTTTAATCAGCATCTCAGTTTTGATTTCCAAGAATGCAAAGCAAGCTTTTATCCAGTAGGGGGCTCTCTAATCCCACAACTGAACCGCTGAAACGCCCAATGGGAAGATGAATGTTTGTTTGGAGTGTTTAGCTGGAAGGATATACAAAAGGGTAACAGAATCCACTAATCCAGGATGAAATATTGCCAGTCTTCCTTTCCTTTCTTTCTTTTTCTAATTTTCTGATATGTTCATGAACACACGCTGAAGATTGTTGGGAATTTGGTTTACATTTTGTCAAGAGTACTTTATGTATGAAGTGCATGGAAGCTGTTTGGGGACGTGGTGGTGCTGTTGAAAAGGATGGTGCAATCCCTCAAGGAAAACAACCTTCATTTGCAATTAATATTACGTCTTCAGAAACTAATGGTAAAACTTCCTATTCAGTTTAGGCAGAACAAAACAGGCCATATGTTCCTGCTTTCAGAGTTCAAGACTTAAATGTGGTGAATGAATATTCAACTCCATTTGCCTTAAACTTGACGTTCATAAGACTCTTTCTTCTCTGTTCTCCCATCACCATGAGGTGTATCCTGTTTTGATGTCCTTCCTTGACCTGGAGTCCTCTAGACATGTTGATGAAGACATCTAGAAGACATAGATTCACTATGGCTGATAAAGAAGATTAAGCTATTAGAATCTGGACTTAATTTTTTTAATGAAAGATCAGTTTTCTCATTAAAACTTGAATTATTAAAATTCTAGAGCAGTTGAGAAAGTAAATACAATTAATGAGAGGTTTGTATGAGCTCTCTGTTTAGTTTTAGTTGGTTTTGATTTGAAATGAAGATTGAGAAGGTTTTTTGACATGGGAAATTCCATGTAAGGAAGATAAATGTTACTGGCATAGTCCCATTTACTATATCATGGATTTTAAATTTGCTAATCTAGTTTTTACTCTGGTTTTGTGTTTGTTAAAGTGGCAATTTCTGCTTTTGACCGCTGATAAAGAAACCTACATAGAAAAGGTCAGTCAGTCCTTAAAAGAAGTCAGGGAAGAAGGGAAGGAAGAATTCAGAATAATAAAATGTAGAATCAAATGACAGTATGTATCAAAATGCACCCCATATTATTACTTTTAATGGCTTAAAATGGCACTTTTTGTTTATTCACTGTCTGTATTGTTTTCCCTCTGCCTTGTAGTTTTTCCTCACCCTGATAAAGATAACCACAACCTCTGTTTCTGTTAGGAATTATTCTGCCAAATAATACAAGCTTAATTCAAGCCAGACTCCTTCCTTCTTCCAACAAGGAGAAGATTGTTGCTAGGGATCTGCAGCAGATCCTAAAAAGGCTCATATTTTTGCTTAACTGCCCTGCTGATACTATGCTATAATCTTCTCAGAGTGTACATGTATCCTGAATTCCATGTGCCACGTTACCTGTTCTCGTTGGGCTGTTTGCGTTGCATACCGGCACACAATTTACAAGCGAAGTTGGGACTAGAAGAGGACTTTGTCCCTTGACTTCAGTGCACATTCCTAGAGCGAGCTTCCTCCACACAGCCCAAGATCTCCAAGCCCTAGAATATACAGTTGCCACGTGAAGAGCTTCTGTTCAATGGTTATGCAAAGCAGACTTTTATTTTACATCTTTCCTTCTCCAATAATAATCAACAAGTAGACTAATGGCAGCAGAGCATCTTGGTCCTCATAGGCTGATTTTGGGTTTATCTGTTGTTTTTAGCAAAAAAGAAAAAGAAAAATCAGAGTACAGTCGGGTGAAAAAGAAAGCACACCCTCTTTGAGTTCAATGGTTTTACGTATCAGGACATAATAAAAATCATCTGGTCCTTAGCAGTTCTCAAAAGTAGGTAAATACAACCTCAGATGAACAACAACACATGATATATTACACCATGTCATCATTTATTTTACAAAAAGAAAGCCAAAATGGAGAAGCCATGTGTGAAAAACTAAGTACACCTTATGATTCAGTAGCTTGTAGAACCACTTTTAGCAACAATAACTTGAAGGAATCATTTTCTGTATGACTTTCTCAGTCTCTCATATCACTGTGCAGGAATTTTGGCCCATTCTTCTTTACAACATTGCTTCAGTTCATTGAGGTTTGTGGGCATTTGTTTATGCACAGCTCTCTTGAGGTCCCGCCACAGCATTTAAATCAGACTGGGCTGACTGGGCCATTGCAACACCTTGATTCTTTTCTTTTTCAGCCATTCTTTTGTAGATTTGCTGGTGTGCTTGAGATCGTTGTCCTGTTGCATGACCCAATGTCAGCCAAGCTTTAGCTGTCGGACAGATGGCCTCACATTTAACTCTAGAATACTTTGGTATACAGAGGAGTTCATGGTCGACTCAATGACTGCAAGGTGCCCAGGTCCTGTGGCTGCAAAACAAGCCCAAATCATCACCCCTCCACCACCGTGCTTGACGGTTGGTATGAGATGTTTGCACTGATGTGCTGTGTTTGGTTTTCGCCAAATGTGGCGCTGTGGATTATGGCCAAACATCTCCACTTTGGTCTCATCTGTCCAAAGGACGGTGTTCCAGAAGTCTTGTGATTTGTTCAGATGCAACTTTGCAAACCCAAGCCGTGCTGCCATGTTCTTTTTAGAGAGAAGAGGTTTTCTCCTGGCAACCCTTCCAAACAAACCATACTTGTTCAGTCTTTTTCTGATTGTACTGTCATGAACTTTAACATTTAACATGCTAACTGAGGCCTGTAGAGTCTGAGATGTAACTCTTGGATTTTTTGCAATTCCTCTGAGCATTGCACGGTCTGACCTTGGGGTGAATTTGCTGGGACATTCACTCCTGGGAAGATTGGCAACTGTCTTGAATGTTTTCCACTGGTGAATAATCTTCCTCACTGTAGAATGATGGACTTTAAATTGTTTGGAAATGGCCTTATAACCCTTCCCAGACTGATGGGCAGCAACAATTGCTTCTCTAAGATCATTGCTGATGTCTTTACTCTTTGGCATTGTGCTAACCCACACCTCAATGCTCAAGACCAGCCAACTCCTAAAACTTCGGCTTTTATCGAGGTAGTCATACTTGCTGATGATCAATTGATCAAGGGCATTTGATTAGCAGCACCTGGCTACTACTTAGCCTCTTCATACCTAAGGAAGCAGTAAAAAGAAAGGGTGTACTTTCTTTTTCACACGACTGTATATAACACCAAAGCTATGCAACATATCTCTTTCTCCTATCTAACTTCCTCCAACAAATTAAGTTAAGTGATGCAATTAAAGATAACTTCTCTGATGCTCAAATAGTTTGTAAGTGTCAGATAAAGGGGTGTACTTCAAGTTCAGCCGAATTTTGTACAACAAAGGAAAAATGTGAAGTGCACCAAACACACATGTGTTGTCTTCTCTGCATGATGTTTGAGGGTGTCAGGTCATGGACACAGATGGGAATCAGAGACTTGAAGTGTCTACTTAAAAAGCTAAGAAGCTTGTGCAATTTAAGTGTCATATGGAAAGCTGCCAATATTTGATGTTAGGCAGAGTAAGTGGATGAAGTCTACTTTGTGACTACAGGAAAGCATCATCAAGAATTCAAGAACAGGTATATTCTTTTGAAAGACATCAATTGTATATGATACAGTGGAGTCTTTGAATTGGCACTTTATGATTACAATGCTGGGGGATTCAACAAAATCAAAAGGCTTTAGAGGCCTCTTAATCTTGTGACCTGTTTCCATGGAATTTCACCAATATTCCAATCTTCAGAGTTTACAAAACAGTTTGGAAATGTTTGTTTAGTTTCTCTTCCTTAGTTTCTCTCTGCCTGGCCATTGAAACAACCCTACAAAGATACTGATACTTTGCCAACCGTACTTATATTTTCATACATTTGATTAAGAACATTCTCAGCTAGAAGGCTTCTAAGGCTTTATAGAACTGGAAGTTCTTGGATACAGATCATTTTCATAGCCTTCCTCCAGCGACATAGATGCTCCCAGAAGAGACCAACAAACAGAAAATGAATCTCTTCTTCATTCCATCTTGCATTAATTATGTTTACAATCATACACAGCCATGAGAGCTTCTAGAGATTGTTTTGAAAATGCCTTTAAAAAGCCAGTGTGGTATAATAGTGAATGTGGTGGACTAGAAATTGAGAGAGACAGGTAGACTACCTTCAGTCATGGGAGCTCACGGAGTGACTTGAGACAGACCTTCTGTTTCAGCCCATCGTCCCTCTCAGAGTGGTTGCTGTTGTTGTAGGGGGGAAAAAAAGTGGGAGGTGTGGTATGCATGCATGCCACATTGCACTCCTGGAGGAAAGGGATGTAAATATAAATAAATGGAATTAAAAGACCTGATCAGCATGAAATCTAATGGGTATCTCCACAATAATTAGGATTAGGAACTTTAATAATGTTGGGGAATAGAAGGTCTGCAGACACCTGGACAAAGACAACAGCTTTGATTTTAAATTCTGAACTAGCCGCACTTGAATTTCAATTCTCAGCAAGCTGTGTGTTGAGGGAGGTAATTGTCACATTTTTCAACTAGGTGGAGATGCAAATTTCCAGTATCCCCGAACAGAGATTACAAAGCTTAAACTTCACAGGGAGGTGGACTTTGAAAGGGGATTTGTTTGCCTTCTTTGCTTCCCTTAAAGGAATAAGGATGCTTTTTCCCCCCACCTTTCTTGGCCTCAGTGACACCAAACACATACAAGCTCAGGGAAGAAACAAATGCTTGATATGATAATCAAGCCCTTTGGAGACTTGGTGACATGAGTTGGAAGACAGATTGTTTTATGGCACGTTTAAAGAACCTACCATTCATGTCACACTTTCAGTGCTTCTGTTTTTTCTTCTCTCCAGATTTTTTTTTAAATTTTATTTTGTATCAATGCTAAAATGACTGTGATATCTTGCAGCACTTTTTTTACCCTGTGTAGGCATCATGAAAGAGGCTGGAGTAGCTGTGCAGGAGCCTTCAGAATAAAGATGTTGCTGGCAATAACCTGAAGGGGCCCTATTGACACCTGGATTAAAAAAGGAGGGAGCCAATGAGAAAAAGAGAAGAAAAGAAACACTTCCTGCTGCTTAGGAAACAGATATGGGTCCCCCCCCCCCCCGCCCAGCTTTGAGACAGACCATGATTCCACCTCCCATCCCACTAGAGATTTTCATGGAAATGGCATCCTGGTCCCTTGCTACTGTCAACAGCAATATTTCAAAGATGTTCTCCCCCTGTTGAAAACAATTGCTTGTTATTATGACTGTATGACTTTGTTGATGTTATTTCTGGATTGTTTCATCAAAATCATTGTGGCAAAGCTGGCTTCATTTCTTAGGGCTGGGAAGACAAGTTTAGCCTACAGAGAAGTGAATTCCAGGCAGGGATGAGAAAATGCAGTGGGTATGGTTGTAACAGTGCATTCACCTCCTTCCATTCTGGTGATCATGACAGCTAAAATATTGAAGAAGGACAGACAAGGAAACCAGATGAATTTTATACACTTGGTTGGAAAGGCCTGAGTGGTTAAGGGCATCCAAATGCCTTTACAGGGCTGCTGTTTGGAAGGGAGATTGATGGATGCTCTTTTTTCTGGCAGAGGAGAAGTTGGGGACTAAGTGTCTCATCCTGGGTGAAGCCACCAGCTTTGCCAACTTGAATTAATTGTCCATCGTGAGAAGGTTGATCCCTATAATACTGGAAGCAGATTTATGGTTGTGATGAGCCAGTGGCTTTACTGGGCCACTTGAGAAGCCAACTCCCAAGCTGTTCTAGTGTGAACTGCAGTCTTACAAAGGCAGTAAAAGTACAGGGAGAATGAAGGAGCAAGACACTGAGTAGCTTGATAACTTCCCGTCCATAGACAACCCCCAGTAGAAGCTATGATGGCATCTTGATTCAGGTGACGTCAATTGCCCATCATCCTGAGTGTGCCCATTTATAAAACTTGCAATTATTTTATTACCAGTTAATACAATTTAAAATCTGTTACAATTTTCTATTTTAATAGAATCAGATCCATTCCTGTATTGATCTTAAAATTATTATTATTTTTTTAGATTTTTATCCCGCCTTTTTTTATATATACAACTGAAGGCAGCAAACATATCTAATGCGCCTTCCTCCTCCTATTTTCCCTTCATATCTTATCAACCCTGTGGGGTGGGGTGGGCTGAGAAAGAGGGAACCCAGCTGGCTTTCATGCCTGAGGTGGGACTAGACCTCACCGTCTCCTGGTTTCTAGGCCAACACCTTAACCACTACACCAATTGAACAATCAAAGAAAAGACCAAGGAGAGAAGCAGAGAAGCCTTAGTTTTCTTCTACTTTAACCGTATCTTGTTCATACTTTTATAAAAAGCATTGCAACTTTAGGATAGCCATGTTTTATTGCCTCCAGAAAAAGGAAAGCCTTGATGATATACATCAGTCTCCATACAGCTATATGAAATGTGTGGTTATCTTTACTTTTATGGATTAATTGCCTTACTAGATATTGTAAAATACAGGATCCAAATTCCTCATTGTCTGTGGGAAGCTGGCCTTATAAAGGTAAACTCTTTAAGTGATTAACCTGGAGAAATTCTGCTTTAAATTCTGCTCCCCATCCTACCCCCTTGATCTGGTAAAGGTATGTTGAAAGAGGCACAGGAGTTTTGACTTTTCAAAATTGATTTTCAGGTCTGCTATGGAATGGCATTCATCTAATGTCTCTTTCAAACCTGGAAGGGCTTCTGCTGGCTTTGTTGCAGACAAGAAAATACCATCAGCAGAAAGGCTGATGGCATGAATTACATTATTGATTTTCATATCTAATATCAGTAGGTGAGCAAAAATAGTCAAGTCAAAGAAGGAAAAAGCAGCAATCAGGAAGAAATCTAATTTACTAGTGTGACTAATAGTTATAAATAATTGTTTTATCCAGGAAGTAAAATGATTATCATTTCATAATATCTCTACAATCCTATATTATAGATTGTTGTGCCTAATATTTCATATACTGTACATTCTCAACGACCAAAAGATTTTGTCTTAAAAAATCTTGTTTAGTTCAAAAGGGAAAACATTTCACTTTCCTAAAACTGCATTGTTTCCTTTATTGTAATAAATGAAGAACAACGTCTTCAAGATGGGAATAATGGAGAAACTATATGTGTTTTGTTTTATCGCTCCTTTATTTCCCACCATCACCACAAATTGGGGTCATGAAAAAGAATGCAAAGATACCTTATGGGCTTCTCTATCTGTCTATCTATCTTCATCCTTTGCCTCTTTTAAAAATATTTTTAAAAGTTGTAAGATGGACTGCAGGGAGTGATTTGAATCACTAAATCGGGCTGATTAGGAAAGTTAATTCAATTCAAAAGAAAAAAGCCAAATTTTCAAATTGCTTTAGAGACATCTGATTCCGTAGCTGCAGAAGATTTCCTGATGGTCATGAATCTGGATTTATGATATTAGCGATATATTATTATTTTATAGTAGTATTATATTTACTACTATCCCATTTTATTATTATAATATTTTATTGTATCATGGATTTTGTGTATTAGTTATTTGTTTCACCTTTGCTGATGTTTTTTATTCTTGCTGATATGGTTGTAAGACTAATCAATGAAGTTGAAAAGTTGAAAAGACTGCAGGGAGTGAAGAGAAGTGCTTATGTGGTAGCCCACTGGAACGGTTCTTACTTAGCTCATTTTTGTTGGCGATGCGGAGAACTGGCATTCTCGGGCCTCAGCTAGAAAGGCAATGGGAGACTCATACTGTTGTACATCTTGTTTTTAAGCTGTCGTTTTCCAAAAGTCGCATTTGCCTTCCCCCGAAAGCGAATAGCGTTCCTGAGACAAAGAGGCAACTTGACGCTTTTCCGCAATCGTGTTCCAAGCATCTTGTGCCTCACTGCCTGGTGGGAGAGGAAGCGCAAAGGAAGCCATCGCTGGTGGAGCACAAGCAATTGGCAGTCTTTCCTGATTTATTACTTCATTCATTAATCCATATATAAAATGCAATTTAGGATAAGACTCAGAAATCCTTGCTGTGACACGTTCTCGCATATTTGATAAATGATTCCTCTGGCAGGGGTTTGAAGGGCATCTGCAGTAAATTCTGCTGAGATCTATTTTTCAAAACATGTTTGCACTTTCCTATCAGATTAGAGTATCCCTTAGATGAGAGGAAGTGATGAGATTTCTGTTGCTCAGCTCAGGGTCTCTAAAGTCACTGAAAGCAAGCAACCTTCCCAATAAAAATCTTTGCTTTCTTTTCCTATAAGGACAGACTGGAAGAATGTCAGCCAGTCAAGCAAGGAGCAGAAAAGGCATAGAACAACTTCTCAACTGTCCCTGAAGACACACAGGCACACGCATATAATCGAATGCTACCGTTTTGTGGTCCCCACTTGCACAAGTGATTAAAGATCCAGTGGAAACTTCATACAGTTTTGTTGTGAGGTACGAGTGCTTGGAGATTGATGGTAGCTTTTGTAATAAAGTATTAAGAGTACTGCTTGAGCAAAGGGGAAAACAACATCTGTTCAGGAAAATGGAAACCCTTATTGTTTTCTCTATGCTTCCTTCCAGCCAGCTGTTAATACTCTTCTCACCTTTTAGAAGCTAAGTAGGATGAACTATGGTTAGGACTTGGATGGGAGACCATCTGCAGAAATGTAGGGCTGTAGGGAATTGCCCAATTTCCTAAATTGGGAATTAAAAATAAAACATGCTGAAAAAAGCCGGTGACTTTCATATCATGCCAAGAACTGCATGGCTGTGCCTATGTAAGTCATTTCACTGTAGGTTACATTGCTATCTTTTTGACAGCAAGTGTGGTGTATGTAGTGGTTAAGGTGTTGGATTAGGACTGTGGAGATCCTCAGAGTTACTAGGTGATATTCAGCCAATCATTCTGTCTTAGCTCAACATACTTCATAAGGTTGTTCCGTGAACAAAATGAAGGGAGATCTCTTCAAAGGTTGCCTACAATTCCTGGATGAAAGATGGGATATACATCTAACAAACAACCTTATCTGCTGTGGCACTAATCTGCTACTGAAATGCACACAGCATTCCTCCAATGTTGGATGAGTGGCTGGAAAGAAGGCTTGTTTGAACCAGCTAATACTCTATAGAGACAGCGAATAAGAGATCTCCATAACCAGGAAGTACCTGGCATTGCATCTTCAACTTATGCATTTCTTTCATGTCTAGGGCCATGAGGGGAAACAAGCTAGGAGTCCCACCAAAGAGAAGCTGTCCCATCCTGCAGCTTCAGAGAAGGCACTGCAAAACTGTCATTGCAGCATTTCCACTAGATTGAAAGCTGAGGCAATTAATTTCTCTACTTTACCAGCTCAGCTTTCACTGAATGTCAAAGCCTCTGTTGTTGTGGGGTAATCTCTGATAGGTAGCCTCTTTGCCCATAGAAGAGTCCAAGATCTCTCTCAAGCCCAACCTGCAATGTTCTTCCCTTCCCTTCCCTTCCCTTCCCTTCCCTTCCCTTCCCTTCCCTTCCCTTCCCTTCCCTTCCCTTCCCTTCCCTTCCCTTCCCTTCCCTTCCCTTCCCTAGCAAATAGGGTGTGTTACAACTTTTTGAAGCACCTTGTAAGACCATTCATTGCAACTCAATTGCTTATCCTCAGATGCCAGGCTATAGAGGAATGATATCCTTCTGCCATGTTGGCAAGACACAACATTACCTCTGCAGTTTAGTTAAGTATAAATGATCTTGGACTGTGAATTAAGAGCAATGCAGCTCAGCAGTTAGAATGTTAACTCATATGTTTTGGGCTTGTCCTACTGTTGCCATATTTGGAGCTAAAATTCAGAAGATTGTCAACAGGATTTTAGAACAGTAGCTGTTTGTCAGGGTACAGATTATTTTCTTAGGACATATCTGCATGTCCTGCTTAATCTGCTGCCAACATGGGCTACCCACTTCTTCTGGAGTACAGAAATGGGCCACATTATGCTCCTCCCACTCCTACTCCATTGCAAAACAGCTACAATTCAAAGTAATGTTTTTCTGCCCAAGTCACAGAACAGATCCTTCCAAGCACTCTGTTTTGATTTAGTTAACAGCCTCAGCAGTTGATACAAGGATACAAGTTGATAAATAGAGCAGTTGATGCAAGGATGGCTTGATGGTCTGCGATTTCCATAGCTCTGTAAAAGCTCCTGCTGCTTTCCATTCTTGTTATTCCCAGTTAACATCCTTTCCATTTCTCCCCAGACTATGTGAAGCTGGCTTCCCTTCCCCTCCCACCCCCTGCCAACTTAGTTCTGTGACTCATAAAGAAAATCTCTAGATAAGAGCATGACATCAGGTTGTTACACAAAGAGCCACTAGTTGTAAGGGGGTTGAAAAGAAGGAACACTCTGGCAAATATATTATATTATGGAATGATGGATCGGTGCGTAGCCACAGTTTGTCAGGCAGCATTGGTACAATGTTAATATATAAAATGAGAAATAAGGGGATTGTACAAACTTAAAGTGGCAGAAGGCAGGCAGGTGGGGGGGGAGATGTCCCTGAGAGAAAGCCAATACAGGGGGCTAAGGGGCACGACCAATCCCCCAAAAGAAAAGGCAGAGATAGGGAGACCTACATACACCATAACCATTCAATACTGTTGACTTCCTTGCACAAATGGGAAGGACAAAAAGCAGGGGTGCAACCAATCCTGTCCTACCTTGGCCCTAGTCTGAACCGAACACCATCCTGATCCCATTGCCAAATTACTACAATCTGGACTAATATTTCTGAAGTCGGTTTGAAAAAAGCTGGAAGCAGTGCAGGAGACGATCAGTTCAGGCTGCCGTGCAGAAATACCTTTAGTGATTGCTCCAGCATTTGGAATTTATTAAGGCATAAAGAATTGTGGATCTTTTGTCCATGGGCGATGGCTGAAATAATTATTATACATTTGCAACTGCTGATATATTGTTTATCAACTTTTGAATAAGGGTGTTGTGTTGTTTGTTTTTTGACTGAAGGGCAAGAAGGATGACTTTCAATTAATCCATTTACATTTTCGCCAGTTGCTTCTTTCTGATAAAAAATTTCAGACTTTCTACTCCATTTTTTAAATGATAAATTTACATCACATTGTTCTCATTACTATTATATATAATTTTATTGTTGTTTAATAACACATACACACAGAGAAAAACATAAATATTTAAAAAGTATTTCCCTTTAAAGTGATAGGAGTCATTCTGCACACCAAAACTTACAACAATATTCTCTCTTTGTGAGACCTTCCCCTCTGAAAAAAAGTTTGTGGTTTAAAATGTAGTAGAAAAGCCCCAATCTTGTTTCAGGGACTTAATTGTAGAGGGCCTTGCATGGTTACAATTGAATTAAAATGTCCTGAGCATGGCTGGTTTCAGGAAATATTAATTATATCTCAGTAAAAGGAAATGAAAACCCCATCAATTTAGAGTTCATCTCTTTAGTCTCAGACAAATAATATTAAGGTAACGTTAAGAGTTCAGACTGTATCATTTAAACAGTGTCATGTGATGGGACCCAGGAAGAACGTCTTCTCTGTCACGGTGACTGCCTCTGGAGTGACATCTCCCAAAAGATTTGTAAAACCTGGTTCTTCCCCCAGGCCTGGGGCAAGAGTGGCTGATGGACCCCTGTGGGGTATTTGATTTGTGAGATTCTGTTGTTACTTTTCCTGGACTTTTCCTTTTGTAGTTTTTGGACTGTGTTGTTTTGAATTTTTATTTTACTATACTGCCCAGAATCACGATGGAATTGGGCAGCCTATACATTTTATCACACAGTAAGTTAATAAATATGTCTAACTGACGTGTAAAAAAATTGTTGCTAAAATCGTTCTTGCTTTAGACACAATGTGTGAGCTGCATGGATGTACCAGTGGGGCTAAAGGGGGAGGTATCTGTCTTCTGCCATTTGGCCCCTAAAAATGCCATTTTCCTGAAAGCAACTTTTCTTTCAGAATGAAAACATCTCAGGTCTTTTACACACATTCGCCCATAATGTACTTCCCAAATCTAATAAAATAAAACCTGGGTCTTCTTTGAGTTGAGTGCAGCTCCGAGTTACTTTGTGGTCATGATGAAGCAAACTTTTTTTGTCTTTGTTTTATTTTTCCTTCCTCTGCAATGGCTTTCTACAGCCCTGCAGGGTCTCCAGTCCAAGGTACTAACAGAACTGACCCTATTTGCTTTTTGAGGTCAGCAAAGTTTGGCTAAGTACTGTTACCTTGCTAAGCTTGATTCCCAGTGACTTCCTTGACATTTATGTAGTCCTCTTGGCATGAAGTCTTTTGTGATGTGCTTCTAAACTTCCTAGCCTCACCTACCCCCTGGGATTCCCTATTGTTCAGCCATCCTCCTACTAACCAAACCTAGCTCTTTGAGATCAACCAAAGCCATCTCTCTTAAAATTAAAGAGTCCATCCTTTTGGATAGCAACACAAAGGTCCAGTGTATTGCTGAATATTAGAGGAGAGTTTCAAAAGTTCCTAGTTGAATCCCTGGTGAAAGATTCATCTGAAAATGGAAAGATTTCTACCTGAAATTCTGCAGAAATGTTGTCAGTGTACTTAATATCAACCAAAATTCATTAAGGGTTTGAGTTTGAATAAGATGTTCTCGGGAAGAGCAAGGAACAGCATTTCTTGGATGCATATTCCAACCGTCTATGTGAACTTCAGTTAGTAGCCCAAAGATCTTGGCTAAAGGCCAACTAAAAGAAGAGTGACACAGAAGTTGGAATATTCATTCCTGTTCCTTCAGGCTGCCATTTTTTAAGGTTTGGTTCAAGAAGGCATGCTGGTTAATCTGGATCTGTTGCAAGTCCTGACAGATGGCATTGGAAGACCTTTTTTAGAGTGGATGAGAAGAATAAGACACAGAAAGAAGGTGGCCATGGAACCATAGAAACACTTTCTGCAATTAATGGAAAGGTCTTCTGCAGAAGATCGCCCGTCTACATCACAGCCAATGAATCATTCTAATCTAGCTAATTAAAACCTTCAACTTTTAGAGTTAGAAATGAAACCAAAAAAAAACAAAAACCAAAAAAACCCAAAAACTATTTTCTTCATAGCTCCAGCTAACATTTTTGTTCCCCTTTCTTTCTGTTAAGGGGCATTGCACAAATCCAACAGTTTCCCTCTCTCTCCTTCTCTGCTTGCCTGACTTCTTTCCTTAAAATCATCCTAATTTAGCAGCTGCTTCAAAATTCCTCCCTAGAAAATGAAGAGTAATGACCAAAATCATTTTATTGTTAATGCCAAGCATGATCTTGGCACAGAGATGGCATATCTATTGCCAGTGCATAAAGAATAGTGTAATTCACACCTTTTAATAGGTTTACACAATTGTGAACCAGTAAATGAAACCTAGTAAGTTTAACACTGATATTCAGCAGCCGAAGAAGGAGGAGGAGGAGGAGGAGGAGGATTCCTGTTTACTTGGAAATACAAGGTTGTTGAATACTTAACATCTGCATGCCTTTGTTTTAGTGGCTGCAGGTAGCATGGAAGTAGAATGAAAATGAATTACTTTCATAAACTAAGGGGAAAGAAACACATGACTAATATTTCCAACTTTTTTTTTAACTTTACGGTCTAACAACTTGATATTGTCAAAACAATGGGATGCCCTGAGTACTAAAAACCATTGCAAATATCAAATTCTATGGTTGCCTAAGGATTAGACAGACAGTGCTTCTTAAAAATTAGCTGTACATGGATGGAAACATTTTGGGAGACTTCATCCTCCATGTTTATGTGCTCTATTAACCAAGATATTTCTTGTTACTCCAAGAAGTTTTAATGCTTTGACTATGCAAGGTTGTCTTTAATGTTGGGCAATGTATTAACTGCTTGATATAAAGTGCATAGCAGATAGGTAGTGTTCAACTCTGATATCTAATGTTCTGTGTCTGGGCTCCAACCATTATACTACAATATTTTCATTACTAGTTTTCAGTTATTTGAAGACAATGGTCCCATTAGCTGAGACTGAAGATGGATTTTTTTTTCTTCTGTTTTTCCTATAGTCACCGTGAGTTCATTGAGATGCAACTCCCCCAAGGCAATGAATTTCTGCATCTGTTTTCAGGGTAGATACTCTGCCTGAAAATGCAGATTCCTGAGTTTCAGCAACTGTAATGAAGGGTTAAGTTTTCAGTTTTGTGCTCAAGCCAGGGAAAAGAGTGAGATAAACCAAACCTAAATTGCAAACTCAGCCAGACCAGAGTTTCAGTATAGCCAATCCTGCAATGCAGATTCGCACAAAACATAGTTACACAAGCAAGGCAATGATGGTTAAAACCAGGGAAACTGGAGATTGGCAAAGCATAAATAAACAATAAAACAATAGCATCATGTTTTCATCCTGATATAAGGTTGTATTCTGCACTTGTCTTCTTTGCTTTTCCACAATTCTCCATCAATGCTCCTGAGGAGTTGGAGAGAGGAGCGTTCTGAGTCAGGCAAAGATAAGTTTAAAAGTTGGGTTTTGGTTGCAGAAACTCAGAAAGCCTTATCTGCAGTCTGGCCAGAAGTGGAAGCTTCTTACCCATTATTTTTAGCAGTCTAAGACAGCAACATTTCCAGAGAGGCCTCTTTTCAGCATCTGATAGATCTGTGATCTACGTGATGCATGCGGATAAATCCCAAATCATTTGTTTTGTATAAATTATTCCAGATTAGTAAACTGGAATAGAAGATTTATATGTGTTCCAGAGCTTTATTTCCGAGCAGGTGCATAAAATTCTAAAACTTAATCAAGTTTTAGGTAACTCCAGAGTGGATTAATAGTTACATTACATGCAGGATTATTGCCTCAGCCACTGAATGGAGAATGGCACTATCATATTGTCTGAAATTCCTTGTGCATTTCAGGAGCAGGAACTTTTCAAATCAAAGAATCACAGAATCATGAGATTTGGAAGGAACCATTCAGGCAATGGAATCCTATCCCCTGCTGAGTGCAAAAAGCTGAAGTAAAGCATCTCATGCAGATGGATTTCATGTGAACACATATGATGAATGGGTAGCCAGTCACCTCTCTGGGAAATTGGTTGCAATAATGAGCTGTTCTTATTGTGTTTTCCAACATTCCATATCTAACATTCAATTCGCTTTTCTTATCCGTTATTCCATGTCCCACATTGTGGAATGAAAAGTCCTAGGTCTTCACCTTCTGTGTCACATCCTTTCAGATATTTGAAGAGTGAGTGCTATCAAATTCACACTCAGCTGTCTTTTCTCAAGGCTCATCATACACTTCAAATTAAGCATTTCCAATTTTGATTATCTGTACAGAGTCTATTGCTGCTTCTGAAGTTTATCTATTTATCACGTCAGAAATTTATGGGGCCGCTCAACTGGCACACAAGCAACTTTGGGTGACGTATGTACATCAAGGTGAAACAAATATTCAAGTACAATTAACTGCAATAACAATAATTAATATACAATTAGGACTCTTTGACACGGCCTCCACTTCACCATCTCTTATCATCTCTTTTCATCCTGACCCCAACACCTGGGGGAAGAACCAAGTTTTTAATGCCTTTCTAAAAGTCATCAGGGTTGAGTCCAGCCATATATTGGGGAAGGGGGGGGGGGGATTATTCCAGAGGTCAGGCCCTGCAATGCAAAGGAAGGGACTTGAAGTATGCCTATCCTATTAGTGTATATGGGATGGGCAGGAATCATAGAGAGAGGTGGTCCCGCAGGTAATCTGATCCTGTGCTGTAGGGCTTTATAGGTGATAACCAATAGCTTGAATTGCACTCGAAGCCTATTGGGAGCAACTTCTATTCATACAAAATAAAATTACATTTGCCTTTTTGTAGCCACATTGCACTACCAGAAGAGGGTGCCTATGTGTGTGTGTGTGTGTGTCAAAAAGTCCATATGGTGGGTGTGACTGCTCCATTGAATCCCCACCTCTTTTTAGTATTTATGTGATGTGCATCATGCACGTTAAAAAGGGGTGGGGCTTTAACTGCATGGTTATGCCCACCATTTGGACTTTTTTAACACACACACACAACACGAATGTCCTTGGCTGGCCGATATTCAGCTTGCAGTCAAGTACTGTGGGGGACACTGGCCATATTCTCAGCAGAAACTGATGTATTTGCTAGCATCATAAGAGAAGGGCTGCACTTCTCTGGAATGTCAGAGTTTATACAGATGATTAGAAAATGGCAAGAAAGTGTGAAATCTTCTTGAGAAATTTTACTAATATAACTAATACCTTGAAACATGAAATCCCTTTCAAGTTTCACTCAAGCAGAAGACTTTCAACTTGTTTCAGTGTGTATGACATTCATGGCCAGTTTTAGAAGTACTCTAGGTGAATGGGCTCTTTTCTAAGTTCTGTTTTGGGAACTGCATTCTGTCCATCTTTCTATGCGTGATTCATAGCCTCAGAACATTGAAAAGGACTTAAAGGGCTCTCAAATCTAACTTTTTGCTCATGCAGGAAATCCACTAGCCATCCAGCCTCTGCTTCATAATCTCTAATGATGGAGAGACATTCTGAAGCAATCTTTGCACCAACAGTTGGTACCATCTGGAAGTTCTTCCAAATACGTATCAAATCGATTTCTAGATTACTTAGTTGGTAGAGACATCTGTCTATATGAACTGAAGCAGTGTACAATCTTTCAGAATATTGTACCTATCTCATAAAGGGCTTGATCTTAGTGACAAGGCAGAATGCCCTTCAAATCAGTATTGCACTGCACTGAGACCTCAGGTGGATACACTTGATAGAGATCAATTACTCCCAGATGTTCCATATACGACTTCTGAACCTAGAAGTTCCATTTAGACTTTTCCATTTTGAAATCCTCCAGATTTTGTTCTACAATTGCGTGCATTAATGGGACTGGGGGAGGGTGCATTTAGGTTTTGTGATTAATATTTTGGTTAAATCTATCCTCTGTTGTTTTGTTTAATTAAAGATGGCCATCTACATATCACATGCTTGATCAGTGATCCAGACATATGCATAAAGAGAAACTGAACCAGTGCATATAACAGTATTTTTGTGCTATTTTTCTTTCTCTTAATCTGGGATTCATGTAATATGTAAATACTTTAATTCCTATATGTTTTGAATCCCCACCTCAGCATAACTTGGCATCTTATCCTGGAGGTTCAGATGCTGATAGAATAATTTCTGATCTCTACCACTCCATCAGTACATATCCACATAAATTCAGTGGTAGTTTAGAGCCAATTAAAATTTATAAGCCACAAGGAGTGAGTGAAATTCTGAGGATTAATTTACTCACTGGAGTATTAATCTGTGTAATGTACTAGGTTATCCTCGAGTAATCTTGGCTATACAGAGATTGGAAGATACATTTCCTTGCATGTTTTACTGTAAATGCAGTAATTAGTCCCACTGGGCCAGCTACACACACACAGCTACAGTGGGTGTTACCAGCACAGCCTCAGTGTGAACTCTGGGGAAGAAGAAGGAGAAGAAGAAGGAGAAGAAGGAAAAGAAGAGAAGGCAGCAGCAGAAAAAATAAGTGAAATCAGCATCTTGAAACAGATCCTTATTTCGGTAGATGATGCCATTCAGTCTCGATTCCCTGCTGTGAGTGTAAGATTAGGTGAGAGGAAAAGCTCAGAAATGCTCTGATGATTAGAAGCGATGGGTTCCCTTCTGCTGTTTTTGCCCCCCTGTTATTCCTCACTTCCTTTAGGCAAAGAGGAGTGTCAAAACAATGCTACTGCACAGTTCTAACAATTGGAATTTGTTACTGCTCAGGACTTCCTAATCAATGTGCTCTAAGAATGGAATATCAAACCAATCAACAACAAAGCTTGAGCCCAATACTTAGACATCAGGCCCAGCAAGGAGAGGAGAGGCCAAGTCAAGGCATTACTTCTCTACTGTATTCTTGGAAGGACTTTTCTTCTGGATGATTCTGCTTGTTCTACCTTGCTGGATCTCTTGTGCTTGGAACCTCCTCAGCAGATATGCATCACTAGAAGAACACATTCTCATTGGACTTTGGCTTCATTCAGAGTCTTGCTCCTGCATTCTTTTGATTCATCTCCATTGGGCTGCTAAGCCAATTTTCTTCCAGCTCAGCTGAATCACAGTGCAAATTGAAAATCTTATTTAGTTTTTGAGTTGCTAGAACATGGGCTAAGCAGTTCCTGATAGTAGAAACACTTCTCATCCTGCCTCCCAGATCCTTGTCTTTCCTCCCTCTCAGCTGCTTTTTGCAGATCAAAGAGGAGCTCACCCTGATATCTTATCACCAACTCATTGTGGGAAGTGTGAGGGTTTCTTAGAAGCCCCCAATTAGTTACTTTGTTGTATATTGAGGACAGTGCATTGATTCAACTGTTCTCAGTGCTCCAAGGCTGGCAGTCATAAGAAGATTCCACTTTAAAGCATTTCACAGGAATTGGGTCCTAGAAATGGCCTCAGTGTTCAGGTGTCCTCCCTACATCTCTCTCCCAAGCTTTTCTATGAAATCTTTTGGTTTGTGACACAATGTTGAGAATCATAGAATTGAAGGGACTTTGAAGGCTGTGTAGTCCAATCTTCAGTGCACAGTAGACACTTTTAGAGCTAAAGCATTGGCTGATTGCTAGCTAACTGGTTCCAGCGCTGAACTGCTTATATATATTTTGAAAGGTTAGTTGAAACCTATCTTCAATAACCTGAATGTGTTAAATTTAGGCTATTTTCTCACTAGTGATTTATAACATACTATAACATCACCCAGCCATCATTGCGGTGACATCAAGCCTTCTTCAATACTGATTTGTCTCTACTTTGCTTAAGTGATGCTATAAACCATTCATGAATAAATGGTCACAGTCCTGCCCTCCGAGACAAGTGTTTCTCTAACTGTGAGTAGTTTATTTGCTTAATATAATCCTTTTTGCACTTCTTCAATTTCTATTGCCAAATACTAGATTTTAAGCTTCTTGGGGGCAGGGTCCTAAAATAGGCTACACAGATATTGTAAAATATAATTTGATGGTTTCATGTAGAATTCCTTACCAAGCATTCTAACAGTGACCAGCCCTAATCACTGGTGTCCTTTCCTTATACTATGGCAAACAGATGTTGGCTCCTTGAGCCTTGTACACCAGTGATCAGTAATGAAGTTACTGATAGTGCTGTAGTAATGCCATCCATAAAATCATGATAAAAAGGCCCAGAAATCAGCTCTGCAGCATTCAATAGCCTCCTTTAGCTGGATTATTTATTTATCTATACCTCATATTTTCTCTAAGTTCTCCAGGGTTCTCTCCTATTTTATTCCCACCCCCTACTGAGATCAGTGGGCTGAGAGACAGTCTGTCCCAAAGCCATTTGGTGAGCTCCACGGTTTCCCTGGTCTAAATCCAGTATCTAATCATTAGGTTAGCTAGACTCCAATTGATGGACAAGTAAACATTGATGAGCATTCTTTGATATGGATGAGCTCATGCCAGGAGGCATTTTGTCAGATGCTCTGCTAAGAACAGGGTATTCCCCTAAGCTACTAAGAAAATTAAAAGAAAAGAAGGGAGAGAAATAATGGTAGCAAGATTTTTTCTTAACAAACCCAAAGTGACTTCTAATGATCACATTATTGTGTTCAAGGCCATTATAGATCAATCTATTCTGGAATCCTGTCACATAGCAATATCAGAGTGACTTATCTGGGGTTCCTTAGGTGTTTCCTTCCCTTCTTGTTTTGAAAATGGAGATATTTTCTGTTCTTCAGTTCCATTCCTTGAGATTTCTCCAAATGAATGGATGAAAGTTCAACTGGATCATAGACAAGTGCCTTCAGTACCCATTCAAGATATATAGATTTGGACAAGATAGATAGATAGATAGATAGATAGATAGATAGATAGATAGATAGATAGATAGATAGATAGATAGATAGATAGATAGATAATTTGTTGACAGTATGCCTCCTGAGCTCCTGCCTCTTCAACTGACCAGAAGATCACTTCTGTTTTGTCTCTGTCTTGTCCAGCAACTATCTTCTCCCAACACATTTAACTAGACCCTTTACAAACATAGCAGATGCATTTCAACTTGGTTAATACTAACTTTGGTTGGTCTTGTGGTGGCTTACCATGCTGTAGGAAACCAACTTGTTTGTATAGGATTCAATTTATTGTGTGAACCCAGAAAATGGGATCTGTAACTAGTGTAAGAATGCAGCTAGTTTGTATAGAGATTGCTTTGCTGGAGATGAATGAGAAAAATAAGTGCTAAATAGTTCTGACTTTACCTGGCACCCATTACTGTTTTGCCATTTTAATGAGCTGCTGGAATTTTGTAGTTTTCTTCTGTAAGTTTTTCCTATATATAGATGCCTCCATTTTTTTTTTTCTCCTTGTGGTAGAAAATAAGCTTTTCAGAGTTGAAAGGGGAGGGGGAATTAGAGGAGCAAGGATGAATGACCTTTACATCCACTGTTCTTTTTTCGGTTGATTGTAAGCAGAAAATAAAAACCAGTGAGAGAGTATTTGATGAATTTTCTATATCATCCCAAGTTTGGCCCTGGGATAATACCTCAGAGACACCTGGCTGATAGAGTTTAGCAGTAGAAGGTTGCTACAGAATTTATTTTTGCCGTCTTTAATTTCAGCAACATGCCATTCATGTTTATATGCTCAAGGTGGCTCAAGAGAATACAAAGCATCTTGGGAATATGCTTTAGTTAAAGGAAAGCTTGATAATGGGATTTACAATCAAAGGAACTATTTTAGTGGTTCAAAAAACAAAACAAAACTGAAACAGGAAATGAAATAGGCATTTGGGGGAAGGGCTTGTTTTGGTTCTTTTCGCTCCCCCTTTTTGGGTGAGGGATATTTTAGGCTGATATTTCCAAGAAGTTTTAAAGTCATGGGTTCTTTATTTAGGTAACCATCCCCAAAACTCCAAAATCAAACATTCTCTGGCTCTGTTGGTAAAACATTTTGGTGCCCAGATAACCCTCCCTTTCTTGAGCAAACACTTGAAAATATCTTCTTGTGCTGCTTAGACCTTCATTTACTTCTTTCTGTTTTCCTGCCCTCCACTTAGTATATCCTCTAAAGTACGTGGCTTCATCGTGCTGCAAAACAGAGCTGGCAAAAATCATTTGAATATATTGATGCTTTTGACATGTGGAGCGAGTTTGGGGACCCTCGAGAGAAAAGTCAATGCAGGTCAAGGAACCAACCAGGATGAATAATAAAGCAACCTCCACAGCACACTGCTACAGAAACTCACTGCCCTCCATTTTACCATTAAAATAATATTATGTCATTCATGTGAGAGAGAATGTTAATCCAACTTTTGCCTCTTCCTTGTTAAAAACCATTGGTGGCCAAAGGTGGCAAAGGGGTTCCTGGGTTATTTTCTTGCTTTATTGCTGTTATCTATCATGTTCCCTGTGAGGGCGATGCGGTATATAGAGGGCAAAACCTGCAAAGTTGTTTTCATTATCTCGATGACATAAGCATTAGCCCTGTGGTCACCTTTCCTTATAGAGTTACAGTTGATACAGTGATACAGTTTCCCCTCTGTGGGTCTCATGCCATGGAACCATGCAGTGGCCTAGCGTATAACTGCAAATAATGAAAACATAGAAAAGCCCCCATCCTTAATATTAAGCAGGGGATTGCAGAGGAACGTTCAAGATGATACACCTTTGCAAATGTATGACCATCCTTGAACACCACAGGGGAGCCCCATCCAAGAGAAAAGTGGAATTTCTAAGGCTGGACTGCACCGTTTTGCACAAGAAATGGGAAGTACTGCACTGGAAGTTCATTGTTATAGTAACTATGACACCGCTCATGGTTTTCTATCTGTGGGTGCTGTTTTATGGGGGTTAGCACATTCCTTCATACTACTGTATACATGTACCATCTTCAGCCTAATGTCTGTAGGCTTTTAGTGGAGAGGCAAGTTGTAGCGATTTTTCCCAATCTCAAATCCTCCCTAGTTCTACTATTAAGAAAAACATTATTCCAAAGGTCAACTACAATTTTCCCTGAATCCAAATTAACACGCGTGCTTTGCCCACTGACATAGAACATACTGCATGCCCAACTATTTTTGCTCTTCTCATGAAACATCCTGCAATGTCATGTCATACCAGGGTCTCGACGAGAGAGAGAGAGAGAGAGAGAGAGAGAGAGAGAGAGAGGTCCATAATGTCTAAACCTGCATTTCAGGAGATGTAGCCACCCTGCCCACAATCAATAGAAATCACTAAACATGCAGTGCTACAAAATGGATTCATGGGTTAATAAAAGATGTCCGTTGCACATGTAATTATGGGAAGCATGGTGTCTTGGGAAGCAAGTGACCTCATGTACGCCATGACATGAGGTGCATCAATCATACATAGCATATCATTGGTGTGGTGGAAATGATGCAATTTACATGATTCTTGCCTTTGTGCAGCTAATATAATGTATGTGGCATCTTCATGGCTTTTAGTTCTGGTGGCTGGATAGTGTTATCTACAATTATTCCCTGATGATGTCACCCTTGCCTAGATGCCCGTGGGCACAGTAAGCGCATCTGAAGCAAGGGGACTTTTGGGACTACTGTTGTATGCACTCAGAATTCCTGTAATGACAGAGGACATACCATCTGGTATGAGACAGTATTAGTGAATCAAAAACAAATAACTTCCCAGGAAATAACTTTTGGTCTTAGAGGCTCAATGAAGTTCAGGAAAGGTTTTTGGCAAGAGGATGAAGGGAAACTTCAAACAAAAACCATCCTTCCAATCTTTCTTTGCTTGGTTACCTGATGGTGCCATGTCAGTGAATCCCCAAACTAGGAAGGACTATAAAGTGTAGGAAGTTTAAATTATGAATTCATGATACGTCTCTTAAATAGCAGACCTCTAGAAATGGATAGAGAGTAAAAATGAATGAATGAATGAATGAATGAATGAATGAATGAATGAATGAATGATTTGTCTAGAAAAAGTATACAAAAGACAGCTCATGTAAAAGCCAGTTATTTAAAAAGGATAGCTCATTTTCTCTCATATTTCTGCGAGGTTCAACTATGAGCACTTAGATAGGAATTCATTAATTAACAGGAGCCTACATGGATTTATGTCAAACAAGTCATGTCAGATTAACTTGATCTCCTTTTATAATAGAGTAACTAGCTGGGTTGATTGGGGAAATGCCATGGATATTGTATAATCTGGCTTCAGCAAAGTCTCTCATAGCATTCTTATTAACAAAATGGTCAAATATGGGTTTCATAACTCAACTGTGGATCCCCAGTTGGCTCAAGGATCATACTCGAAGGATAGTTATAAATGATGACAAATCTACCTGAAGAGACATTTTGAGTGGGGTGCCCTAGGCCTGGTGCTGTTCAATGTTTTTGTAAACAAGATGTATGAGGAAGTTGAGGGAATGTCTACCAAATTTGTAGATGATACAAAGCTAGGAGGGGTGGCTAATACTTGGAAGGAGAAGGAAAAAGTCCAAAAAGACTTAGGCTGGAACAGTGGGAAGAAACAAGTATAATGAAATTTAACAGGGAGAAATGTAAAGTCATGCATCTGTGAAAGGAAAATGAAAGAAATCAGTGCAAGATGGGGAAAATCTGGCTGAAGAACACCATATATTAGAAGGACTTGTGTATACTAGTGGATCACAAGCTCAACGTGTCCCAGCAGTGTAATGCGGCTGAAAAGGCCAGTGACATCTTGGAGAACATGAAGAAGAGCATAGAGTCCAGATCGCAGGAAATAATTATGCCACTCTACTGTGCCTTGGTCAGGAGTCACTTCAGTTCTGCACACCCCAGTTTAAAAAAGACATGGATAAAATGGAACAAGTCCAGAGAAAGGCTGCCAAGATGGTGAAAGGACTGGAAACCAAGTTCTATGGGAATGATTAAAAGACCTGGGTATGTTTAGTCTGCAGAAGAGAAGATTGAAAGGGGACATGATAGCTGTCTTCAAACATCTGAACGGCTGTCACAGTATAGAAGGTTTGGACTTATTCTCACTTGCTCCAGAGGGTAAGACTAGAACTAATGGGAGGAAACTTCAAGGAGGTAGATGCAGATTAGACATTAGGAGGAACTTCTTGACAGGAAAAGCTGTTAATTAGTGGAATAAGTTACCGCATGAAGCCGTTTCTTCCCCTTCACTGGAGATTTTCAAAGAGAGGCTGGATAATCATCTATCAGGGATGGTGTAGTGTATCCGGCGTATGCAGGGTTGATGACTTATTAGGTCCCTTTCAATTCTATCAAGACTAGTGTGAGAAGGCAGTCTTCCTCTCACCGTATTGTCTTCTTCCTCTCATTCACTTCTCCCGCTGTAGCCCTGGCAGAAGGTTAAAAATTACAATTAGAACGGGCTCAACACAAAGATTAAAATGCAGCAGGAAGTATCAACCTATTTGGTGAATATTGCCTTCAGGCTGATCTTAACCGGAGGTTCCCCCGGTTAAAAGAGAAAGGATCCTTTCCCGGAGGAGATTACCATTCCAGTCTGCAAGGCTAAACAGGCGGAAACCACCACTTAGCAAAGGGCCTGACTCCAGAGCGCCCCCTCTTGGAACACTGGCTAAGTGCATTTTCTCAGAATTCCTGAAGGGGGCGCTTGTGCGCTCTTTCGAAGAACAGTAACAAGGTTTCTCTATATAAAGGGCTTAGAGCAGTGTTTCTCAACCTTGGCAACTTTAAGACATGTGGATTTCAACTCCCAGAATTCCCCAGCCAGCATGCTGGCTGGGGAATTCTGGGAGTTGAAGTCCACATGTCTTAAAGTTGCCAAGGTTGAGAAACACTAGCTTAGAGAAAAAGGTTCACTGTGGCCACCCTGACAGCTGACTTGTACATTAGGCTCTTGGAGATAAACTTCATCTCTGTTTCAAGCAACTACCTGCTCATTTTTATTCCTGGCTCAGAAATGAACTTGGTAAGATTTCTTTCCAACACTAGTTTCCGTAGGTAGCTGTTTCTATAAAGCTAGATATAGAACCGTGTAATTCATACTTTTTAAGCCCTTGATACTATTTTAGCCTGTTTTAACCTTAAAAGCTTTGTAGCTTAGTAAAAAGGGAAAAAAAGTTCCTCTACTTTAGACAGTGATTTAAAGATAAATACTGTTCATCTAAGATCTCCAGGGGAAGATTGACAGTGTGCCTCAAGAACTCTAAATATTTCTGGTAACTAAAGGCTTATTGAAACACAATCGCAGTAGGAGATATTTTGAAATATTGGAAAGAGCTTGCAGTAAGCCTGTGCAAATCACTGAATCAATTTAATAAACTGGATCAGTTTAATTCAGATCACTGAAACTATTTGAAAGTCCAAATTGATTGAGTTATTGATCTGAATGTATCACTGTGTTGATTTCATTTGGAATTCTGATTTGATTCAGATTGGATCCCTATGTTGCATTTTAGGTCTCCTTTCAAAATAGCAGTGGCGATTGTGCTGATATTCAAGCTTGAAATGTAGAATTTGGGTCTATATACAGTACAGTGCGTTCGGAAAGTATTCAGACCTCCGACTGGGCCGAAGGTTCACCTTCCAACATGACAACGATCCTAAGCACACAGCCAAGAGAACACAGGAATGGCTTAGGGACAACTCTGTGAGTGTCCTAGAGTGGCCCAGCCAGAACCCTGACTTGAACCCTATTGAACATCTCTGGAGAGACCTGGAAATGGCTGTCCACCGACAGTCCCCATCCAACCCGATTGAGCTTGAGAGGATTTGCAAAGAAGAATGGCTGAAAATCCCCAAATCCAGGTGTACAAAGCTTGTCGCGTCATACCGAAAAAGACTCGAGGCTGTAATTGCTGCCAAAGGTGCTTCAACAAAGTAAAGGGTCTGAATACTTAAGTACATGTGATATTTCAGTTTTTTCTTTTTAATAAATTTACAGACATTTCTAAAATTCTGTTTTCACTTTGTCATTATGGGGTACTAAGTGTAGATTAATGAGGGAAAAAAATGATTTTGAATGATTGTAGTATCAGGCTGCAACATAACAAAATTGAAAAAAGTGAAGGGAGTCTGAATACTTTCCGAATGCACTGTTATTTCCATTTTTAATCCTACCTATCAGTATACAAGAGAGACCTCACGTTAACAGGCAGCAAAACTGGTGAAAATTGATCTAATATACTGTAGGCCACATGTGAGGCAATCCTGCTTCGGTCCATTTTTAATACTAAAGTGGGTCAGACATTTTATAAAGTTATCTACGAGATTCCAAACTTTGCCAGGAGAAGGACTGTGGCAGAACAAACAGCTATCAGTGGGTGTCACCAAAGACATTCAGACATCAAGGCAGGAAAGCAAACTGTTTACAAGTCAGGAAAATTAAGGGTGATCAGATAGCTGACAAACTTCTTTAGCTCTAACTTGCCCAGCTCATTGTTGTTCAATTCCCAGTAGTACTTTAAAACCAAGATGATCAGATAATAAGAGGTTGAGTGGGATGCATAACATCAAACTGATTAAATTTGTTTACTTGTAATTCTTTCAAGGTTCCCGGAATATTGTGTAATTTTCAGGGTTTATTTCCAACTGATTTTGTGTAATTTATTATTGACAACCTCCTTGTGGACCGTTGCGACAATGTCATTCAGGATAATTATTTCACAACAGATTTTTCAGAGCTCCCAATTCCTGTTGGGACTTGCTTTTGCATAAATTATGGTGCAGAATATTTAATCAGAGCCCTGTTAGGACCCCCGGAATGGTTGCTTTTTAGGAGAGAAAGGGGACAAAAGAATGGCTTTGAGCAATTTTACCCCAAATCTATTTCACTCTTTTGCTCTGTTTTCTAAAATAGAGGAGACAAAATGCTACCCTCTAGCATCTTTGCTTAACAAAATTAAAAAAGAAAGAAACACAGACATTAATCTTCAAGTGATGTTATATTAAATATTCATGTAAACGGATCACAAATTGCAAAGGGTTTTATAAGGCATTTTAAACCATGTTTTTAAAAAAACTGGTTCTACAAACATTAGCCTTCTTTCGCTAAGGAAAAGAGAATGTTGAAACTGGTAATTAAAAACTGTTTTTTTAAAAAAACTGGTCTGGAGAAATTCCGAGAAGTGTAATAATTGGAGTCCATGGTTGTTAGGTCTCAGATTGTGTTGATCTAATATATACAGGCTATATATTTGCCACATTTGGTGTATTTGAAGGGCCACCTCTTTGATCTTTCCCACATAAGCAGATTGTTCATCACCTTTCCCAGTAATCCATTCCTCAAAATTCTGCTCTGTTTACAAGGGATGATTAAACATGCAGATCAACAGCACTCTGGGTTGGATAGTACTAATGCATCAGTGATGAACCAATGTGGATTAGTTGTCTGAATTGAGGGAGGCTTGTTTGGTTCTTGAGTGAAAAACTGTAGTTGCAGAGGGCAATGGAATTGATGCATTGGACTTTGAATGTCTTTGAAGAAACAAGATTGAAATATATATTCAAAGAGCTCTGTTCACACCTGAGAGAGGTTTTGGAGTAGTAGTTGGATCTGCTCCTCCCAGTCATTTTGGGAGCTCTTGTGAAGGGATCCCATCTGTGTGCCAGTGTATGTGTTTCAAACAAAGTTAAGGGTGGGGGGGTGGGGGATCCTGGCCCCCCTCATTCACATGAGGGCCTATTGATCTAGGTTGCACACTCTTTCCCTCTCCTCTTTCTTGAAACCCACCTGTTGAAGTTAAATAAGGCACCAGTCTTCAGCAGGTGACATCACCTAGCCAATTTTGGTTGATCTCAGAAAAGCTAAGCAAGGATAGACCTGATTAATATTTGGGTGGAAGACCACCACAAGTCACTTATAATATAAACCTAACAGATCAAGGTTGGACTGAAAAAGGGGATAAAAGGAAAAAAAAATTAAAAATCCCAGCAAATTTCTTTGACTGTTTGCCAAGAAAACAGCATTGAATTTATCAGGAGTAGAACACAGCTCAGGGAAGACTTTTTAATAAGCACTTCAACCAGTCTTGAAAACTAAGAGAAAGTAGACGAAATTCTATTAGTTCTGAATTTTAATGATTTAATGATGAATATTATATATAGGAAAAATCATATAATCCTCAATTTAACTGGGAGAAGCATGGGATGTAAAAATATAAGGTGGCAGCTGGATGCTAATGTTGGTCAGCTGATGTGAGAACTGGTTCTCAGTTTGTTAAGAAGTCTAGTAGTTGTTTCCAAACTAGACAACAGGTGCAGACTTTTCCTTCTCAAAAGAGACAAGTGTCTTCCCCTCTTTCCAAAAGAGTATAACAAACAACAAAAACCTTTGCCATTCTGATTTGCCTATATGTATGCTTCCTACTGGAACTACAGTACTTGCTGGAATTCTTGTATTGAAACTATAACCTGGTGACCAGAACTACACACAATATTCCAGATGCAGTCACACCACTTATTTATATAAGGGCATTAGGATATAGGTACCTCTGTTTTCAATACCATTAATTATTCTCTTTAAAATGCTGTTGGTCTTTTTCACAGTAGATGCACACTCTGTTGACAGCTTCATTGAACTGCTTACCGTTCTTCCAAATCTCTTTCCTCATCAGTCACTGTTAGCTCTGATCCCATTAGTTTGTATGAGTAGTTAGGATTTTCGACACCAATACTGTATGCATCACTTTACACCTGCTCACGCTGAATAACACCTTCCATTTGGAAGACCGCTTCCCTAATGTGTAGAGTTTTGCCACTTTGAACTATTTAGCATCATCAGCCAACTTGGTTGTTCCACTAACCATGCCTGATTCCACAATATGTTAAAAAGCATCTGTCCTAGGACAGAACTCTGAGGGACCCTATTAGGTTTGTCCTTGGTTAGATTTCTTGTGGCTTTGCTAACCTAGACTGTTTGGTCATTTATGATTCTCTGTGTTGTACAGATCCTGTGAAGGGACTAATTCAGTAATTGGGTTTCATATGTTGTGTGAACAGAGTCTTTGTGTACTGGATTGAAAATATAGAATGTGGGTGTTCAAGGGTCCCACTGATGTGCAGCACATTCACCCACCCCCTGGCCTTGCAGGCTAATATGGAGGAAATTCCTGTCAATAATCAGCTTTTGAGAATTGCAACCAGATTCCCCACTCTGATTCTTGGTGAAGTTCATCGCAATGCATTTCTAATCCCCTGTTTGAGGTGCTTCACATCATCTGGCTGTGCTTTTATTCCACATCACCATGGTTCCAATCAAGCTTCAACATCCTTCTATTTTACTTCATTATTTTGTACCCTAAAGCAGCAACAGAAATGGCAATGCTGGGCTCACAAGGGTAGAACTGATTGACATGGCTGGTGACAAGGGATAACAAACTGAAATTACAATCAGGGAGTCATGGCTGATTTAAATACATAGGAGAGCATCAAAGCCAGCCCAACCTCTGTAAGAACTAAATCATTTGGTCAGCTGGTAAGTAATTGTATTGTGATGTCACTGCTGTGTTTGAACTACAGACCCAGGCACAGATACTTGGATAGAATGTCTTTTAGCCTCATTCCATACTGAATGACAACCATAGATACTTTCTTTGGCTGGGTAAAAGCCATCTTTGCCTTTCCCCCAGTCAATACTGTATCTGCCTTTCCCAGCATAAAGTCTGATCAGAAACTGCTATTTCCTTAGGAAACAGAAAGGAAATGATTCATTGTCCCTCTCTCTACTACATCCTGTGAATGTTCTCTTTCTGCTAGTGAAAAAAATTAAATATTGAGAATATACTCCAAATAGACAAGTTCCTTTATTTATTCATCAATTGGTGCTAAGCATACTGAAGCATAATTGCTGGTAGCCAGAGAATTTAGCAAGTGTGGTAGAACACTGATCTTCCCTCCTCTTAAAAATCATAAACTGCTTTTCAAAATCCACAGTTTCAAAAGTAGTTTTACATATGTATGTAAGTTTAAACTGGGAAATTGAGTTCCTGTAGAGGAGTATAGAAATGGCCTTGAAGAAAATATGTGTCAACCATTGATAAAATATGAGCTTAGCCTGGAAAAACAGGAAAGTGTGAGAAAGAAACTCAAGATTGTCCACCTTGACTCTCTTTGATATATAAGAGCAAGGGAAGGGAAAACATTGTTAGGTTTTCAAGATTCTGTTTGTTGTTCAGTTGTTAAGTCGTGTCTGACTGTTCATGACCCTATGAACCATATCATGCCAGGTCTTCTTGTCCTTCACTGCCTCCTGGAGTTGCTCAAATTCATGTTCATTGCTTCAGTGATGCTATCTAACATCTCAGCCTCTGCCGTCCCCTTCTCTTTTTGCCTTCCATCTTTCCCAGCATCAGGTTCTTTTCCAAAGAGTCCTCTGTTCGCATTAGATGGCCAAAATATCTGAGCTTGAGCTTCAGTATCAATCCTTCCAATAAGCAGTCAGGATTGATTTCCTTTAGGATTGACTGGTTTGACCTTCTAGCAGTCCAAGGGACTCCTAAGAGTCTTCTCCAGCACCACAATTCAAAGGCATCAAATCTTCTGTGCTCAACCTTCCTTATGGTCCAGCTCGCAGAACCATACATTGCTACTGGAAAAACCATAGTTTTGATTATGCGGATCTTTGTCGGCAAGGTGATGTCTGCTTTTTAATATGCTGTCTAGGTTTGCCATAGCTTTCCTCCCAAGGAGAAAGCGTCTTTTAATTTCATGGCTGCAGTCTCCATCTGCGGTGATCTTGGAGCCCAAATAAATGAAGTCTGTTACTGCTTCCATTTCTACCCCTTCTATTTGCCAGGAATTGATGGGTCCAGATGCCATGATCTTAGTTTTTTAATGTTGAGTTTCAAGCCAGCTTTTGCACTCTCCTCTTTCACCCTCACCAAGAAGCTTAGTTCTTCTTCACTTTCTGCCATGAGGGTGGTATTATCTGCATATCTGAGGTTGTTGATGTTTCTCCCTGCAATTTTAATTCCAGCTTGTGATTCTTCCAGCTCTGAATTTCTCATGATGTACTCTGCATATAGGTTAAATAAGCAGGGTGACAGTATACAGCCTTGTCATACTCCTTTCCCTATTTTGAACCAATTGGTTGTTCCATGATTGGTTCTAACTGTTGCTTCTTGGCCCGCATACAGATTTCTCAGGAGACAGGTAAGGTGGTCTGGTACCCCCATCTCTTTAAGAATTTGCCACAGTTTGTTGTGATCCACACAGTCAAAGGCTTTTGCATAGTCAATGAAGCAGAAGTAGATGTTTTTCTGGAACTCTCGTGCTTTCTCCATGATCCAGCGAATGTTGGCGATTTGATCTCTAGTTCCTCTGCCTCTTCGAAACCCAGCTTGTACATCCGGTAGTTCTCGGTTCACATACTGCTAAGCCTAGCTTATCTACTACTGTGGGCAAGAAACCCTTAGAAGAAATGGAGTTGCACTCATAGTCAATAAGAGAGTGGGAAAGGCAGTAATGGGGTACAACCTCAAAAACGACAGAATGATCTCAGTGCGTATCCAAGGCAAACCATTCAACATCACAGTCATCCAAGTCTATGCCCCAACCACTGATGCTGAAGAAGCTGAAGTTGACCGCTTCTATGAAGACCTACAACACCTTCTAGAACTAGCACCAAAAAAAGATGTCCTTTTCATCATAGGGGATTGGAATGCTAAAGTAGGAAGTCAAGGAGTAATCGGAATAACAGGCAAGTTTGGCCTTGGAGTACAAAATGAAGCAGGGCAAAGGCTAATAGAGTTCTGTCAAGAGAACAAGCTAGTCATAGCAAACACTCTTTTCCAACAACACAAGAGACGACTCTACACATGGACATCACCAGATGGTCAATACCGAAACCAGATTGATTATATACTTTGCAGCCAAAGATGGAGAAGCTCTATACAGACAGCAAAAACAAGACCAGGAGCTGACTGTGGCTCAGATCATGAGCTTCTTATTGCAAAATTTAGGCTTAAATTGAAGAATGTAGGGAAAACCACTAGACCACTCAGGTATGACTTAGATCATATTCCTTGTGAGTACACAGTGAAGGTGATGAATAGATTTAGAGGATTAGATTTGGTAGACAGAGTGCCTGAAGAACTATGGACGGAGGTCCGTAACATTGTACAGGAGGCAGCAACTAAAACCATCCCAAAGAAAAAGAAATGCAAGAAAGCAAAATGGCTGTCTGATGAGGCTTTACAAATAGCTGTGGAAAGAAGGAATGTGAAAAGCAAGGGTGAAAGGGAAAGATATAAGCAACTGAATGCAGATTTCCAGAGAATAGCAAGGAGAGATAAGAAGGCCTTCTTAAATGAACAATGCAAAGAAATCGAGGAAAACAATAGAATGGGGAAGACTAGAGATCTCTTCAAGAAAATTGGAGATATCAAAGGAACGTTTAGTGCAAAGATGGGCATGATAAAGGACAAAAAAGGCAGGGACCTAACAGAAGCAGAAGAGATTAAGAAGAGGTGGCAAGAATACACAGAAGAACTATACAAGAAAGATCTTAATGTCCCTGATGTCCACCCTGGTGTGATCACTGACCTTGAGCCAGACATCCTAGAGAGTGAAGTCAAGTGGGCCTTAGGAAGCATTGCTAACAACAAAGCTAGTGGAGATGACAGTATTCCAGCTGAGTTATTTAAAATACTAAAAGATGATGGTGTTAAAGTGCTGCACTCAATATGCCAGCAAGTTTGGAAAACGCAACAGTGGCCACGGGATTGGAAAAGGTCAGTTTATGTTCCAATTCCAAAGAAGGGCAATGCCAAAGAATGCTCAAACTATCGCACAATTGCACTCATTTCACATGCTAGCAAGGTTATGCTCAAAATCCTACAAGCTAGGCTTCAGCAATACATGAACCGAGAGCTACCGGATGTACAAGCTGGGTTTCGAAGAGGCAGAGGAACTAGAGATCAAATCGCCAACATTCGCTGGATCATGGAGAAAGCACGAGAGTTCCAGAAAAATATCTACTTCTGCTTCATTGACTATGCAAAAGCCTTTGATTGTGTGGATCACAACAAACTGTGGCAAGTGCTTAAAGAGATGGGAGTACCAGACCACCTTACCTGTCTCCTGAGAAATCTGTATGTGGGCCAAGAAGCAACAGTTAGAACCAGTCATGGAACAACCGATTGGTTCAAAATAGGGAAAGGTGTACGACAAGGCTGTATACTGTCACCCTGCTTATTTAACCTATATGCAGAGTACATCATGAGAAATGCCAGGTTGGAAGAATCACAAGCTGGAATTAAGATTGCAGGGAGAATCATCAACAACCTCAGATATGCAGACGATACCACCCTCATGGCAGAAAGTGAAGAAGAACTAAAGAGCCTCTTGATGAGGGTGAAAGAGGAGAGTGCAAAAGCTGGCTTGAAACTCAACATTAAAAAAACTAAGATCATGGCATCTGGACCCATCAATTCCTGGCAAATAGAAGGGGTAGAAATGGAAGCAGTAACAGACTTCATTTATTTGGGCTCCAAGATCACCGCAGACGGAGACTGCAGCCATGAAATTAAAAGACGCTTGCTCCTTGGGAGGAAAGCTATGGCAAGCCTAGATAGCATATTAAAAAGCAGAGACGTCACCTTGCCGACAAAGATCCGCATAGTCAAAGCTATGGTTTTTCCAGTAGTAATGTATGGCTGTGAGAGCTGGACCATAAAGAAGGCTGAGCGCCGAAGAATTGATGCCTTTGAACTGTGGTGCTGGAGAAGACTCTTAAGAGTCCCCTGGACTGCTAGGAGGTCAAACCAGTCAATCTTAAAGGAAATCAACCCTGACTGCTTATTGGAAGGATTGATAATGAAGCTCAAGCTCAGATACTTTGGTCACCTAATGCGAAGAGAGGAATCTTTGGAAAAGACCCTGATGCTGGGAAAGATTGAAGGCGAAAGGAGAAGAGGACGGCAGAGGATGAGATGGTTAGATAGCATCACTGAAGCAATGAGCATGAAACTGAGCAAACTCAGGGAGGCAGTGAAGGATAGGAAGGCCTGGCGCAATATGGTTCATGGGGTCACGAAGAGTCGGACACGACTTAACGACTAAACAACAACAACAACAAGCCTAGCTTGTAGGATTTTGAGCATAACGTTGCTAGCATGTGAAATGAGCGCAATTGTGTGGTCGTTTGAGCATTCTTTGGCATTGCCCTTCTTTGGAATTGGAACGTAAACTGACCTTTTCCAATTCCATGGCCACTGTTGAGTTTTCCAAATTTGTTGACATATTGAGTGCAGCACTTTAACAGCATCATCTTTTAGTATTTTAAATAGCTGTCATCTCCACTAGCTTTGTTGTTAGTAATGCTTCCTAAGGCCCACTTGACTTCGCTCTCTAGGATGTCCGGCTCAAGGTCAGTGACCACACCAGCATGGACATCAGGGACATTAAGATCTTTCTTGTATAGTTCTTCTGTGTATTCTTGCCACCTCTTCTTAATCTCTTCTGCTTCTGTTAGGTCCCTGCCCTTTTTGTCTTTTATCATGCCCATCTTTGTACAAAACATTCCCTTGATATTTCCAATTTTCCCTTGATATCTCTAGTCTTCCCCATTCTATTGTTTTACTCGATTTCTTTGCATTGTTCATTTAAGGAGGCCTTCTTATCTCTCCTTGCTATTCTCTGAAAATCTGCATTCAGTTGTTTATATCTTCCCCTTTCACCCTTGCTTTTCGCATTCCTTCTTTCCACAGCTATTTGTAAAGACTCATCAGACAGCCATTTTGCTTTCTTGCATTTCTTTTTCTTTGGGATGGTTTTAGTTGCTGCCTCCTGTACAATGTTATGAACCTCCATCCATAGTTCTTCAGGCACTCTGTCTACCATATCTAATCCTCTAAATCTATTCATCACCTTCACTGTGTACTCACAAGGAATATGATTTAAGTCATACCTGAGTGGTCTAGTGGTTTTCCCTACATTCTTCAATTTAAGCCTAAATTTTGCAATAAGAAGCTCATGATCTGAGCCACAGTCAGCTCCTGGTCTTGTTTTTGCTGTCTGTATAGAGCTTCTCCATCTTTGGCTGCAAAGTACATAATCAATCTGGTTTCGGTATTGACCATCTGGTGATGTCCATGTGTAGAGTCGTCTCTTGTGTTGTTGGAAAAGAGTGTTTGCTATAACCAGCTTGTTCTCTTGACAAAACTCTATTAGCCTTTGCCCTGCTTCATTTTGTACTCCAAGGCCAAACTTGCCTGTTATTCCGATTACTTCTTGACTTCCTACTTTAGCATTCCAATCCCCTATGATGAAAAGTACATCTTTTTTTGGTGTTAGTTCTAGAAGGTGTTGTCGGTCTTCCTAGAACCAGTCAACCTCAGCTTCTTTGGTATCAGTGGTTGGGGCATAGACTGATTACTGTGATGTTGAATGGTTTGCATTGGATTCTCACTGAGATCATTCTGTAGTTTTTGAGGTTGTACCCCATTACTGCCTTTCTCATGCTGTTATTGACTATGAGGGCTATTCCATTTCTTCTAAGGGTTTCTTGCCCACGGTAGTAGATGTAATGGTCACCTGAATTAAATTCACCCATTCCCGTCCATTTTAATTGGCTGATTCCCAAGATGTCGATGTTCAATCTTGTCATCTCATGTTTGACCACATCCAGCTTGCCTTGATTCAGAGATCTTACATTCCAGGTTCCTATGCAATATTGTTCTTTACAGCATCGACCCTTCTTTTCACTTCCTTTTTTAAACAAGATTCTGTTAGCATAGCCTATATCAGTAAAGTAGACTTTGAATATTTCTTGTGCTGTTTCCTAACCCATTCTACCTTGAAGAGCTACATAGCTACACAGCAAATGTAAGTCCAGAGCCCTTTCGTAAGCACAGCATGATTTGGTCATCAGCCAATGTTTATTTGCATTACATGCCAAACACACATTTTCTTATACAATTTCCTCTCTTTCCAGTCAAATTCTTAACACCCTGTTATGCTCTAGTCTGACCAAGGAATGGAACCTACAATAGATTCTACAGATGAAGAGTTGGACTTTACAGATTGATGGTATATGCTTATGGTCCCAGAGTAAAGAGATATAGATGTCATATTATGTCATGACCCCACTGGGGGTGGGGGGATTTCTCTATTTTTATACAGTATACATCCTGTATGGTATTTTCAGTTACTTTAGCCACTAGGAGGCACCAGGTGACCAGTTTCAATGAAGGTCTGTGGGTTTAATTCCTTGTAGAAGGTTTGAACCCCATAGAATATCTGGCTACTTGCATTTGAAGAGTCCCAATAAGGGATGAAACTGGTCAAGCAATGCCTCTTGGTGGTCATTGTACCTAGATATAAGTGGAATCTGGTTATGCACACTTATGGGAAAAAGTAGAACTTGTGGATGACAGTTACACAATAAGATGGAGGATTATGATTCCAGCTTTCTTCAGAATCCTGAAGGACAGGAGGAAGGAAAGAGGGTAACACACAGCTTTACAGGTAGTCCTTAACTTACAACCATTGTTTAGCGACTGTTCAAAGTTATGACAGTGCTGGAAAAAAGTGACTTACGACTTGTACTCCCACTTATGACCATCACAGCATCCCCATGGTCACATGATCAAAATTTGGGTGCTTGGCAACTGGCATGTATTTACAGTGGTTGCAGTGTCCCAGAGTCACGTGATTGCCATTTGCGATCTTCCCAGCCAGCTTCTGACAAGCAAAATCAGTGAGGAACTGTGTGATTCACTTAATGACTATGTGATTTGCTTAATGACATGTGAGTCACTTAACGACTGCCACAAAAAAATCTTACAATTGGGTGTGGTCACATGATGCCTCATTTAACGACTGCACCACTTAACAACAACTTTTCTGGTCCCTATTGTGGTTGTAAATTGAGGACTACCTGTAGTTCTCCTTCCTCCCACATACACTGAAGATATAGGGGAATATTTCTATTCTCTCTTTGAACTTGCAAGCTATGTTTGGTTTATGGAAAAAGAAATGCAGTTGGGCTTGGAAAAGCAAGCCCTATTCCATTTGAAGCCCAGGCTCACTTTTGGAGAAAATATGAAAAATTAGAAAGAAATGGGATAATCTATCTGGAAGAAAGCAAAGACACTTTCTACATCTCCCATCCTTCCAGCAGGTCAAACTTGCAAACATATATTATTATAACCCTCTTGATCTTTTGAAATCTATGGAATGGATTTGCTAGAGAGCAATGGAAATTTACTGTTTTGAGTAAGATGAAGACACAAGTGTTTGCCCTTGTTGGGTGATTTAATTGAGGCCTAGATAAATAAAAACACCTCACTGTCATAAGTCATCCCTCTATGAAAGCTGAGGAAATCAAGCATAGACAGTCTAATCAACCGACAATCAGCAGTTAACTCTGAGGCCTTGAGGTGAACAACTTCTGCAGTAGAAGTCAATGGCAGCTTTGCCACCACATTCAGTTGGGGCCAGGATTGACTGCAGACATTGCTTGCTCAGCTCCCATTCTTCCATGTCATCTCTTTGACACATTTAAGCAGGTCACCTGGGCCTGTGGTCAGACAGTGCCTGATGAGAACTGACCTCCAGTAGTAGAAGTGCAATCATCCAATTGCCTGAGATCGTGCCTGTGATGTGCAAAAGTTGCAACAACCCTCATGAAGTACACATAGCCAATTTTCTCTCCATACAACCCAAACATCATAGTTATGACCGAGGAAAATGACTGCATCTCCCATGTTTTGATAAACTCATGAACTATCCAGAAGTGATCAGAGAAAAGCAAAAGCTCATTGTGCCTTGCATAGGCAGTAAATTATAATAATAAACGTAAAAAAGCTTGATAATTCATGGCATCTTAAACCAAGGCGTCTTCTTCTTTTTCTAAATAATTATGTTCTGCATGCATTGAGGCTGAACCAGAGATTGGACAGAAATATCTTTGTCATATTTCTCCTGAGTTTCTTCCCCACCAGCCTTCTATCCATGGGGCCTCTTTCTGTTCCTTGCATTAATTCTATTCTTTGTAGTTTCTTAAGAGAGAGAGAGAGAGAGAGAGAGAGAGAGAGAGAGAGAGAGAGAGAGAGAGAGAGAACGCTGATCTTGTTTTTCTTAGAAAATTAGACTCAGGCCATTTACTTTCAATATAATTACTCTAGAGTTGCATTATCTGCAAGCAGGTTAAAAGGTATAAACATTATGGGTCTATGTATAATTTTATCTGTGGCATGTTATGTGATTCCTGTCCTTAAGGATCCAGTGTAGGACCAGTCCTTCTTGTCTTACCACCCAAAATTTCGTTTTGCTATCTTTGAAGTCTTGAAATTTAAGGAAACCATTGCCACAGGTAACTAATAACCCTTCATGGGGATTTCTTTAATTTTAGTCCCATAATCCCAACAATTGCACTACAGATAGAGACCTAAGAATTGTTGCCATAGTTGTTATAATCTTCTAAGAAATATACTTTCAAGCTTGCTGAGCAACAGCAGAAACTGATAATAATCCTTTGAAGCTGAAAAAATTATGATGTGTTACTGATTCCTCATGGACAGCTGATCTGGCTATTTAAGATCACTATCATTCTCTTTTCTTATCATTTTTGATGACCTCCTGGCCTTGTCCCCATCCTGGGTAGGTCTTTAGAGGTGTTCATTCTTTGAGGTGGGAAGAAGAATTCCTCCAACAATTATTACTTAGCACTGAACTCTTCCTGCTTTTTCTTGAGCAACTTGTAGGCTTCAGCAATCTTGCCTGGATACAATAGATCTTATGAGGAAGAGAAAATTACAGTCTATCCTTAGGTGAGAAATGTTTTGTACACTCCCATCTCTATGGACTGTGTTGGAAGAGTGGCTAGTCATTACGAGTAGAAGACAAAGAATAGCACCTGATAAGAAGAGAACAGCACTGTCATTGGAGAGGAAATTTGGAGATTGCTTTTCTTTCTGGAGAAGATTTGGAAACTCTAAATTGGAAAATATATGCTTTAACCCTTGTGGAAGTATAATACATAATCTTGCACTTTCTTGCTGAAAATTAAGTTAGGGAAATGGAACTGGATTGTTAAGAGGACTCTGGGTTACCATGTGTAAAGATTCATACAGCATGCTCTTCTTGGCTGTATCCTGAATCTATCAGGATGTTATGAATTGTGGAAATTTCAAGCATGGAGACTGGCTAAAAGAATTATTATACATAGGAGAAACCTATGCCTGATTTGCAGCAATGGATTGTCGATATATGTTGTTCATCAAAATTTGTTTTAGTACTTTCTTTTAACAAAGGGAGAAGAAAAAGTATTTTAAACAATCTGGCCAACTTGTTTTGGAGTTACTTTATTTATTTCATAAAAGTTAGGCCCTTCCCCTTCTTCTCCTTTCCCCCTCTTATTTACTATTATCATGATTATTAATTTTAAGATTATATTACATTGTAATAGCATGGTAAGGATGCATTCTTTTTCTTCTGTTAATTAGTTTAATATAAAAATTAGTTTAATATAAAACATTGATCATGGTATCCTTCTGGAAGTGAGGGGTTGGAAGTAGGGACCATGATTCTTCAGTGGTTCTCCATCTTCCTCTGAGATACGTTCCAGTCAATATTGGTAGGAAGGCAAAGATCCAACCCTTGGCCTCAACTTTGTGGAGACCTACAGGACATGACTCTCTATCTACTCTTATTTAACATTAACATCTAACAATGCTGGACAAGGTCATCCATTGACCTCCTATCCCAGTACCTGGATGCTGGTTCAGGATGGGGAAGAACCAGCTTTGGCTCAACCCTGACAAGACTGAGTGGCTGTTGTTTTTAGGCCCCCGGCATTTAGTGATCTTCCATTATTAAGTATGGATGGAATAACACTTTCCCAAGCAGAGCTGGTGTGCAATTTGGAGCTGCTTCTGGACTCCAAGACCCTGCTCAAAGAACAAGTGGCAGCCATGGGCAGGAAAGCCTTCATACAGTTGCATCTTCTGCACCAGTTGCACCTTTTCCTAGACCAGGAAGTCACAGTCAGACATGTTTTAGTCACCTCCTGATTAGGACTACTGCAATGTATCCTACATGGGGCTGCCCTTGAAGAACATTTGGAAGCTTCAGCTAGTCCAGAACAGCAGCAACATTTACAGTATTGGGTACTTCCTGGTATGCCTACGTAATCTCACAACTTCATGAGGTGCATTGGCTCCCAGTAGGCTTCTGGGTGCAACTCAAGGTGCTGCCTGTCACCTTTAAAGCTCTACATGGCTTGGGGCCAAGTTCTTGTGGGACTGCCCCTCTGGAGTGGACATGCTCTGGGACCCATCAGTGAAGTAGCATCACTTGGCAGGCCCTAGGAAGCATGCCTTCTTTGTCATGGAGTCCTGTCCTGTCCATCCCCCAAGATACAGACAACCCCAACTCCGCTGGCCTTCTGGAAAGCCATGAAGACCAGACTTTTCCCCCAGGCGGTGAGGCCAGCCTGGAAGTTAATGGAGCTCTGATGGGTGTGTGATATGCTGCAATGAATTTTTTTAAGGTCCTCAACTTAGTTTTTCTTTAATTGATTTGTTTGATGTTATTATTTCTGTTTGCTACCCAGAGTTCCTTGGGTAGATGGGTGGCCATATGAATTTGTTAAATCAATGAATCAATCAAATAATACTAAATGTTATATTGTGTAGATTTTCACAACTGCTATTTATTGGTGAAATGATATGTGGGTAATGCCATGTGAGACAATGAATAGCTGCTAAGGAACCAAGGCTAGCAAAAGTCAGCACATATTCAGTGTCTCACATGATATGACCCAGAGTTCGTTTGAGTTCACCAATGATAAAAATGTCTCCCTAAAAAGTTACATGGGTATTCAATAGAGAGAAAATCATTTTTGTTGAATCAATTGCACTTTTAGATTTATAGAAATATAGCATATAGATCCCAGAAGGACCTTTCATTGATGTTTGTATATAGGAAATTCAAGTTCCTTATTCCATGCCTCTTTATATTCTTGAATATCTCATTTGGTCTATGCTCATTCAGGCCATTGTCTCATTTCAGACAGATGACAGCAATCTACTCTACATGGGGCTACCTTTGGTGACTACTTAGAAGGGGTAGTTGGTGCAAAATGTAGCAGCCAACCTGTTGGTGGGCGGCAGCCATTATTTGCAGGTGTAGTGCAGGGAATAGTCTGGAAGACATTGTATTAGTTAGTGATGAGGTATATATCATTTTGGATTAAAAGTTCATCTAAAAGTCATCCTAAATCCCATCATTGATGGGGGGAATGTCTGATTCTGGGATATTTGAAAGGAAACTGTTTACATCTCTAATAGAAAAACTAATGAGCCATCACCAAATCTGCATGAGTCAGATGAGCCGTGAAGTCCTGTAAGCAGTGAGATTTTGAGTCCTGTGCACTTTGCATCATGAACCTATAAAATCCTTTGTTAATGTTTGGGACTTTGGAATTCCACCTGAATCCATCTAGGCCCAGGAGCAGTCCTCGCTGCAAGATAATTCAGGTTCCTCCGTGCACTGATGAGAAGAAATCCTCTCTCTTCCTAATATAGGTGGCTGTAATCTTGGCATTCTCTTGAACAAGGGAGGGGTTGGGGGGAAAATCATCTTGGGCAGCAGAAATAATTTTGTCTCTTTTCTCTGTCAAGCACAGAGCAGAGAACAAGAGAACCATTTTATGCACTGAACACGTTTTCCCATTGAGTGCTATGCTGAGTGAACAATTTCCTTTCCTTCTTTTCCTTTCACTGGTATAATAAAGCATATAGAAATCTCCGCATTGGCTGGTTTTGACCTATCCAGCCTTACATTCTTGTATATTTCATCTTGAATACAATATTTTGTATATCATTGTTTCATTTTAAATTGTGAGAATTGATAGGTGTCTACTTGGTGAGCTGCCCAGAGTTCCCTATTGGGGGGATATGGGTGGACAAATGTATAAATAAATAAATCTAATGAAATAAAAATAAATAAGTATGGCTTGGCGCCAAAGTTCTTGCTGGATTATCTTCTTAATATAGAACCTACCTGTTCAGTTCTCACGTCCTATATGGGGAAGGAGAGGGTCCCCCCCCCCCATAAGGGGAGGGTCTAGCAGTCAGTGCTTCTCAGTTATGGCCCCATCCCCTGGAACAGCCCTTTCTCAGAGTCCATATGGCACCCTCCTTCTCAGTATTGAAAGGGGGTATAAAAATGGAACTGTTCAAGAGACCCTTTAATTGTTTGAAACCATTGTCAGTTGGGAGATTCCTCCTCCTCCTCCTCTTCTGTTTTATATGCTTATAAAGTAATAAAGTAGTCCTTTGGGACAGTGGTGGGATAAAAGCAAATCAGATAAATAAACAACCATTTGTAAATTGTAATTGCCAGCTTATTATTTTATAAAGAACCTATTAAATCCTTTGATTCTAGAGAGAACTGTGAAGCATTTCAGACTGTAAGTCCTTAACTAGACATCAAATGCTGTTTTAATTGAAGACATTGCCTTTCTGAGTTTTTGGCAAATAATACATATATTGCAGCTCCTCAACTAACAATAATTCATGGCCTGATCTCATCAATTGATCTGAATTATACAGTCTTCTCACCACCTATGTTCTCCAGAAAGAAAGGAAAAAAAGGCACACGATTTTCAAGTTTACATTCCCTCATAGTGTTAAGTTTAGTAGGGTCAGAAAGATCAGACTGATCTGGCATGCCAAGCCCTAGTAGTTAGTATAAAGGGGTGGGTGAGAATTCCATACTTTTCAAGTAATTGAATCCTATCTTGTAAAGAGTATCTATATAGCAACTGTTTCTAAAGTTTATGCTTATAAATACTGTATATCAGCTGGAGTACAAAGAAAAGGGAAATCAGCAAGCAAATGCTTATCTATACTATTTTAATAGGGTTTTTTTTTCTCTACTTAATTTTTCTTTCTTTTTTCTTTTCTTTTTTTAGCACTTATAAATAACAATACAGTGAGGATTTTGGCATTAAGTCCAAGTTTGTATTCTTTTTCATACCACAAAATAACTCAATGTACTTTGGTATGGTCAATCTTTTATTAATGTTATACTGAACATTTATTTAGTAATTTGCTTTGTGCACTGAGTGATATGTCTTTTGAAATTTATACATTTATATAAGAGATGGTTTCTTGTGGGCCAAACTTCATTAATCTGAGAAAGAAGATATGCATTGTAGTATAATCTTTAATCTGGGAAAATAAAAACTCCTCTCACTGACAGCTGAAGCTTCCTGAATGAAAAACCAGGGTGTGAGGGCAAATTTACCCCAATAAACCTCCAAAGCAGTGTTTAAATGATAGATTTAGGAAAATATGAAGCTATTTATTATGTTCCATATTGTATTCATGTAGAACTATCCAAATAATGATAAAGCAGAACCTTGTATGTCAAGAGTTTGCAGGTGCAGAATTGCCTGCAATTTCCTTCATAAGAAACACAGATGGAGACTGTCAAAACCTCATCCATAAATTATTCCAAAATGTTTATCTTAGGAAAAAATTGGTAATAGTACCTAAGGGACCTTGGCTGTTTTTGAAAAAACTAAGCAGGATTGAGGTTATCCCTTGGATGGGAGACCATCAGAACATTTGAACTGGGAAGACTAGCCTGAAAGTTAAAAATATACATATGGAAAAACCCACTTCCATAATATTGCCAAGAAAACTACATATGGTGTCCCCAAAGTCACAAAGAGTCAAGCTCAAATGGAAGAACAGTTTTAACCTTTGTAGTTTGAGAGAGAAGATGCATTTCTACTCAATGTGGTTGTGAGTTTTTCATCTTATGTCCCCCTGCACTCCAAATATTCCCTATATATTTCCCTAAAATGTGAGAGTCTTGTTGGCTAAAGAAGAAGCTGTTATTAAAACTAACCAATCAGTAAAAATGATAGGTTTGGCAAATTAATAAAGAGATAACAGCTAGTGGTATCTGCAATATTTTCTAGGAGCAGATTTGTATCTTACAATAGAAATATGGGATTTCCAACACTTGTCTTGGATTCATAGTACTCATAGAGACTTGGGAGAACATGTGTAGAAGAAATGGGCTGGGTTTCTCACTCACTGTCTAGGTTCCCACAACATGCTAAAGCCCATAACCTGGTTAACAAAAAACAAAACCTATGTCCCCATATAGTACTCCCCCAAATAAAATGTGGTATGGCTTAATATGATGACCTAGTTTATAGAACATATTGGCTGTGTTCCAATTAAACTTCCCTTGAGCCTTGTCTGGTATGGACTCACGTGGACTTGTCTAGTGTCTGGACAAACCCAGGTGATGAGTGGGGAAAATCCATAGGTCTTTAACCTTTGCTAACCCACCAATTGTCCCAAGGGGATCTTCATGCAAGACAGGAGAACACAGAGGAGAGAAGTAACAAATATGAAAGGGGAAGCCCTAAGCCAAATTTATCTGGGTTCAGAAACTAAAGAGAGTCAGGCTTGGTTAATACTTGGATGGGAGATCTCAGAAATGCTAGAATCATGGGCTAGACAGGGAGGTTGAAAAAATGTTGGCAAACCTCCTCTAGATTATTGCTGAGAAAACTATATAGACATGTCCATGAATTGGCAGGATTCTACCTTGTCTTGAAGAAAGCTTTTAAAAAGCCCAATTATTCCTTATAAATATTTCTACCTACTTCAGCAACTTGCTTATCAAATTAGCTTGCTAATATGTGCCTCCCAAAGTATAATGGATTCCTAGTGTTTTCCCCCATCCCAAGCAAAGAAGATCCCACTCAAATTATATTGGGGTTTGGATTTTCCTGGAAATGAAAATGGGATAAAGATATGTATATTTATCAGTGGGAATAAGGATTTAGCAGAAGCTTTCAGGCAGTGAAAGACACCTTTCTATATCAAGTTCAAAAGAAAAACACAAATGTGTTTATGGAAGTCCTCAGGAGTTGAACTGAATTTGAAGGAAATATTACCTTTTCCCCCCCTTTTTTTCAGGGTAACTTTAGATATGATGGAATTACAAGTGGCAATATCACAGCATTGTTTTATTGGCAATTAAGTTTCAAATTGGCATGGCTGTATGAAAATAAACCCTAGTTATAGGCTATGGTATTTCAGTGCCATCTGTCAACAGTTTGCTCCTTATGCCTCAACATGGATCTCTTTGGAAAGGAAAAACGATTTAGTACACAACTGAAGAGGTGAAGCACGCCAAAGCGTATTTCCGCTTTTACAGGAAAAGGTTTCTTCTATGATGTTTTGATGTGGCCCAAAAGAAATGTAATTTTTGTCATGATGCTTAGATTCACCAAGTATCCACATCTTCCAAAGAGGATAGACGGGGTTTTCATACTTCTGGTGAAGTTAGCAATCTGACGCCCTGCTCTTTGTGGGAGACATTGTGGCCAATGGATCCAGACTGCTGCTAATTCTCTCTGGACAAAACAGAGATCTTGAGATTACTCTCATGCATTCCAGACAGCTGTTTTTTGGGGGTTATTTGGTGAGTCAGCAGTAGAAACTGATGTTTTTGCAGCCACTTGCAATCAGCTGGGAGTCTCAGGTTTCACCATGCGAGCCATTAACATAGCATTTTAAGGACTTAATTTGTCTAAACCTCATCTTTTTAATCACTTGGAGTTTAATTTTTTTCTTACTGCTTCTTTAAGATTAAAAAACCTTCGGAACCACAAGTTGGGCATTTGCTGGGTGAGTGTCTCCTCAGTCTGTTTAAAAAGAAAGAAAATTGTGTGCTTCCAGCTTTGTAAAATTTTTATTTTTTGCAATACATAACAAAAGGGGGACTATAGGGTTGCTTTCTGGAAATTTTTTGAACGCTAGGGATTTGGATGAAATTGATTTAAAGAAAGACTTTGAAGTTAATTAAAAATATCCTCTTGTGTGGGAAAAAAAGATCATGTTTATATTTCACCCTGATAACAAAGCTTTGAAGGTTAATCACTAGAGAGCACCAGATGGCTAACTTTAAAGGAAACGTTTTATAAGCTGGCTCAAGAAATGCTTGGACTATTTAACCTGATATTGGAACCAAAGTTGCTATTAAAGAGAACCAAGTTCTTTGGAAGATAACTGAAATGGATTTTAAGGTGGATTTAAAAATTATAACCTACAAGAAAGAGATGGGAATATTGGATTTACAAATGGAATTGGATGATCATTTGAAAATTTTAAAAAAAGGTATACCAGGAGGAGAGACATGGATAATAGCAGATGTTAGAATTTTATCTATGGGATTCAAGGATTGATGGAAGGAAGATGAAAAAATACAAAACTGGTTTATTTGATTATGGTTAAGTAACGAGTTGTTATTTTTGGTGATGTTTAACAGTTACTTTGACTGGATAACTCTTTTTTGGGAATGTCCAGTTGGATGCAATGGATTAGTCTGTAATATCTATGTTACTATTTTTGGTATAGAAATAAGGGATTAGTATTTCTGGTAATGTTTAAAAGTTTTTATTTTTCTGTAATGTTTAATTGTTAATTGGGATTAATAATGGGTTGCTATCTCTGGTGATGATTAATGGTTAATTATTTATCTTTTTGGCATATTTAATTGTTAATTGAGATTAGATTTTGATTATTGGGGGATTAGGTTTAAATGGAAAGGGGGACTACATGCTGTTGTTATTAGTTATGATTGTAAATCTTTACATCTTTTGTTGATTAGTAAGGAGATCTGAGGATTTAGAGATGGTCTATAGAAAATGGGGTGAAGTATGGAATGAAGATGTATTTGGTAGTATTTTAAGAGACAGTGATAAGTTGTTAATGTTGTATATACTTGCTGGGGATGAAGGGGGAAGTTTCTTCTTTTTATTTTTATTTTTGGGGGGAATTTTTTTCTTTTCTCTGCACTTTATTTTTTTAATGTAATTTTATATTAGGTTTTTGTATTAGTTTTATTTGTTCTATATGCTCTTTAATAAAAATATTGAAAAAACAAAGAATAGACTGGTAGTTCCTTGATTAGGGTCCTGTTTTCTGCTTGATTGTTTAATAAAGGTTTGATAAAGTGTTAATCCCTGCTTATTTGGGCGTTGGCTACTGAAGAGGATGTGTTCTAGTCTTTTTGTTTCCTTTTTAGCTTTTTGTTGTCTCTTTTGAATAGTGTGTAAATATGTTTTATTTCTATGTGTCTATAGATGGCTGATTTGTCTGAATGCCAAGCTTCCAGGAATTCCCTAGCGCTTTTGGATTTCGCTTGGTCTAGGAAGCTCACAGTTTCCCCACTGAAACTATGGTTATGTCTATCCATGTGTTATGAGATTAAGGAGTTTTCATCATGTCTTCTGACTGCTAGTTGGTGTTCATGGATGTGCTCTGCTAGTCTTCTGCCGTCTGTCCTACACAGTGGCTGTTACGGTCCTTACACTGTGTGTTGCAGATGACTCCTGAGTTTTTGGCTACTGGATCTTTTGGTTTACGGAAGATGTTTTGGAGGGCTTTAGTTGGTTTATGTGGTACAGTGATGCTGTGGGGTTGTAATAGTCTGTTGGTTGTTTCTGAGATATTTTTGATGTATGATAGTGTTATCCTTTTCATAGCTTGTATTGGTTGTGCTGTGATGGGTTGAGTGGTCAGGCACTTTTTGATAAAGTTGTGTGGATATCCATTTTGTTGGAAGATGTTGTTTAGGCAGTCTGTTTCCTTTTTCTGGTGTTCCATGTTGCTTCAGTGTGTTTGTGCTCATCTGAATAATGTTCTTACACAGCTCCTTTTGTGGAAAATGGTGAGCATCCTAGACCAAGCCACAGGCTCCATTTTTGTGGAGCTGACAGCCACGGTGGTTCAGAGGAGCTGACAAAGTATCCGGCTCTTCGGAACCATCTCTGAAGGAGATGATTAGATTACCTACAAGTACTCCTTATGGAGGCTCCTTGTGAAGAGATTGCAAATTAGCGATCTCCAGCAGGTTGAGCACTCTGGGAATTGCAGGAAACATTGAGCCCAAGCCATGGCTAGGAGCCTTCAAAAGGACACTAGTTTTGCATACTCTTCCTCTTTTAATTAACAAAGGAAACTACTTATTAACAGTTTATTTGGAACTGAAAATCTTCTGAAAGGTAAGTTGCCACATATGGGGAGAATTTCCTTCTATCCTTGAAGAAAGAATATTTAAGTAAGTTTAAAGATTAAAAAGGAAAAATAAAACTTTAATTTTTGAAACAACAAAAGGGAGTTTAGAATGTTGCCTATAGACAGTCAAGGGGCCAGACGGATTTGAAAGAATAGCTTTTATAGACTGTTTTAAATTTTATAAAAATACAGCTGAAGATTTTGGAATTAACTGTAAGAAATCATAATGTGGGAAAGTTTTGATTCTGAAAAGAAACAAAAAATAAGACTGGGTTTGAAGGTTAACTAGAAGGAACTAGAGAGCAGTCAATGGAGAAGATACTTAATAACATAATGGAGGAACATTATCTTACTATAGAAGACTTTAAGTTGGTTCCCACTTTGAAATGTAGACTTATGCCCTGACATAATGTTTCTTGTTTGTTTGTTTGTTGTTGTTGTTGTTGTTGTTGTTATATCTAGAGAGAGGGAGAGGGAGATGGAAAGTGAGCAATTTTGCTATAAAGAATCCAAAAGGAAAATGCCAGAATTAAAAAAAAAGTAGTTTTGTTTACAAACACACTCTTAGTTTAGTCTTATTTACTTAGTCTGATGTCATATTCACATGGTGCATAGATCATAAACTAACCACATGAGCTGCATTTACAAAAATATGCTTGGTTTCCTATGGTGTGAATTTGTTGTGAATACAGCCAGTAGTGAAATCTCCCAGGCCTTTACAGGAACAGAAACGGACATCAGGCCAGTTAAGAGAGGCTATTTATCAGTAGAATTCTTAACCTAAATAATAAGTAGATCTTAACCTAAATAAACTTACTGGTTAGCAAATGTTAGGTACAGATCTTGACCTTGGCAAAAAGGGGTTGAGGGCTAATATCATGTGGCATTAGTTTCCCAGATACAAAACCACATCCTGGCTCCATCACCTTTAAGAGTTTTGTGGAAGAGGAACTTTCAAGAGGTACACCACCTTCCTTCCAGCCAGTCTGTGTCCCCCCTCCCCCTTTAATCTACACATGGCTTAGCGGCTGCGAAGAAGAGATAATAATAGGAAAGAAGGAGATAGAACCCAAAAGGAAGGAAAAGATACTCCTAGTACTTGGTGAAATGTAGATTTAAGGTTGTTCTTTTCTGCCAGTCTCTGATATAGCAAATATTACTTACCAAATACATGGATGTTCCTGCTCAATGAGGCTGAAAGTCCAAAGAACAACTATCTAAATATGTCCGAACGATCTCAAGCTGGCCCAGAGACCCTCCGCTCTCATTTATGGCCACTTCTGACATGGATTGTGGCATATCAATGTGTATATAAATTGCCTTGCAGTTTCTTGGCACTCTCTTTTCTTATCATAGTGCCTTCACACCAGGTTTAAGGTGCCTGGTCAGCCACTGAGTGTGCTTTTCTATTCTTTGCTTGCGGCAAAAGATCCGCATGGCAAGACAAAGGCAGTGGTGGAGGGTCACTAGCAGGAAACTCACTTGGGAGCATTTTCATTGGCCAGATCGAGGGGGCACTGGTTGGCTTGGTTGAAGGGTTGTAATAGTGGCAATGGGAATATACCAAAGAGAAGTATCACCCCAAGGCCATCACGGATGAGGGAGGATCAGAAGCTAGCTCTCCCTAATCTTTCAGCTGGCAGAGTTGAAGTGCTCTCTATCCATCCATGTCTGAAGATGATACCTGCATGACATTTCTTGGGAAAAGGCCCTTAACTGGGTTCTGTGACCCCCTCACCATGCATTCATTCTTTGGATCTTAGTCTTCTCTAGGCTTCCAGACCTGACTTCAGAGATTATAACCACCACTTTATGGCAGTAAAGAGTTCACCATATGCTGTGGCTGCCCTCCAAAGATCCTCTGTATTTCTGTAGCTCTGCTCTCCCCAGCCCAGTCCAGAGGCATTTCAACACCTATTAGAATGAGAGAAGTTGAAGTCAAACTCTCCTGGGGAGCCCCAAATTTGGAAAAGTTGGGTTAAAGATTAACAGCTCTTAATAGGCTTCCCTGTGGATTTTCCAACTCTTAAAAAAGCCATCTAGTCAATGCCTGGCGATTCGTTCCCAACAACCTGCAATGCCTTGTGATTTTTTGCTGATTTTTTTCCTTTTTCTTTTTTACCATACAATGCATAGCTGGAATGGTTTTGTCTGCTGCAGGTAGAAAACAAAGAGAAAGAGAGAGAGAGAGAAATCAAAGCCGATCCTGGCAGATGGTTCTAGAAAATGAACCTCCTTTGGGCCTGATGAATGCTCTCTCAGAGGTTTTTCATTCTCCCTCCATAACTTCTTTTTCATTCCCCCGTGTCCCCCCCCCCCGCAACTTGATCCTTGCCACTTCCTTTCATTTGCTGCAATTTAAAGGAGAGCATTAAAAGGCACGCTTTGTTGGCAATAGGTCAAGAGGTAGCTAATGCCTTGGTTTTCAAGCAGCCTTTTGCCACGCAGGGCGAATTAAAAGGAAGAAGGCCGGAGAAGCTGCATCCGGGTTATCTTTCCTTTTTTTAATGGCCACAGCAGTGTCGCTTGGCTGCTATCAAAGATTCGCAGAGTGAGAGGAAGAGATGTGTGCCTGCATGGGGGACAGGAGGCAAAGATAAGTTGCCATTTTGCAGACAAAAATAACAGATGGTAGTTTGTGTTTGTTTCACTTCAGGGGCCTTATAACCACATGGAAGGTCTGAGAGAATTTAAATAACACGTTTTTTTTAAAGTGCGTCCATGCGTCCATTATAGTTTAACAGACTCTCCCCATCTCTTTTAAGATGACTTTTTCAAACCTAGCTATTGAATTTAACCATGCCCATAGATTTCCTGAGATGCTTGGAGAACATGTTTGTTTTCTAAAGCAAGTTTTAATTAATTTGTCTGCCATTCATCCACCCATTTAACACTCTTCTGTTGCAAAACACGCAGCTTGCCACAGGTAATGGAATGCAGACGAGACTTTGAAACGTCATTCCCTGCTGCCAGCTTATATAAACATGTTTCTTTATGGAAAAAGCTACCTAGAATTCAACTCTCATCCTGCTTCTGCAGAACTGCCTAGTGTGAAAAACAGAATCAATTTATCTGCCAGTGTAAAAGGTTAGAAAGGTGGCTGCATTGCATAATTTTGAATAATGTGGGATACGGAGACAAGAAATGTACTATGAATGCAAAAGATCAAATCTGTATTCTGCATTTTGCAGGTATAGCCTCATGAGCAGTAAGCCTGCAGCTAAAATCACAATAGTATTATCGATAGCAAAACCAGACAGCCTGGAATAAGAGTGTAGCAGTAGTTATATTTGATGATAAAAGCGGGGACTAGAAAGTTGTTTAAATTTTACATCACAATTAGAGAAACTTTCCATTCTTCACTTTTGTGCCCTATTTATAACATCAGAGGCCCGCATAGAGAAGTTCTCTAGAGGGATGGAACTTAACTTTCTTCATCTGTGTATACATTGCATTGTAAAAGAAGAAGAAGAAAAAAAGATGTCCCCTCTTTTAGATGTGCATTTAACAGAGATCTGAATATCAGTTTGTGACCACTGAGTTCTACATAATTAAGTTCTTAAGAAGTATGGGATATGCACAAGAATTTTTGCATAGATTTGGGATAGATTTGGGCTCTTTTCAGACTCCAGTACAATGCTCCATCTCTTTGGCATTTTGATGTGCCAGAGCTAACCCAAGACCTGTGTATCTTTCACTCCATATTTTTTCTACCAAATAGAACGAAGCATTTCATAAACTTGTCTGCTGAATCAGGGCAGGAGAGAAAGTCCTATGGAGGTCATTTTGTATGCAGTCCCTGGGTGGGTTGATGGTTTTCTATGAGTTTTTATCCTTTTAATGTATCCGTTTTGGTAATACATTGATTTGATCTTGTGAACTGATGGAAGTCTTTTTTGAGTATGGTGGAAGGCAGGCAGGCAGGCAGGCAGGCAGGCAGGCAGGCAGGCAGGCAGGCAGGCAGGAAGGAAGGAAGGAAGGAAGGAAGGAAGGAAGGAAGGAAGGAAGGAAGGAAGGAAAAAGTGGGGTCCATTCAGAAAATTTGTGGTGACAGAGGACATACTTTCTCTGCATTAAATTCCCTGAAGACATCTGGGAATGAAGTATATGAACATATCTGTCTTTTTCAATGGTGCTGTAGGTTGAACTGGAAGACAAAACAGCTAAGTCAGAAGAAGCATAGAGGAGAACCATTTATTCTGCACATCTGTGGTAAAGAGAAGAGGACAAGTGCATTTCCTTTAATTTTCTTCTGCTTCTACCTAGGTCATTTATATGAGAAAGAGAGATGGGGTTTATATAAATTCAGGGGTGAGAGTGGAATAATCCCCAAACTGAAACAACAGCTCAGAACAGTAAAACACTTTGCAAGTACTTCCAAGCAATGCATTTCATAAGGCTAAAATCAAGAGTTTTGCAGATTCACAAAAAAGAGAAAAAACCCTGTGATCTTAGATTTTTCATGGAAAGAGAAGAGGAATAATGTTTAACCAGGATGCTAGCTCCTTCCCTTCCAAATTTGTTTATCTCATTTACATGGTCACTGGAGACATCTGTGGAAGATAACCAGATGTTCAAGCATCTTTGTCTTTTCAAAAACTGCATTCAAAGGACCGGCATCTTAGCAACAACAGGCAATGTTTAGAAAACTCTTTGTTAGCCTCAATAAAGGCATAACATTTATATGCAGAAACAAATTCAAAATCCTCGTACAAGTTCCTCTGGTTTATGGCAACGTGGAAGCAGAGCACACCAAGTGCTTTTTCCTTTTCAAGTCCCTGCAGTCCTTTCTTGCCAAAAAGGAGTCTTTAGTAAAGCGTTCTTTGATGACACAAGGCAGCATCTGAATTATGTAAATGAGAAATCGGTGCCAAACTTAGGAAACGGCTCCATCAAATGAGAAGGGAGTTCCAGTAAATATTTTCCCTTCTTCTCTTGGTCAAAATAACACAACCACGGGGTTGTCTCAATGGTTTTAAAAGCCTTATAACTAACTCTCTGAGGATTTTCTTCATGGAGAACAGAATCCCCAGTAGAGAAGCAAGAGTAAAAATACATTTAGGAAAAAGCCCTGATTTTGCTTAATGAAAATGACAGCATTCAGTATAAATCTTAAGCCCTTTTGCTTCTTATGGAGAATGGCTTCTTGCTAAAAGGATCGCAGTGGATGGCATGATTGAGTATGATGAATCCCGATGCATCTCAAGCGTGTGCATATACTACCACAAATCACAGCTCCCTCAAATAATGTTTTCTTGCATTAGATGATCTAGGAGTCTGCATGCTCTCAAGTGGGCATTGCCAGTATTTGTTGCTGTTGTTTCACACAAAGAGAACTAGCCTTTGGTGGCATGTTGAAATTCCTTACGAGTGTCTCTTACATCCCCAAAGATTCAAGGGTTCATTGCCAAGCGACCCTTCTTCTCTTAGGCATTATAGTTTGTTAAGAACCCTGTTGTTCAAATGTTTCCCTGGTGATGGAATCTCAGAAGTTCACCCAAACAACCTAGAAGGTGGTAAACCTGTTTCTGGATTGCACTATTTCAGATAATGCAGCTAATTAGGGGGATTTGTGTTTCCACGGGGAGGGAATATAAATAACAGAGCCCTGCAAATATTCAAAGGGTGCTTCACAAAGTCCCTGGGGATGACCAAAGCACCCCTCCTCAAAGCAGTGGGATGACCGTATCCTGCAGAAGGCTTAGTATGGCTACTTTGAAGATTCTTGCAGTTTTTTTGCATGTGAGTACAAAAAATAGACATCTACTGGGACTGTTGGTGAAACAAGATAGTGTGCTACACACACATGGCCATGGCCTGGGAAGGCTTTCTGGAAAGGTGATTTGCTTACAGCAAGCATTTTGTGAAGCATTCCTTGAAATGCTTTCCACATCCCTAAAAAAGGAATCCTGAATATATAAACTTGTGTCTCTCATTTTGCTCTATGGGCAGAAACAGGACAGATTTAGTTTGCTGGTCATGGCAAGTTATAGCATGAGATGAGTGTAACTGAACCATCTAAGCAGTTGTTGGAAATGACCCTCATAAATGACTTAGATGTCCAGAGAGGTAGAAGCATTTACCCACAATTTTTTCTGCCTAATGACCCATCACTAGAAACATTTCCTCCAAGTTTTCTAAGTTAACTGTCCATAGTTGCTAAAACACCATGTGAAGGATATAGGTCATCCACAACTCCCTGCCTAATACTTCTAGGAGTATTTTCAAACAGAGTTACAGGTCTGATTAAGACCTAAGGTAGCCTCAGGTGGATCTGTTCGAGAGCCACCCAGTTTTACTAGGACAACCAACAGAGCATTTTCCATCCTGGTGTTTCCTTACTGAACGCCGTTCAGGATGAGTTATTTCATTGGCTAAGATCCTTCTTAAGTATCAAGTGCTGTAGATTTTATAAATTGCAGTTTTAATTGTTGTTTACTTTTTTCAGGTGAGTGGAATGACTTTTCATTTTATTTTAATAACTGTGTTTCTGTTTCCACTGATGTATCTTTTCTATACAAACACCTGCCTTCTGAATATAACAATAATTTGAAACAGATCAATCAAATACTTCTGCTATTTAAGTGAAGGAGTCATGTGGATATATGAGCAGATGGGCCTTGGAGAGTCCACATGGTGCTAAAGAAAGCTGGGGTGGTGTTCAGTTGAGTTGTCCTACCATCAAATACCAGAATGTAGATCGTGGTTTCCAGAAACTGAGTAACAAGAAGAAAATGGATTTTGTTGAAACTCCTGTTCAGCTGTGTTTGACCCTGCTCTTGTTCATATGAATTTGACAATTGTGTGATATTTAATGCCATGAGCATTAGCTACACATGTCTTGGAGGGTCAAGGAGTATCAGGGGGTCTCTCTGATGTCATGCTTCATGGAGCAGCTAACAATTGCCCTGCACTTGTTTTTCGATAAAGTCCTAGCAACCATACTGTCAGTCCACTTGCTTGAAATGTCAAAGGCTTGCAGAGATTTGGGGGCAAAACAGTGCTGGAGTTTCAGATAAATTCTTCTGCAGTAATCCCAATGGAATCTTAAGGAAGAGACACACTGTAGATTTCAGCTAGAGTTTGTTACCTGCTCTCCCAATTTGGTTTTCATTTCACTGCTCCCCAAATTCAAACAGCATTATTTCCCACTCCACCCCCTTTCACATAATCTGGAAGTTGCACTGAATATGTGGAAGAAGGAATTGTATTACGTCTGTTCATCCCACCCTTTATTTCCACATACTCATTGTATCTTTGTGAACATAAGCTAGCTGTCGGAAAGCTTTACATATTTGAAAGATGCCACTTTGTGTAACAATAATGACAATAATAATTTGCTTGGATTTCTATGTTGCTAATTCTTAAAGGTTCTAAGCCGCTTACCGAATGCCAAACCTAGGGTTAACAATATTGCATCACTCTGATCTTTATGACCCTTCAGAAGCCTGTTAAACTGGGGGAGGATCAGACAACTAGTGGTAAGTTCTTCCATAGAATTTGGCAATCACCAAGAAAATTCATTCCCAGGATTCCTGTAGGTGGCATTCCCTTAAGGATGGGACCCTCAGCAAGCCTTGTCGCCTGACCTCATTGGGTGGGCAGCCTTCAGTCTGGAGAAGACCATATTGTATGTATCCAAATCCTGAGTTGAAGGACCAACCAGCACCTTGAATTGCACTCAGAAGCTAACTTGTAGCCAGAGCAGTTCCCAAAATGGTGGGGTAAGTCTCTTTACTGCCATCCCAACTAGTGATAGAAAAATTTCCACTGAAATTTCCAATTAAAAAATTAAAAAATACAGAAATTGGCTCCACAGGACTGTATTCTTTTCAACCTTGGAACACGGCTCAGTTCCTTGGAAGTTATGCTGAGCATATTTCACATCCTTATTAAATAAAAAATAAAAAAAATAGAGGCATTTGCCTGTTGGTGCCACTCTGAGCACATCATGTTTTATTTTCTATGTGAATCCCCATTCAACCACACATAGGTATCTGCTGCTGTAAGTTATTTCCTTTGCCTGCCCTTATCTTTTACATAAGTGACAGCAAACCATAGCTTGTCTAGAAAGCTAAGCTTGCTTAGTACTTGGAAAAAGGACAGCCTGAGAATTCTAGGGTTCTAGATTAGACTGAAAAGTTGAATTGTATTTGAAGAAGACAACACCATATTTCTGTAGCATGCCAAGACAACTGCATAGATATGTCCACGTAGTCTCCAGGAGATATGTTTGACTTGGAGGTGTCTTCAGTTGACCAGCTGGCAGCAACATCTAGTTGACTTCTCAAAAAGCTTATCAGACTCAGACCTAGTTCACCACTGTGGAACCACTAGAAAGTCCTAGGGGTAAAAGATCCAAGCGTAGCAGACTGTTGATAAGAAGGCAAACATAAGACAACTTTTCTGGGACCCAAGTGTCAGCTGTGGCTGAAATGAAGGCAGGCACCTGGTTTTCAAAGCATGTTTAGGTATGCTATAATTGGTTTTCTGTCTATCATGTGATCAATAGGATGTGTACAGCAACAGGGATGTATAGTAGGACAGGCGTCCTACTATTAATGGAAGTTGAATCTTATTAACAGAAACTATATATATATATATATTTGGCCTGTCATTGAAAGCTAGACAGAACTCCTGGCCTCTCCGTGAGACAGACAAATCTCTTATGTGGAAATCATTCATAATATCTGTGGGCTATTGAATCAAATCAATAGTTGCAGGCACTATCTCAACTTTTTTGACCCCACTCCCCAAAGAATACAAATTGTAGTCCCTGAGAATGCAAATATTTTGCAGATGTGAGCTTTTATATTTCTTCCAATGGTCGAGAGGTCTTTGTCATCTAGCTCAGCTTGTTTACTAAGAGCTATCTCTGTATCTTCTGGGTTCACACAACACATTTAACTAAGCTACAGTAACTCATTTTCTGAGCTGACACCCTACAATGAATCATAAGCTAACCAAATGATTGGATTTCATCCAATTGTCCCTGTCACAGAAGACAAACTAACCCCCTCCAAACTAGACAACATTATACCTAAAGAAGCCTAGCAATATCATGCAGACTTTTATCTGAACCACTTTTTATCCGTTCGTTATTCTACTATTAAAAAAGAAAGGAAACCTGTGATGATTCCAAGAATTAAGTCGAATCTGAGGTATTTTTAGCAGGTAGTGATTTGAACTTTCAATTGCTATCTTATCTTATAGGAGGGGTAATTGGTGTCACACTCAAATGCCTCTCTGACTTCAGCAAGTAGCCTCCTTAATAGAGAAACACAGTTTTCTTTGGTAATAACACAATATTATTTGAACAGCTTTGGCCTGCCCAAAATTCATAACTATCTTTTTTTAATCTATTAAATTGGAGTTAAAATCTTCTAATGAAGTCAAAAGCATCCTCCAGATTTATGAGTAATAATCTCATCAAAGTGGTATGTGACAGAGGCAAGCCATACCTAGGCTGCAAAAATCAGAAAAGCCTCTGGGTGGCGCTGACATGATACAGAAAACACCAGGTCTTTCCCGCCATCTAGTGGTCATTCAAATGGTTGCACACCAGATAAGAACACCATGTAACACTGTAGCATTCGCCTTATATGAAGACTGATAAAGCATCAAAATATTGGAAAAGGCATCAGAATTTTGGGTCATTTTAGAGGCTATCATAATTACACATGGTCGTTGACTGCATACGTTTGCAGTGTAAGAAACCTTTTCCTGTTCCCTTTAATAGAAGAAAAGCATCTTGAGCACATAAATATGGCTCATACATTGTACTGAGCTATAGTGTGGGTTTGTTGGATCGTGGTATAGTTGGTTTGATCATGGTTTAGTTTATTCAATAAAGTATAACTTGGTTTGATATGTGAGCCAGAACTGGAGATAAAGAGATTGAGTTTTCAGCCAAGTCTTTAATGTAATACAACTGAATGTGAATATAAATGAATGATGGCTATCTATAAGGATTTTCAGTACATCACAGAACAAATGAAAATGGAATGGTATCAAGCCTTAGAGTTCAAGTTTTCTTAATTTCAAAATTAATAGAACTGTATGAATAGAGCTAGCTGCTCTGGACTGCAGTTCTTTAGGTGACCCTGAGATGGCAGCAAAGAATTGGCATTGTCAGTATCGCTTTGCTGCCATCTAGTGCCATCCAGATTTTGTGCAGCTGAAATGAGACACTCTTAGTTATGAATGTAGGCAAATAAGAGTCCAATTCAGAATGGCTGTTTGCCTCTTTCTGGGCTCGCAAGATTAGCCTTATTCTAGGAAAACTGGTTTTTGGGACTGTTTTTTTTATAGCTGCTCTTTTTCTTTTCTTCTCTCAAGGTATTATGTCACTTCTTTATGTGCAGGTGGGGTCTGTTTTCCTTAAAACCAACTAAAGCCCCATGTCCATGAGTCTACTCTGAGCATGGCTAAATCTGAAGCCGGACCTGAGAATTCTCATTCAGGATTTTCATTCTGAAATAAAACAAAATGTAAATACATTGCTTTTCAGGGATATTATTTCACTCAACCATTTGTGGAGCGCTAGTTCACACACTGTTGGATTACTACAACCTCATGATTTGCATGTGAATGAGGCATCATAAATATAACAGAGCACTTCTGAGAGGAGATTAATTATCACCTGTGTAACTTCAGAGGCAAAGCTTTTCAGAGAAGCCAATTTAGAGTGGTGAGTCATTGAAGATGGAAAAATCAAGTGTTTTCTGTACATGAGTAAACCAGTGTTGTCCAAAGAGACTGATGGTCACGTTTCTCCCATAGAAAGAAAGATAAAGACTCCCTAGAGTGGGCCTTCACTTACATTGATTATCTGGACAAGTTTGCAAAGGATTCTTTCACAATGATACCAAAGTGCTCTGAACTTTTCTGACTTCCCAGTCTGATTTAAGGCCCTGGGGTTGTTGGCCACTCCTCCAAGTACTAGTGAGACCTTTCCTGCTTAGCTTTCTAAGATGAGTTGAGGGTAGCTAGGTGCTGTCACCAGCTATAATCTTTGGGAGGAAGAAATGTTTATCAATTAAATTAATAGTAATCAGGAATAAAAAATTAATAATAATTAGGAATAATACAGTGGTGCAGTAGTGCACAGACCATCCTGATGCAGGACACATCAATGTTCTGCATCAGCAAAAAAATCAGTAAATGTTTCAGTGCTGTGAGCTGCCTGTCGCTTGAGATGTTCCTAGAAATAGGGGTCATTTTTTATTGGAACCGCTCTGGTTTCACTAGCTGTAAAAGGACCAAGTACCAGACTTTAAGTGCATCTGAAACATCGGTAGTTTTTGTTACATAGCATAGTGTTTTGAGCCTCTGTGTGAAACAAGAAAGCATTTAAGTCCATGTACACACATACCTTGAGGACTTTTTTTTTCCGGTAACTGCTTTGTTTAGATGTGTCACTCATGCACACAATGACAATCCCTGGGGTTCCTTCGATCAGGATCTTCTCCATATGCCTGACTGGCTGCATGTGCCAGATCGGCAGTGGGAGACGGTGTTCATGACTGCAAGTCCAGATGGAATAAACTAAGAACGGGTGGCAGCTACAGACGTGGAAATTTCAAAGGGAGAGAGGAAGACAGAGTAGATTGGCATATCCAACTCCAAGACAACACAAAACAATAAGTGGTTAGAAAAAGTGGCTACAATTATCCTCGGGGAATGTGCAAAAGTTTTCTAGATGTTGGTGTGATAAACAGTAAGCTAACTTGAGGAACACAGTCAACCAATTTTTATTTCACCAAGCTTTCAGATTGTTTAAACTTAGCACCCTGCAGCTCTAATTGGGTTGCTGTTGCTCTGTTAACTCTCAGTTCTTTTGTATTTTTGGGGTGATATTACTGAAGTGTTATTGTATGTGATTTGCATCTTTATTCTAAGATACCACAGGCATGCTTGTCGTTAACAGGAGGTGATGTAAATCTTTGAAATCAGTGGTGGTTGTTAAATTAGATCTTGGATGATTTGCAGTAGATCAGGAAGGGGTTTTCACTGCCAGTAGCCTAACATTAGCAGCTGCCTAAAAACGTATTCCTCTGGAGGAAGGGTGGAAACTAGGAGTGCAGTTTTCTGTGATAGGAATTGTAAGCTTGATTATGGAAGAGGAAGACACTCTTGAATGAAGCTTGAGCCTTAGTGACCTTGTGGACACATCCATTCCACAGTATGGAAGTGGTTTGCACTATTTTCTTATGTCCTGTTGTTTTTCAAATTTTCAGTCTAGCCTATAGCTTTGGTGATTCCTGGTGGTTTCCCACCCAAGTGCTGATCAGACTTGACCCTGCTTAGCTTCCTAGCCCAGAGAAGGTCAACCGAGTGCTACAACCTTGATTCTGATCACTATTTCCTCCCTGAGCCTGGACTCAGAGGCACCCTGTTCATTAATGCTCGGCTAGGTTGACCTGCACCTCTCTTGGAGCTCAGGGTTGAAACTCATGGCTCTGAAGGTGTTTCCACAAGGCTAATATCTGCCAAGGTCATCAAATAAGCAAACAAGCAGAGCCCAAACTGGCCAGGGGCACAAGGATTAAATGGCAGAATTCAAACTTTGCATTATTCCACTGTAGATGACACTGGGAATGAATTTGGGGAAGCTATGCTGGAATGTTCTATGGTGATGTCTAGCTAATATTTGTCTCCCCTTAAAAGAGGGAGGGAGAGAGGGAGGGAGAGAGGGAGGGAGGGAGGGAGGGGGTCACATGGATGTTCCAGAAAGCAGACTGGGAGAGATGGTTTTGTAATGAAGAACTTAATCCTTGTGTGAAACCACACAACAAATTTAAAAGTTAAAAGAATTAAGAGAAATAAGAAAACTCTCCCCATTTTTTGGCCAACTCACACATTTCAAAAAACAAGGGCAATTCTTCTGCCTCTTAAATAATCTGGCTCATTTTTAGTTTCTTTCCTTTAAAATAAAAATATAAAACTATGTAGAGAAAACAGATGGATGTAGATCTCTTGAAGTTGCCAATTAGTTTAACATTGGAACAGCTAAGGATGACTTGAGCCTTTCTTACTCATGGGTTAGGAATGGGGTGAAAACAACATCAGGGGGACACAGCAGAAAGAAGAGGTTGATAGGATGTTTGTGCCAGGGTTGGCTGCAAGGCCCTGGGAATGCTAAGAAAGAAATAGAAAAAGACAATGCAATTAATTATACTTGGTAACAGACAATTCTTTCATGACCTTCTAGCTGATGGAAGAACTTGACAAAAGTGATTTCTGTGCAGGAGCCATTTCTTTCAAGGTGCAGTGGTCAATTGAGATAGGTCAGCCACCTTGATGCTGCACCGACATGTACCTATTCTCTTCTATAAGACAATTGGCCATGCTGAGGCAGAGCAACAAGTTCCTATGGGATGAAGCATCTCACTGAAACGAATGGACCAAGGTCCACATCCTTCCTGCCCTTCTCCCTTCTATTATCTATCTATCTATCTATCTATCTATCTATCTATCTATCTATCTATCCTTCCCTCCCTCCTTCCTTCCTTACTTGCCTGCCTGCCTGCCTACCTACCTACCCACCCACCTACCCACCCACCTACCTACCTACCTACCTACCTACCTACCTACCTACCTACCTACCTACCTACCTTAGTGGTAGGGGAGGAACATAGTAAAGAAAAATAAAGATATGGTAACCAGAGACATCTCCCATTTATTGCTGTAATAATTCACTTTTGTCCCCCATAGTATTTAAAACTTTCTAGCCCTTGTAAATTCAGCTCTTCATTTGGAAGCTGATCCATTTAACAGTACTCTCTTTAGTTCATGTGGCTGGTTTATAACCAGCTAGTTAAAGAGTTTCCATTCACTGACAGTATATGGAGTGAACCCCTCAGTTCTAAAGAAGAAAGCAGAGCCCTGGTATTGAATGACTCACTGTTTAATAATTGAAGTCCCTCCTTGGTCTTCTTTTCCCACACTACTTCCTTCCGCGGCTCTTTCTTCTGTATTATGTAGAATGATGCTTCAGCCAGTGGCTAAGGGCCCATGGAGATGCACTGGCACAGACAGAAAATGACATGTTGCAGCTGAAGCAGCCTCTGTCTTGGTCAGACAGGATCTCACATCTCCTGGCCTTCATTTCGGGTTATTTGCATCCAAACTCTGCCAAGAATCTGTTCGCTGCAGCAGCCAGCTGATCCATGTGACTTGCATTCTTAGCAGGTAGAATATGTGATCCTGCGAGGATGGAGGGCTGGATGTGACTAGCATATTAAAATGGTCTGACACAGCAAGTGCTGTATGCAAGACAGACACTCCTAAGAGGCAGACCTGTTCAATCCTGCTGGAAACTGAGTGTTCTTTAACATCACATAAAATCAACCTTGTCAAGGCTTGGTCAGCTGAAAAGGATGTCAGCCTCCTGCCAAATACTGTTAAAATGACTAGGAAAAGAATGCATCAGGTACTGAGGATGTCAAAAATAGAGAGCTGTGTGAAACCCACACATTTTGCAAGACGGAATGCTTTTGTGTGATCTATCATTGGATTTGGGGAACAAACCTGGGCAGAGGTGCAACCAGTCTGACTTGATCTCAGTGATATGTCTGGCTTCTGCAGATGTAAACCAATCCTTGTATGAGAGCAGAAATCACTTTCTTTGGCTTGAAATGTGCAGCGTAGCAATTCCATTTTAGCACCACGTTGCCATTTCGGTTTCTGGTGGTTTGTCAAAGGGGTGAACTTTGGCTAAGTTTCAATTGAAATTAAACACTCTAAATATATTTATGGCCCTGTTTCGCCGTTTTTGGTTCTGCGATTTTCAAAAGTTCATGGCTGCTTTGGCAAAACTGATCTCTGTCCAAGGAAAAGCCCTATACTTTGGATCAAATTTTATAGTGTGAAGAGCACAAAATTGCTGTTGAAAATGGCAACCATTTATGAGTTGATGGGTGATCGGTAAATTTGGGCTCAGCCATGTTTTTTCTCTTAGCCAATCAAAACAATTTTTATAAATTTGGCAGAAAATAGAAGGCTGAACTGGCCCGGCCCATTAGAAATAACCACAACTATATTCTGGTAAGAAAGGTGAGATTTTGATCTTTGAATACTTTTCTGCAATGGTGAACACATAAAGAAAGTTGTCTTTCCATTGTAGTTCAATGAACCATTCCTGTCTGCATTCAACTCATTTGGGTAGTTTGTACAAGCAACTTCATTTTACCCTGATAATCTCCAAACTGGGATCTCAATTTGACACAGGTCCATTAATGTGGTGCTGATATGAGTCATGCTGCCCACTTCTCTATAAAAGTTAGGATTCCCTCCAGTCAAGCTCAGATCTTGGTATCTGCATCTATGCAGTTTTCTGAGCAGTACGACAGAAGAGGTATTCTACTGCTTTCTTCCAGGATGTCCATTTGATTTCCCTAGTCTAGCCTACATTTTTGAGATTTCCTGTTTTAATAATGTCTAGATCCAATCCTGCTTAGCTTTGTTCAAGATGAGGCAAAGAGGCAAGATAAAATCTCTCTGTCCAGAAGTGGTTTGCCATTGCCTTCTCCCTGAATGTTTTTCCAGCTTCGCAGTCTAGCCAAAGGCCCAGCAAAGATGTCTTAAGTGCTACAAGACTTGAATCACCCAGTTCTTCTATTAACCTCTCCCTTAACAAACTTTAAAAAAATACAAGGGGGAAAAAAAAAGACAGAGCATTTCTCTACCAATTCTGGAGTTTACATCTCTGTCTTCGAGGTTCAGCTTCCATAGAATTATGCTAATATTTCACTGCTTTTTAAAACTCAGCTTGGAAAGATGCCATGACTGGTTTTTAGTTCCTCCATTCAGCTTTTTAATGAATCACTAAACAAATACATAACTCAATCTAAAAGAAAAATAAGGAGAGAGAGACAGATGGATGCTCTTTTTTGTGTTCTAATATTGGTCACAGGGAGAGAGCATTGATTGGCTCATGTGCAAGTCACCATTTTTTTTAGATCAGCCAAGGTTGGCTAGATGCTGTTACTAGCTGGGCAGGCCATCCCAAAGCATTTTTTTAAAAAGTGCTGGAAGATCTGTACAAGAATACCAATATCTGACAAGACCTCACCGATTGGCGGTGTGATTTTGGACAAGTGAGACCTCCTGAGATTTCCTTGGTGTCCCCAAGGAAGTCTCAGGACATGTACACTGTTGTTTGTTTGGTTCTTGGAGTTTTGCACAGGATTAGGTGGGATTGCTTTGGGCCAGAAAAATTGTTCTATGATATACAGTCTGTTAATAAAGCGCCAGAATTGCTAAGTTTCTGATTGTAGCCTGAAGTTTCACAATCTTTAACCTCAGGGTGTTCAAGGAAAGGAATAAAATCTTACAATAAGTGGGCAGAAACCAGGGATAGACTACTATCCTTCTCCCTTGAAGGATCTTACCACTTACTTTGGTATCATCATAGCACCATCTATGGAATAGGCAGTTTAGTTAAGATGCCCTTGAAGGACCATATGCCATTTCTTGCAGACCACTAAATTTCCCACTGTAACCCCCCCCCCCACCTCTAAGGGATCTCAGGATTCTTTGCAGTGCCATTTGAAAATCACCGATCCACACATGGTTTACCAGCAGTGCAGCCCTGATGTAATTAGTTGGTGGTGAATCGAACTTTGGATTTTGATGAGAAAGATCAATAGAAGGAAGAGAGACTGGACACAAGGAAGAATGTTCGAAAATAAGTGTCTCCAAACATGCAGTCAGGAAAAAAGAAAAGAAAAGACAGAAAGAACATTTCAAGTAGGCAAACCATGTGTGAACTAGCAGGTACATAGCTTTTCTGCTTCAAAAAAATCCACTGTCCAATGTTGTCCCTCGTGGAACAATACAACACCACGCTTAATAACTGCAACTCTAGAGAACTGAGCTTCCTGTCAGTGATTTAAATGGGAAATGTGATCTTTACCAAGTACAGGATGAGAGGGATGTTTTGAGAGAGTAATGTTGATGAAGACCACTCCAAGGGGCTCTCTGAGCCACAGATCTATCTCTCAAAAGCAGCACTTAATGCTCACCGTCCGAAAAGGGATGGGGAAAAACATGGAAAGCACAGTAATGGAAACAGTCAGAGATTTTAGGGATGCAAAGAGGGGATTGACAAAACTGTGCTCTGACATATCTATCTGTTGTGTCCATGGGTGCATATGCATGTGCATGACCAACCGGATGATCGTCTGGAAGAACCCAGTGTCTGAAGTTCTAATCAGATTCTGAAAATGGGGCAATCTGATTGTGCAATGTTATCTGTTATACAAAGGACATAAGAGAGATGGAGGAGGGAGGCAACCAAAACAGTTTCAGAGTTTCTATAAAAGGTCCAGCAGAACCCAGCAAGATTATCTAGCCAGTCTGTCCCTCACTGCAACTTCAGGACCTGAAAGAAGTTGAACTAGAGCATGGGAGGTTTCCCACACTGGTCTAAAAATGTGAACAAGAACAGGCTAAGAAGAAATTGCATTGGATGTCTAGAGAATTGCCTTCAGGAACAGCCGTGTATTTTTCCTCCCAAACCTGAAGAAACTCTTTGATTCTTGGCACATTCCCTCCCTTCGATGATGTGCTGAAGCTGCAGGTTGAAGGCAGCTCAGGGAAGTGTCATTGCTTTCTTGGTGACCAAACAGCGAAGAGTTATGTGAAGTGGACTTCAAATAAGAGTTTAAATGGAGAGGCAACACAGCCCAGTACAATGCTTATCTTTCCGTATTGTGTCTTTCCATAGAAATGATTTCAAAAGCTTTTGTACAATTTATAATATCATTGCAGCTCAGTTATAATAGTAAAAGGAGTGGGAAATTAAGAGGTCTAAGCAATGGGGATGAGCCAGATTTCCTGATGAGATCCAAAAAGAGAGAGAAAATTGGTGAGGCAGAGAAGTACAAAAGGGAGAGAACTCTTGGGATAAAATTCTGAATCCTGAGACAAAGGCCTTTATAAAAACTGAAACACCTTTGAAACTAACTAATCGGGGTCTGGTATCCAAATCTGTGGCCATTTACTATGCAAATTGTAAAGTTTGAGCTTCTACCTTTCGTATTTTTCTGCCTCATTCCTGGACCATATTGCTTATGGCCTTTACTTTGCCATTATTATTGAAATGTTCATTATGGCCACCATAATAGTATGTGGGAAAGACCTTTGGAGACTGGACCAAGAAAAGCTGCCAAGGGAATGGTCAGATAAGAGACAGCATAGCCCACAGCTGGATAGTGGGTGTGGCAAGAGGCTCAGAATTTCAGGCTCCCTAATTTCTTTGGTTGTAAAGGAGACAGGGGAAGAATTGTACTTTCAGACTTGCAAGACTGATGTCAGCCTTGTGGGGTAAACCAGATAGGAATCACAATCAGATGAGCTAATTCTACTTTATTGTAAAGCTACACTGACAGAATCTTGCAAATCTGAAGCTATAATTCTCTCCCCTGTCTCCTTTACATGGAAATAGGGAGTGTCTCTTCTGACCCTCTTGCCCCATCCATTATCCAGCTGTGAGCTATACTGTCTCTTATCTGACCATTCCCTTGGCAGCGTCTCTTCACCCCATCTCCCAAGGTCTTTCCCACATACCATTACAGCCACTTAGACTTCAGATACAAATTGAAATTTAATTTTTAAAAAATGTAAAAAGGCACTTAGACACACATCAGATGGAATTATTTAATAAACTGTTCTGAATTTTCAGCCAATTTAGGAAGAATACTGGGATTATAAGATAATACAAAATGTGCTTTTTCATCATTCTGTTCTCTTTGTGATCACAGTGTTCCTCCCTTTTATTGCTTCCTCAGCAACATTTTTATCCATTATTAGATGATTGTAGCTAATCAGACATAGCATCTTATGAAACAAGAGTTCATTTTGTTAGGAAGCTGGTGACATTTGACAGACAATGCATGTGGAATGAATGGAACCATGTAGAGCATTATATAAATGCTAAATATGATTGTTGGCATCATATAAATCATATACATTCAGTGCCAGGAAACTTTGTTGTTGTTATTAAGTGAAGAGATTTCTCTTACTGAGAGAGAGAGATAGTAGAAGAAGAAAAAAGTAGACTTTATGGAGTTCAGCTTTACTCCTGGGGTTTATATGGACAGGTCTATGTAGTTTTCTTAGGAACAATATAGAAATGGTTTGCCATTGCCTTCATGTGAGATGTACAGGACAATAAAGAATATTCTCCTCCATGCAGATCTAAAAGTTGCACAAGGACCTCTCAGGCTCCAGTAACAGCTGCTGGACTAGCAAAGATTAACATGAAGCCAAGGATTTTTCACAAACACCTTGACTGGATCAAAGCAAAGACTTTCCACCAGCATCTTTTCCATTCCTGATTGGATCAAAAGAGGCTGCTAAAAATACCAGCCAATCATTAGCAAGACTATGAAAATATCAACCAATTGCCCTACTTCACACTGAGCTTTCCCTTTCTATTTCAACTTACTTTTTCTTTGTAACAATGCACTTTCCCTGTAATTTGGAACCAGATAATTGTTTATTTAATAAATGTATTTCTTTCCTTCGCTGTGCTAAACTCCATTCTTCTTCTAGAACATGAGATTTTTTTTTTGTCTTCTATCTCCCTGTCTAGCCAAAGGGCTTCCCAGCCAAATACTAACCAGGTCCTATCCTGCTTAACTTTTTTCAAGGTTGGGTAGATGTTGCTACCTACTATATAGAAAAGACACAAGTCTCTTGAATTGAGTTCAGTGGATTAAAGCATAATAGAAAACCGGTGGCCTTCGAGATATGGCTGAACTATTTCTCTTAGAAGCCCCAACCAGTCTAACAATGAAGGCACATGTTAGCCCCACTAGAATGGACCAGGAAATCAACTCCACAGGAAGACTAGAATTCTACTGACTCCCGGGGGAGGCATGGCAAACTGAAGACACCTCCATGAATGCAGAACCGATGACCACTGCAAAGACCAAAGAACTGGTGAGTAGACCGGATCTTCGGAGCTTCTCCATAAGGAGAGGATGGGAGATCACTCACATGTGCTTCAGATGGCTGCTCCTCATGAAGAGACTGCAGGACACTGGTTTTCCAAGGGTTTGAACACTGGGAAATGAAGGGATTAGCTATATTGCTCTCTCGCAACTGCAGCAGAGCCTTTTAAAGGACACTACATTTGCCAGGGTTACTTTCTAATTACTTTTGGAAATTGCTTATTAACCATCTTAAAGCTATTAGAGACCTTCGGAATGACAAGTTTGAAAAGTTTCCAGGTGAATTTAATTTCAACTAAGAAGACTAGAACTCTACTTTATTGAGATTAGCTATAATAACAGAATCTTGCAAGTTTGATTGTACCATACCTCCCCCCACCCCTCTTATACTCCAGTGAATTTGGGAGGTGTGTGGCTGAGCCACATCCAAATGTTCTCTTCTTGTTCTGGTCTTAAAAATGTTTCAGCCCCTTTTGCTTAGATTCCTGCCTATCTCTGTCAAGGTCATCTTCCTAACTCTCTACACCGTATCTTCCTCCTCAAATCAATTTATACTCAGAGAGCAGAAATCAGTATGCTGGCCAGAAGTTGATAGCAGCTCTCATGTAAAAGAAGTAGAAGAAACACCCTGGAGAGAACTGTCCTGCTAGCACAATCATGGTTGAAATGCCTTCTAACTCTACAGCCATTGAATTCACCCTGGGAGAGAAGCCATTCACTGCTCCTTTGGTGGTGCTACCATGCTTATTTTTTTCAAATTATGACCAGTTTGAACATAAGCCACCTACCATTTTTTTTTAAATGCCAGGCTACCAGTGGTTGTAACTTACTGGGGCTCTTGGGTCTATTATTAACATAATAATTATGTTAATAATTATTAACATAATAATTATTATGGAAAGAGAAGAACAGCTATTTGACCAATAAAATGCTACTTAGCAAAGCAAATGGCCTTGTTTCACTGGTTTCATTGTTCCATTGCTGGGAGGAAACCCCATTCATCTGTTTGGAAGTATGTCCCAGTGAACTCCATGGGGCTTACTTCTGATTAGCTTGCAAAAACATGTCCTTACACATTCTTCTTACAAAATCTCCCATGGGAGTTTCTTTTGAACTTTTCCAATAAAAGAGGTTTTTTGGGGGGTGGGGCAGGGTAAGGACATTTTTGTTTTGCTATTTCCCTGAAAAAGATGGAGCAATCAGCTCATGCTGGTGTGAATGTGCTAGCTTTGAAATGATCACCTTCATTCTGAATCAGTCTATGTATCGATACTGTTAGAATGTACCTCTCTGGTTATCAGTTATGAACTACACATCTGTATGTTTTTTGTATCAACTGTGTTTCAACTGCAACTAGACTTTGTATAGAACCTTATGATGGGGGAAATGAATAGAAAGAAGTCCCAAACTGTTTTTATTTTACCATATGCTATTATAACCCTAATCAGAGAATTTTTCTAGTTTGTCATTCAGTGCCAAATAGCTATACTTTTCCTGCAGAGTTTGAATCAAATACCACTTTTACCTGACTCTGATAATTAGATCAAACTTTACTGTTTAAATTTAGATTTGAAGTCTTTATAGTTACTTGCATTCTTCTACTCTAAGAGGAAAACACACACATCTCTTTGCAGAACACTTTCCCATTTTGTTAAAATATTTTACTTTTAAGGTTTACAAAGACACTAGAACAACATATTTTCCCCAAAGAACTGCTAAGCACCCAACTGCCCTTTTATGCCTTAAAACACACACACACACACTCACACACACACACACACACACACAGCTTTCCCTTCATCTTTACTTTGGAAAAGATTTCTACTATTATTGTTAGTTTTTTAAAGCTATGACAGGATAGAAGATATGAACAATCTCCCTCATGGCTAATCATAAACTCTGTTTGCCCTGTGGAACAATTTTGTCCTTAAAACTACACTTACTATTGGAAAAAAAATGTTTTGGGGGAAAAAAAAGCCTTCTTCTTACAATCGCTGTAGAATACACAAAGGAGCCCACCCATTCTGTGCCAATCTGTGCAGGATTTGTCCAAATTTTAAAGCCTGTATTAGAAGAAAGTTCTACCTTCTCATGATCTAACAAGGGAAAACAGATACACGATGATAACTTTTTTTTTTTTTATCAAAATGCGAGCAAATTTACAGCAAGGTCAGGCACACAGGGCCAAATTTCATAGAAATCAATGTAAGAATTTCAAGCTATGCTTGTTTAAATTCTAATTTTATTAAATGGCCACAACTTTCCTTGCTTTGAGCCTCAAAGTAATGGAGTGTGTAACCAAAATGGATTGTCCAGTGAGGAATATCAGTAGTAAGTTTCAGATAAAAAGAATGACACATTGTTTGTGTGTATAAAGGGAAAAGGCAATGGCAAGGAATAAATATGATTTCCCTTCTTGAATACAGTGGAACTCAATGTTGGGTTTTCCTTAAAAGAGTATATAAACCTTAAACAATTGAATAGCTGAGACAGCCTCAGTACCTTTTCTTATTCTATAGATGGGCATTCAGAGATGGCAAACAGGGGGAGGTAGGAAGTTTGTCTGAGGTCTCTGTTGAACCCTTATAAACATCTGAGATACACAACCTGAAAAACAGGAAGATTCCCTGCTTTAGTGAAGATATTTAAGATCAAGGTTCCAAATCCACTAGGGTGCAGATTTATTAATTCTATTTCCTCCCTGCCCATTTTGAAAGAGTAGATCACCCACAGACATTTCATTGAAACTGATCCTTGATAGAACTTGCCCCCAAAGCCTGGATGGCATTAAGTTGGGAAAACTAGGTATATAGATTCATCCCAATTTGGTTTTCAGAAGCAGATTTTATGGAGTTGTGCATTGTTTTTGATTATGGATATGGGTACATGCTTGTACCCTCTGAGCATAGTTAGAAATTGAGAAACTGTCATGAATCACGGCATTGAGTCAATCCACAATGATACCGTGTGTGTTGTGACATCACTGTGCAGACAATGAATTTGAATGTTGTCATCATGGCACAAGTGATACCACTTGACCTCCTCCCCATTGCCACCTGCAGATGCTTAGGCACAAAACATCTGCCATGGGACAATGGAGAGTCACCGAGTGCTTAGTACTTAGTTACAAATGATGAAGTGACCCATCAAGTTGAAAAGGTTATGTTTGATGCTCATTTTCAGATCCTACAAAGGCCAACAGAATATCATTTCATTGAAGGCAAACTGACAAAGCCACAAAAAAAGAACATATCCAATAAAGTAAGAATAAGGTAGGTTCTGAGACCTAAAAGTCTAACTATGATGTTAATGCACATCTAGCATAATGAGATACTTATTCACAGCAGCGAAGCCCAAGATTCATTCAAAAGAGCTCTAAATGTATTTCTCTGAAAGTAAGGCTGTACTGAAAACGAGTAGGAAGTTCACCCATTTCTGCCAATTCCATTTCCATTTAATCAACCTCTACTCAATTGCTGCTGTTCTAGCCAATTTGACCTCCCATTTCTTTCTTTTTTTACCATGGATCCTTAGCTTGCTTACCCAGATTTTTGCACCAGAGTCAGTAGCCATGTAAATACATCTACATTTTCTTGTTCTTTCTCATAGAGATATAGCCCATAAATGTACCTTCCATTCACTCTCTTTCTTGCACAAACACCCATCTTTCCCTTCTCTCACTGTCCAGTGTTTATCATCCCAGTCCTGATTAGGCCTCTTGTTCTTGCTGTCTCTCTATTTCTGCATCCTGTAACTCCTTGCAATCACTTCTAACCATCATAACCATCCAGAGCCCTCCACTGAATAGCTTACTAGACACTACTGAAGAGTGTCTTTTAAATGCTTCTTTCTGCAAAAAGAAGCACCAGGCAAGTTCCCAGCTATGTCCCCATCTTAATTGCCTTCTTATATTTCTGGGACTCTTGTGGAATTCCATGTGGGCCAAGAACTGATGACTGGGGTTGATACTGAATTTCACACAATGTCCAACAGAGAAAGTATTACTTTTTAAGGGAAGGAGTTGAGAGACAGTTCCAGAAGTGTCTTGATGTCCACCAATACCACTTTAGGAAAGCTTTGCAAAAAACTGTAAAGTGAATCCTATCTCAAAATACTTTCAATGCCCTTAAAAGCAGAGACAGGGCACTTCTACACAAGGACTTTGCACCAGTTCAGAATCAGCCCAGACCCATCTGATTTCACAAGTTCAGCTGATTAGGTAGCTGAACTGATTTATTTCTGATCGAGCAGCAGTGATTATGAAATCACAGCAAAGATAAGTTCTTCTGTTTGCATTGCTGCAACTCTGCAAACATTACAGGTCCTCATTAACATGCGGGGCAGGGGAGGACAGGCTACAGTGAGCAGGTGTCAATGACGGCAAAATTCTAGGTATGACTGAACGTGAAATTTTGGCTGCATCAAGCTCCTTATAGATGCTCTCGGTTCTAATGGAAGGAACACTTGGAGGGAATTCTTGCCTCCTGGATCCTTTTTCACAAGGACTTTTCATTGCATCAGAGGAATGATTTCTTGATTGATAGCAGCTCCTCTTTATAGCAGCCACTCAGGTTATTTGAGAATATGATCAAACAAATGTGTACATCATGAACAAAAACTGTCTACAATGGAGAAATACATTACCAGTAGCAATGTATTTCTCCACTCCCTAGTATAGAATGAGGGTAAGGGGATCCGTGTTGCTTCAAAACCAGTGGCAGTCCAAGAATGGGACTGAATGCCATTCCTTGCACTCTCCTCTTGGTCAGATAGGAGAGACAGATTGGTGTAGTGGTTAAATGCACCAGGTTAGAAACCAGGAGACTGGGAGTGCTAGTCCTACCTCATTGCTAGTCACCGTCAGTCATAGGAAGAGGCAATGGCAAACCCCTTCCAAAAATATTGCCAAGAAAACTGCATACAGTGTCCATGCAGTCTCCAGGAGTCAAGACTGACCTGAAGGCACGGGAAAAAAAGTCAGAGGAAATTCTGTCTGGCTGAATGGAAATGCTTGAAGATTAAGCCTATAGTCCTATACCTGCCTCTTTGAGAACAAATCTTACAAATAAATCTTATTAAAACATCCCACTGGAAATGGGTTGCACAAATAGCAAGACTATGTAAGCCAAGAACACATATATGACTCAGATGTGCAAAGGAAAAGCAATAAACCATGAGAACATTCTTCTCTTGATCCTACATAATGCTAGACTTCAGACAAATAAATAGCAATTATGGCACAATATGATGAACCTAGTGGTTAAAAGGGAGAAGGATTTAAGAGGCAAACTGAGGCTGGATCTTTTAATTCTACTCTCCCTTTGAGCATGTTCTTCAAAAAAGAAAACTTGGATGTGTGGGTGGATGGTCATTATTCTTTTAGCTGGTATACCTTATTTCCTACAGGTATGCCCTCAATCAATCTGAGCTGAGCTAGGGTCCCCAAATGCCACAATTGTCTCATCCTGTTAAGGAATGGTTCTTTTTCAGTACCAGGTCAGAAATTAAGATGACTCACATGCTGCTTGTGAGTCCCTCATCTGCCTATTAAGGGTAGAGCTTGAGTTTTATGGCTGTAAGGCTTATGTCAGCCTGCCATCATTACTTTAATTTATTGTGGGGCAGATGACTGATATAATGAGAACAACATATCGTGCATGTTACATTGACAATACGGTGCCTATTTATTAAAAACCAACCTGGAGTGTTAAGTGCCTACGTATCTGGAGCACATCTTTCCCTGTGGAATCACTTAAGGATGAACTTGCCTTTGTTATCCACCTGGTGATCAAAACTTCTCATTTTAATTTCCAAGCCTGCCTCCTTTCCTTCACGTTCTTTACAGTATCAGCTGCCTTCAGCCTCTCCCCCTTCTTCCCCTGTTGAGGATAGAAGATAGGATTTTAGACCGCTGATATTAGGTAAATACAAGGATGGCCGCTTTTCAAGGGCATCCCGAGATCCATAGGCAGCCAGGTTAACACAGAAGGGAAGTGGGTGAGTGGGAGAAGAGGAGACAAGGAAGAGATGGCAAGCAGATGAGGAACTGGGAAGTGCAACAGTTACAGGAAAGCAAAAGGGCAGACATTCAGCTGCTAGGATCACAAGCCAGAGTGAGCAGCCCATTTCATTCCTGGAGCTTGGCTTGGGAGCTCAGCTTGCATGCTCAGTAGCAATGTTGTTTGGAAGCACAGCAGAGCTTAGCCTGAAGGTAGCACATACTCCCCACTTGTGCAAGTGCAAGAACTTTTGGAGGGAGAGAAACATTGCTTACCACTTAACAAACTTTAAGACTTTAACCACTGTTAAGGACTGAGCCTGATGTACTTGTTTACTCTTAACATCTGGGAGGGTGGAATTAAACCTGCCTGGCCAGGGCAGCAGTCTATCTGGGGGGAACATGTTGCTATATTAAAGTACTGTGTAAAGTTTTCATCTATGCTGTGGTGTGTCCAATCATTGCAAAAAGAATCAGCCACAAGTGTAGCAGAGGTGGGACCCAGTCATGCAAGTCATGACTAGGCTGTGCAAATAAGTGCATGAGTTAGAAAGCCAAGCAGGAATCACTACTTGGTACTCAACTGTCAGCTCCTTGGCAATGCAAGCATGTCTTCAGACTTGAGCATACACCAGACACCAGCAAGTGGAGCAAGAAAAAGCAGAGAGGGCTGCTGAAGAGCAAATGGATCCAGATCCAGCCTTGGAAGCATATGAGGTAGATGGGGAAAGCAAACCCAACCCAGCAGAGCCATGGGCCAGTATTATGAAGGAGACAAAGCACCCCAAGAAGAAGAATGAGAATATTTTAAGAAGGGAAGAGGAAGAAATGGCAAGAGGCTGAATGTAGACATCATCTAGAAAAAGAAAGGGAAGGGAGAGAAGCCCAAATGGAAGAGTTTAGGGAGTTCATTTCAGAAGCCACTGGAGGAGAGTCTTCAGCCCTAGGTAGCTCTACTCCTAGTGTAGGAAGGAAGGGAGGACCCCACATTAGGGATACAAACATTCATACATTGAGTGAAGATGAGGACATAGAGGCATTTTTGCTATGTGTGAACATGTGGCAGTGTCATGCAAATGGCCAAGGGAGGGTTGGATGACTAGGCTGGCCCCCTGCTTGACAGGAAACACTGTGAGCCCACATACAGGTCTTCCTGCTCAGGAGGTGGTGGATTACAAGGAAGTAAAGGAGGTGATCCTCTACTGTTGTGAACTCACAAAAAATAATTACAGGCAATGCTTACAGAAATGTAAGTATCAGGAACAAGAAGAGGTGAGAAAATTTTGGGCAAGGCTGGCAGACCCATCTAGAAAATCATTACAGTCAGATGGACACAGCGTAGAGGAACTATGGATGAAATTGTTTTTGAGCAATTCCTACAAGTCCTGCCTGTTCCTGTTCAGGTTGGGATGCAAGAGAATCACCCAGGTGCAGGATCCATGAGAAGACATTAACTGGATTTTTAAAAATTACATAGTATTAATTACCATTTTTTAAAAATGCAGCCAATGTCATCCAAAGGTAAGATGTTTACACAACAGCATTTATTACTGATACATGTATAGTATAAAGATTTATATGCCACCTGATTCAGCAGAATTATGCTGTTGCTATTGCTAGAAGCACTTCAGTCAAAACTAATCACTATATATCAGATTTGCCCCACATCCACACTTAAGTTTTCTCTGCACATGTGTTCTGCAGCACAGTCTTCGGCTTCCGTAGATGAGAAAGCTGTGAGATTTTGTTTCTTGCTGCACCAGGTGAGAGATGCACCCCCATGAAAGGACATCATCTGTTGATTTTCTATCAGAATTATCCTCAGTCCAGTCTGAATCTATATTTCCAGTATGAGTTGGATCATTCCTAACAGTCAGTTTTAAATCACAGCTGTTAGTTCTTCATCTTTTTACTGCTGTCCAGTCCTCTTGGGTGGCTTGTGGACCTTTCTACTCAGCAGTCCAACTGCCTTAGCTAGGTCAGATCTGCTCCCAGTTGTGACGCATGGCAGTTTTTCCTGTGACTGTCATATACTGTTCCTTCTTTGCCAACTTGCTTTGGTTTCTTCCTTTGTTAGGTGTCCAACTTGATACCTAGGCATACTTGATCCCTTTGCCTCACTGAGACCTAGTCTTTAGGTCTATTACTTTTTGAGCAAGTACCCTCCACTTTTGTTCTTTTTTTAATTTCAGTTCCAAGATAAAGGCTATTATTTCCAAGATGTTTTACTTCCACTTTTTTATTTAAATTGTTCACTGTCTCCAAGCTGTCTCTTTTGTCCTTTGGACATACAATTAGATCATCAACATAACAAAGAATGTACAGTTGAAACTCTCATACAGAAGCATGGATCAGCATTTCCTAGTTCAAAGCTAATATTTTGCAACATTTGACTTAATTTATTAGACCATGCTCTGGCTGCTCGATTTAGCCCATATATGGATTTCTGCAGTTTTCACTCTGGGTCTTTTTTCCCTGGCTCTTCAAAATGTGGTGGCTGGTGCAGATACATTTCCTCTTTCATCTCACTATGCAGAAAGACATCTAAGTCACTAATATCTAAGCGGTCTACCTGCAATTTTCTAAATGCTGCTACACAAAACATCGTCATAATGCTCACCATACTTTTGTTACTGCCCCAGCTTTATGGCACTACCCATTTCCATGAGCATCATGCTTCCCATTGAAAAATTGTGGACAATGTATGGCTTTCTTGCCCTTTGGCAGTTTTGTTAGAATCTGTGTTTGGAAAAGGATTCCATTTCTTCTCTCTGTGACTTGGGATCAGGTGCATCCTTTGCTCTAGCTGTTCAGCACAGTCCTTTATTGATCGTTGAGATCTTAATTTTAAGTCTGGGTCTGGGTGTGATGGCATGTCACAGCCCCTTCTGAATCTGATGCTATTTCAGATCCCAGTAGAAGAGAATAGGTGTAGCTCAGGGTTGAACTGTGGGGTCCTTGGGGTTCTCTGAGCTGTTTTCCTGCAGACATTTCATTACCCAACCAGGAAACATCTTCAGGGCTAGAAGGGAGTGGGGTTTGCTCTCTATTTATATACAGTAGCTTGCCCTGCCAATGTTGGAGGGGGCGTTGTTTTTTTTCTTGGTAGTTCCTAGATTAGGCTGCTGTTTACTGCTTGATTGTTTGTCTGAGCTGGTAGTTCCTTGATTAGTTCCTTGAGAATCTGCTACTTCAGATTCTCAGATCCATCTTCAACAACCCTTTCTGACAGTGCAATGTCATTATCATTAATATTAACATTTGCTGCTTCCCTTCGTGAGTATTCTGGGTAGATCCAGGTGCTACTGGTAAAACTGAGCTGGTTTGTACTAGCACCTAGATATTGCATCTCGTCTTCAGTTAACCTTTTTTTTTCATTACAATGTGTAATGTTACGTGTGTCTTTACTTTTCCTATGTTTAAATCCAAAACCCTGTTTTTTGTTTCTACCTGATAGCCCAGCATTAGTTCTAACTGGGTTCTGCAATTTAATTTATTCCCTTTTTCTTTAGGGACATATGCATCAACTTGACATCCAAGTATCTTTAGGTGTGACAAATTGGGTTTGCTCCCATTCCATAACTCATATGGGGTTTTATCTACATCTTTTGTTGTCAAATGATTTTGCAGATAAGTAGCTGTGTTAAGTGCTTCTCCCCAGAAATCATCTCGTAAGCTTGCATCAAGCAGAAGACATCTTCTCATGCTTAGCAGGCCTGATTCTTTCTCCAAAACCCCAGTTTGCTCAGGGCTCAGCTTAATTTTTTCATGCTTTATGTATTTTTTTCAAATATTGTTCAAATTCCTGGTTCCTCTTTGTTATCAGACCTTAGCCCCGTAGTCTTTTGTTCCAGTTTGATAGCCTAATATTATTCCTAACTGGGTTCTGCAGTTTAATTTATTCTTTTTCCTTTAGGGATATATCCAAAAGCTTTGCATCCAAATACATTTAGGAATGATGTGTTTGCTTTGCTCCCATTCCATAACTCATGTGGGGTTTTATTTGCAACTTTTTGTTGGAAAATGATTTTGCAGGTAAGTAGCTGTGTTAAGTTTCTCTCCCCTCCTCCCCAAATTATTTGGTAAGCTTGCATCAACCAAAAGATCTCTGATGATGCTTAGCAGGCTTTGATTTTTTTCTTTTTGCTACCATGTTTTGTTCAGTGCAATAATTTATTCTATTTTTTCATGTTTTTTGTCTTTATTGTTCGAGTATTCTTCCAATTCCTGGTTGTACCCCATTATCAGACCTTAATCTCTTTCATATTTCCTTGTCTTCTGTATAAGCGGAAAAGCAAATGATTTTTTTAAAAAAATTCACTCTTATTGGTTAAGAGATAGGTGGGAATATATTTTGAATAACTGTGAACATTAAAAAGTCATTTTTCCTGCATTTTGATTGGCATGGGACCATGAATGTTTGAAAAAATAAGCTCCAAAAGCTGGCTGGCTTGTTTGAATTGAAGCCCAGGAAAATTGTTTCTGTTTTGTTTTTAAGTAACAATCACATTTTGATTTCCTTTGTTTTTGCAAGCATAAATGTTTGAACCAACTGCTAAGATCTCATCCTTTATTTTCTTAATAATGGACTCATCTCAATGACCAAATATTCTATGCTATTTTGCAGAATTGTTATTATGCCTCCATTCTGCCACTTTGCTTTAGTTTCCATAAGTTCCAGCAAATGAGCTTCATTGTACTTTCTTTTAAATGTTACTTGGTGGCCTTTTGTAACTGTGCAAAATCCATTTCTAAGCACAATTCTGCAACCATATTGCATAAGATAACAATGTCTTATATAATTTGCATCCAATTCAGTTACACAATATGCCTCTTCAAATACTTTGTTCCTGCTTTCATGATGATTTCAGTCTAATATTGCTTTTTCCGTATACATCTATTGATACTCGATTTGCTAAATTAACTTTTCCTTGGTAAGATTAATCAAAGGTTATAAAAACATCTTTGTTGCAGATATATTGACTTGATGCATCACTCTACAACAAATATGTTTTGAAAATTATATCAAATTTCAAGTCAGCATTTATTTGCTAACATAACTACTGTTTCTTTGTCTGTAGTTCCTGTGCAGACTTGATTTTTCTTTTAGGACATTTTTATCTCATTATTTCTCTCTGTTGTATGAGTCTTAGCTTTGTAGAGTCTGCATTCTCTTTTAATATGTCCTCTTTTATTACAGTAATGTCAGATTACATTTCTCTTTAATTTGTTTAGAGAATTCCCTTCCACTGTATTGTTCAAATCTTGAAGGTATGCCTCCATTTTGATAATTACATTCTCAAGGGAAATTCCATCATGAAGTTTGATTAGCTCTTATTTTTCCCCTTCTAGCAGCGATTCCCAGACAATCAGACAGTTTCTATGTTGATTTTCTGCTTGCTGATAGCTTTTTATACTACCTACAATGTTTGTTTGTTTATTTAGTTATCATATTTATATAGCCACCCATCTCACAAGTGAGACTTTGGACAGCATACAGTAAATCAAACAATAAAAACACATCTTAAGTAACCATTTAAACAATTAAACTTAAGTATAAATAAGACCATGGGTGAATATATCAAAGACTCATGCATAGTAACGCCATCTCATAATGTTTCCAAGCCTGCTGGAAAAAACACATTTTAAGACATTTCCAGAAGGTCAATAGGGTTGGCGCTAATCTCACTTTGGCGGGGGGGGGGGGGGATGATGTTCCAAAGGGTGGGTGCCAAAGTTGAAAAGTTTTGTTATTTAGCCTGAAGGTTTTGGCCAGGGATCCATATAAGATTTAAGATAACAACAACAATAACAACGATACCTTTAACACCATCAAACACCAACATCTGCCTATTCCAGGTCCTTGGGAAAGACTCAGCAGGTGGATAGGTGGATAAAAATGCCAAATCCAGTCTAAACTTCTGGCTGACTGTATGACCAACCATAATAATAATAAGTTAAACTTGTATGCCTCTCAGCTGTTCTGTGTGGCTCACAACAATCAAAGAAATTACAATAAAATCAATGAAAAATAAAGGATAAAAGATGGATTGCTATCTATGCTTATTTGTGTTTATCGATTTTGACTGTCTTCTTTTCCTTTATCTTTCTTTTTTATTTGCTGACTTAAACAAAATTGATAAATGGATATAGATGGATTGACTCTGCTGTGTATTTATAGTTTTCTAGTAATGAAGTTAAAAACAGTTCCTTGATAAGAACATCAGAAAGGTTCAAAATATTTTGTTTTATATCTTCTGAATGGAAAGTTACGTTATCTATATACCTCCATCAAAAAGACTGAACTTTCCATAGCCACTGGAAACAATACTGTGGATAATTAGCATAGACCAGTGTTGTCCAGACTTGGTCACTTTAAGATGAGTGGACTTCAACTCCCAGAATTCCGCAGCCAGCATGGCTGGCTGGGGAATTCTGGGAGTTGAAGTCCACTCATCTTAAAGTGGCCAAGTTTGGACAACACTGGCATAGACAGTCCCAAAGGGAGTGGCCTTTGGTTATTCCAACCTTAATCCTTTTATGTATATAATAGAGTGAAAAGTGGGATTCCAGGTGATCCTTCCTCTATTCTGCACCAATAAAGAAACAATTTGGTAGATGGGGATGATTAGGGTTATCCAACAGTTAAGAGACCTGAACTGAGCCAGGAAGTTATTCATTAATTATCAATTATTAAACTTCCCAGCTCAGTTCAGTCTCTTAACTGTTGAATAATCCTATATCATGTGTTAGGATTTTAAAGTAATGTACAGTTCCTCTTATTTATGTAAACTGGGCAATCTTCATCCTTTTACAATCATTCCTCCTCTTCCAAGTTTTATATATTGTCAAGAAACAAAATAAGATTTGGCTGTTTGTGTTTTTCCCAGTTGCATAAATCTTTCTTTAGATCAGGTCCAGAGTTGAAGCGGGCAGCCACTGATTGGGCTGAACTGAACTGAAGCGGGGTATTTTCCGGAGCATGAAATTGGGCCCCTGAGCTGAATCCTGGGCTGAGTGCCCTTCTTTATGAGAAAGCTTAGTTCTCCTGGGGAATTTTCAAAGCCACGTTAAGCTACACTTTCATAATGGTCTTCAGGCAGAAAATACTGAACAAGTGCATGTGATTGATTCAATCCCACATATTGGGAAATAAATTTGATGCTGCTGCTCATAGTAAAGGTTCATCACTATGCTGCACATTTGGGCAATGCTGTTGTGAAAAATGCCCAGAGATATAAATATACAAAAATCTATAATTTATATTCTCTTTTATAAAAGATTATTTTTGCTTTACTTTTTCTTAGAGGACATTCAGAAGTTTGGCAACCAACATTTTATCATTAACTCCATTTCAAGAGCCAGTCTGGTTTAGTGGTTAAGGCATCAGGCTAGAAACTGGGAGGCTGTGAGTTCTAGTCCTGCCTTAGGCACAAATGCAGCTGGGTTCCCTCTAGTGTCCAACCTTCAAAGTTCCATCCTATAATTTTTTCCCAAGAATTCAAAACAACATTTTCCCATGGGAAGGATTCTTATACAGTGGTACCTCGGGTTACGAACGCTTCTGTTAACAAACTTTTCGGGTTACGACCAGCTCCGGCTGCAAAAATTTACCTCGGTTTACGAACTCTGCCTCGGGGTACAAGCAGGATACGTGGCCATTTTCCCTCCCGTGACACGGTCCGCCGCCATTTTTCCGCCCCTGACACGTGGTCCGTGGCCATTTTCTGCCCCTGACACGTGGTCCGCAGCCATTTTTCCATCCCTGACATGTGGTCCACGGCCATTTTCCGCCCCTGACATGTGGTCCGCGGCCATTTTTCTGCCCCTGACACGTGGTCCGCGGCCATTTTCCGCCCCTGACACGTGGTCCATGGCCATTTTCTGCCCCTGACATGTGGTCCGCGGCCATTTTTCCGCCCTGACACGTGGTCCGTGGCCATTTTTCCGCCCCTGACATGTGGCCCGTGGCCATTTTCTGCCCCTGACACATGGTCATAGGGAGGGGGACTCTCCCTCCAAGCAATAGCCGCCTCCCTGTCCTCCACGCCAGAACAGATTAACGGTAATTACACTGAACCTTATGGGGAAATTTGCTTCAGGCTGCGACCAATTCGGGTTGCGGCCAGAGTCACGGAATGAATTAACTTCGTAAACCGAGGTTCCACTGTAATTAATTTTAAAATCTTATTTCTAATTGATCTTGACCCTTAGTACATTTGTAACTTTCCAAAATGAATGTTCTTTTGCTGTTTATTCCCCCCAAAATAATTTTTTAATTCCTTAAACTTGTATTTAAAACTTCTTTCACTAAGGATTGAAGGAAATTCACCCAGTGCTGTAAAACATGTCAATCCAAAGTTCCCTAATAGCTGAAAAGCAGTTAACAAGCAGTTTCCGAAAGTGATTAGAAAAGGAAGTATGCGAACTTAGTATCTTTTCAAAGGCGCCAACCACAGTTTGAGCAAGATGGCTATTCACTTGTCTCCCAGAGCTCTAAACCCTCTGGAGACCACTGTATTGCAGCTTCCTCACAAGAAGCAGATGTCTGGAGCACCTGTGGGTGATCTCAAGTCCTTTTCTTGCCCGGAGAGGAATGACGAAGAGCTGGTCCACTTGCCGGCTCTTCTTTCCACCACAAATGTCTGCTCCGCTCTCAGTGGAGCTGTCTTCAGTTTGCCATTTCTTTCCCAGAATAATACAGAATGGAGCAAAATACTTTAATGTTGGATGATATTTGTGAACAATGGACCCAGAAGTTAATTTTAAGAGTGTCTGTCATTATAGATAGACTGTGTTTAAAAGACGTTACGGAAGAGGAACAGGTTTTACTGGACAAGACTGAGACTGATCTGAAAGTGGATTTAAAAATGGCAGGTTACAAGAATGATATGAAAAAGATGCTTCACTGGATATACAAATGAAACTGGCTGATATCTTAATAATTAAAAGGGATATACAAATAACAAACCAAGAATGTGACCTGGATAATTTTGTTATATTGGATTTACAAAAGAGACTTGTTAAAACTTTGAAGAATTTTGTGAGAAGGGACAAAAAAAATGAAAATAAAAGTTCGAGGACATTATTTGAAGGGATTAAAGATCAAGATTGTTAAATGTAAAAGGAAGGGATTTAAGATTGATTTATTTGATCAAGCTTAAAATAGATATACTGTAATCTTTGTCATTCTTAATGGACTTTTGCTGATCAGGACTGGGCAATGAGGTTTTAAGAATTTGTTTATAGATAAGAGAGGGGTTATGGGAAGAATATTTCATCTATTGTAGTTTAAGAGATGGTGATAAGTTACTAAAATTGCTTATATATGTTGTGATGAAGGGGGAAACCATTTCTGTATATATTTCTTTTCTTTTTCTTTACTGTATTCTTTTTTTTCTATTTTTTTTTCTTTTCTGCACTTTCTATTTTTTCTTTTTTTTCTTTTCTTTTTTTAGTTTGTATTCGTTCTTATCTTTTTAATGGTAATGTTAAATAAAATTACTATAAAAAGATATTGGAGGTTTAAAGCAAAACAATAATCACTAAGCTTTTACATTCTTTCTGCTGTCTCGGGGGGGGGGGCTCATTTCTTTTCAGAATTCTGGGAGCCATCCTCCCAACGTGTTTTGGGGAAGGTTGCTTGATGCTCCAAACCACACTGGCTTTCCAGAATATCATGCCTGTAAGGTTTACCCCGTTCATCTCAGAGAAACTCTTGTGACATGTGTGTTCAGCAAAGAAGTTAACTCAAGTGTAACGTAGTAAGTACAGACAAAGCCAGGGTTGGCTTGGCATAGCTTACATGGTATTTTATAGCTTCCCCGTTCCCACGCTTTACCTGTTGCTCAGTTACAGATTACCCGCAGTAATCCCCCCTCGCCCAAATGGCAGAGTCAGTCCGGTGCTTTTGTCTTTCTGATTGCCGTCTATGGGTTGTGCTGTTGTTGCCTTTGTCGGGCTTGCCTGTTTGCGCACAAAGTCGGGAGTTCTCGATCGCTCGTTGATTGCTTCGCTTCTGAGCCTCTGCGCTTTCCTTTGTTTGCAGCGCCCACCCGAGGGGAGCCGCGCTGATACAAAGCATCCGCTTGCAGTTTTGAGTTACACACCGGCACCTGTCCGCAATCAGTTCGCGGTTTCACTTCCCCTTTTGCTCTGCTCGCGCCCGGGCGGTGAAATTGACTAGGCGCGGCTGAGCAGCGCGTTCGCCCTGTTGGGCTGTGCTGGCTGAATCTGACAATGCCCCTGTATTTCAAAACACAGCAGCTCAAAGAGAACAGCCTCCTGAGTCAATATATATATATAAAAAGGCTCCAATTTGTACTAAGAGCAGAAGTGAAATTGAACATGGATGAGTAGCTCTAGTTTACCTGTTTGCTTGATGCTGAGAGCACATTGTCAATAGCCCTGAGAAATAATTAAGGAGCAGCTCTCCCCTTCTGAACATGTGTTTGCCTTCCATTCATCAAAGAATAATTAAGCTTCTAAAAACTGACGTTTTGTTTGCAGATTGTTCAGGAAACAAATCAAACAGTGAAATTAATCAGATCGACGGATTGCAGTGAACCATTTCCCCAACGCTTTCACATAGCAAAGTGACATTGATGTGTCTGGCGTAGAATGTCTGGACTGAAGCTGAAGAGGAAAGGATCAGTGGTTTTCAGGCTGAAGAGAACAGTTAGGTCAACACAGATCAGCTGCTTCACAAGGCTATCAAGAGAAGACAAAGTAGGATTTTTTCCCAGAAGCAGTAACCTATTTGAGGGCTTTGGTTTCTGTGCATTGCAAAAGACAAATCTGTCCAAATAGGGCTTCATTCTTGTTTGCAATAAAAAATCTTGCCAAGTCATCTCTATGAGCCTTCTGCCAAATAAGGCAATTCTGTATAAAGGCATAAGTGTCTGGAGAATGGAGATTCTACATGCATATTTGAAGTATACAGTCAATTCATTGAAGATATTTCTATGCTGACATTAAGGTGGTTGGGTGCAACTTGCATTGTATCAAAGGCCACACTGGGTTTTGCACAGCAAGCCAAGGTTCATGCTCCAAATATGGGTGGGGCCACAGCCACATTTCAGAGGCTTTATCGGTCTTCTTAAGAAGAGATATGTCCCTAAGCACCTATTTGAACCCTTAATTCGACCTCCCTAAACTCATAAAAACACAAATAAAAGAGGCCAATATTTTGTGCCACACTTATTCACAGAATGGGGGACTCTGGAAACCATAAAAGGGGCATTGGAGGGCCTTGTGCATGGGAATATGGTTTCAGGGAAATGCCCAGTTCAAAAGAGCTTCCAAACATTGGACATAAAGACAAGATACAATATTAACATTTCCCAAAGGATCAAGCGTAAACATACTGCAGTAAAAAAGGCAGTTGCGTGTCACGGAATAGAAGTCCCCTTCCTTCCTTCCTTCCTTCCTTCCTTCCTTCCTTCCTTCCTTCCTTCCTTCCTTCCTTCCTTCCTTCCTTCCTTCCTTCCTTCCTTCCTTCCTTCCTTCCTTCCTTCCTTCCTTCTGGTGCAGGATGAGAAGATGACAGAAACAGCTGCCTCTGAGGTTCTGAAGACACACCAAATGAGGAAGCATGGGACAATACATGTTTCTCTCTTTTTATTTCTGAGTCTTGTCCAAAATAATACATTGTACAAGACTAAACTTTAAAAAAAAATGGAGAAAGTGAGGAGAAAATCACATATTTACACTTTTGTTTATATTTTTCTAGTCTTTTCTACAAACATTTCAATAAAAGCAATTTAAGCTTCTAATTAAGAAACCCATTCAATTGGTGTTATGCTTTTAAATAGTGTAGCTTTCTTTCCTTTGAGCTGGGAGGTTTTGTTAAAATACTGAGGTTGTCTAGGATTGTTAACACACCTACAATTAATTGCACACACGGTTGGAAATACCTTGAATAAAGGCTCCCTACTAACAACAAGAGTAAGGGGGGGGGGAATCCTGCTTCTTCTCTTCGGAAGACACTTTTCTATTAAGAATGATGTACAGATAATCAATAAACAGGTTTTTCTTTTCTCCACTTCCCCTTTTGTCCCCCAGGTCTGAATAGCCAAGAGCATGAAATAACTTGGCCATTTTGCGAGTTACGTCTCTTCTTAAGAGCAACTCAGTGGGGGTGTACAAGCCTATTTGACCTCTGCCAATCTCTTAAATTGATGTAAAAGGCAGCAAGGCAGTGATGTTCACCTATTATGAACATTATTATGACAGTTTTTTTTTTAAGTTCCTAATTTAGAGAAGAGAATCCAGTGATGGAGAAGTGAACTCCATACCTACTTTTAGAACAGCTTCCATGTTGTTGCATGTCTCATTCTTGGAGTTGTGATGGCATAAATTCATCTGCATGTGTAAGCCCTTCCTATTACCAAGACAAATTCTCCAGCTTGATTGCTTTGCAACCAGTGAACTGGAAAAAAATGGATTTCCCTTAGAGGTTAAATTGTATTATTGTATTATTTACCCATCCAGTCTAGTCAGCATCTCAGTATCTGTTCATTGATCATCTCTCAATGTGCTTCCCTTTTCGCTCTATTGCTTAATGAAGAAACTTTTTGACGTGCATCCTAGGGTAATGAGCATTTGCCACAGAGCTAATATCAGTAAAGAAAGTGATGTATACATAGAAATTATTCCAGTGAAAATTGCACACATAATACATTGGTTTTTGTATTGAACTTCAGGTGTGACCCAAAGCAAATTACAGAGGGAAGGAAAAAAAACACTCCCTGATATTGTACTTTAGTTTCAGATGACGTGAAGCTCACTGCATATGTGTGTGCGCATATTTTTGAACTATTCCGCTCCTCTATTTGTTCCCTATGAAATATATCTAGTAATATAAAAGAGAAGACAGCCTACAGCAAACACAGAACACATATTAAAAACATAGAACAAGAACAGGAAATGCTCAAATCACATAGCCTGATTGGAAATCTTTCAACAGCGATAGAGACTATAGAGTGTTCCTAGCCACTGCTAAAATATTTAAGTTTCAAAACCCTGTCTCAATAAAATGAGAAAGGTGGTGGCCTTTGGGTTAAAATAGTGAGAGGCATTTTCAGGGAATTCCAGAACGTTGGGCCCACCAGTGGAAAAATGAAATCTTGGAGTTTTGACTTCCCAAGAATTAGAAGATTGTTAGTATGTATCCTTTGAGCATCTTCAAATATTACACATCAAAAAGAGGTTGGAATGACTACCTGGAAGACATATCATATTCTTCATTCTGGCCTCTAGAAAGGGTTGCCCCAGACAGATATCCCTTTATTTATATATGGAAGGCTTCTTCATATAACTCTGCTCAGCTCTGAAATGTTTAAGAGTAGTATGACTAGCTGAGATCTCCTCTGCTGTGATGGAGCTAAGAATATGGCCTCAGTCCACAATCATGTCACATGCAATGTGCCATCTTAACAAGAGATTGAACAGATGCAAACAACGTTGTGCTTTTACCAGCCTCCAGAGTATCGAAGAGTCTTTGTCCTGTTGAAGACCCCCCGAAAAAGAGGGCAAGGTCTCTAGTGTGTAGTGAAAGTGGAGAATTCCCATCTCAAAAGGTACACACACACACACACAATTAAAAGAAGCTCAAACCAGAGAGTTAGTGAAGACTGGCAAAGCTTAGGAAACTCAAACCCTGAGCAACCAAGAAGGGGTCTTCAGGTGAGCTTTTAAAAAGCTGGCAGGGCAGCTCCATTTTGCCTGAATTCTCCTGCCTTTCTCCAGGAGTAGAGGGCACCTCTTTCCAGACTAGCTTCAACTGGATTAGAAAATGATCCCAACCTGAGGATGGGTGAGAGAATCAGAAGAAGAGAGTCCTAGAAAATTGTGGGGTTTGATGGGAATTAGGGTTCTGTTTCTGAATTCTTTTATGGGTTGATCTGAGCTGTGCCTTTGTGTCTTGAATCCTGTTTTATTCTAAGTATAGCATGTAGGGGTGTGTGTGTGTGTGTGTGTGTGTGTGTGTGTAGCAGCAATAAAGGATATGGAGGAGAGAGATGAAGGCAGAGTGGAAGAGAATGAGAGAAAGAGGGAGAGAAGTGATGAAAATGAGAAAACAAAGCAAAGCAAAACCAGAAATCGTTTCAGTTCCATTTCCATTTGATGACCCGATCTATATTTCTATCATTAATCAATTTCTGGGTGGCCCCATTTTGGATACAGTCTTATCAGGATTTGGCAGGTGAGTCTGCTGTTGGAAGAAATGATACTAAGTCAGACTTTTGCTAAAAAATATTAGAGAGAGAGAGAGGGGGAGAACACACTCACACACACTCACATACACACACACCAGATTTCTCCCCAGTTGCTATGGCCACTACCTCATCAAACTGGCCTTTTACACCAAAATAGTGGGAACTGGTCTGGATGATAAAAACTAGTTTGGATCCTTTTCTGATCATTATCCAGGAAATATACATCTACATATTGTTTATTTCTATAATTCTGTAAATTTCTAGTTTTCTTTATATTAAGCCAAAAGGGTGGGGGGGGGGGATATAGAAAAAATATATTATGCCCCATGATTTCTTCCCCTCCTCATGGAAGTCTTCATTATTAATATGCTGTACGTGAGTATGAATGTAACTGTGCCAAGTTTACAACCCACAAAATGCTTGCCAAAAATAAGTGTTGCATTAGCCAGGCTTCTGTGCCTCAGACTGACAGTAATTAGGATTATTGTAATAAAGGGGACCCCAAAGAATTTTAAATTGAAGCATGTGCTGAAATATGCTTAAGTATTAGTGATCAGTCTTAAGTATTGCAAATATTCTTTTGGAACAAGGCAAGGTCACCGTGTACAGAATTGGAAAAAAATTGCTAGGAAAAGAGTGATTTGTTTAGACATGTTGAATACCATTTTCCATATGGCTGCAATAAATATTGAAAACACAGAAAATGTGTGGAAGTATCTGAAGCAATCTTTGACTCTTGCCAAATAACAAATTGCTTTACCTTAGTTTATTGCCTGAAGCCTTGAGAGAAATTTTCCATAGGCCCAGGAGTCTATTAGTAATTCAATGGGATGAAATTAACAAGTTTTGAAGGACTGTTACAAGCCAGCAAAAATATAAAGTTTTGTTTCAGTTGGGCTTGAATTTCTGGTTTCCATGGAGTTTTTCTGGTAATAATATGGAAGTGGTTTATCAATGCCTTGATAGTTCTTTAACTTTCCAGTTTAACCCAGAGCTTGGGGAATGGCTGACAAGCAGCTGATGGCCAGGTGTGGCCTGTTTCCTGGGTACCCCATGACCAATCAAGCAGATAAAAGGTCTGGAGGTGGTTCTGAGTGTTACATCTGCATTTGGTAGCTGTTCACTGGAACTCTCAACATGAGGTCCAAAAAGGTGTCCATGTGAGTGAAAGAGGCCATCATTAGGCTGAGAAAACAAAATAAACCCTTCAGAGAGATAGCAGAAACATTGGGAGTGGCCAATACAGTGGTTTGGAACATCCTGAAAAAGAAGGAATTAACTGGCAAGCTCAGCAAAAGGCCTGGAAGACCACAGAAGACAACTAAAGTAGATGACCGCAGAATTCTGCTCATGGTGAAGAGGAACCCTTTCACAACATCTAGCCAGGTCAAGAATGCTGTTGAGGAGGTAGGCATGTCATTGTCAACATCTACAGTCAAGAGATGGCTTTATGAATGTAAATACAGAGGCTTCACAACAAGGTGC